>NC_091094.1:20712500-21030000 GCF_024713975.1 Paralichthys olivaceus
AACTGTCAGCTCACTTCCCACACAGAAGCCTCCATTGATTCAACTCCATTTGCTGCTCTTAGAAAACCAAACAGGAAGTGGAATTGTGACTGGTGTTTCAACGGAGATACAAACGCAGAGGCCTGGCACAAAACCAGGAGTGAGACACTGTCATTGCTATAGGCCTAATTAATTCAATAGCCCCTTCCCCACAAAAGCACCATTGACTAGGCTGTGAAATAGAGTTTCACAGTAGTTGAGAGTTCGTCACACGGACTCCGGCCTGGAGTTGGGATTGGGGGAGCTGAACGACAACTCTTCAGAATGTTGACCTCTAACATGCAGACAAAGATGGAGAAGGAGTGAAGCTACCAAGGCAAGCAGGAGGAGCATAATCCTGCAAATGGCACACACAATGAAGCCTGGGAGATTTTCTGTGAGGGGGTTCGTCTAGCGCTGGCTGACTCGTGGCTTAACAGCTCCAACATCTTCACCAGCTGAGATGGATGGGTGGGCGTTGTATAAAAAAAAAAAAATATCATTAGCATTTCAAGAAGATGATCAAGGATGCAAGTGTCGAGTTACTGGCAGGCGTACTGTAGTGTGGGGAGCTTGGAGCCGCTACAGCTGCATCTAAACACATACATGCCCACAAAAACAATATACAATAAATATACTGTAGCTTGTAACTGTGTAACACACCACAATCCAGGATTGTATGTTCTTCTCACAAATAGATGAGGGAAAAAACAAAACTGATTTCTCAGTGTTCATGCATCATGTCACTGGGTTTCAGCTGTTGCTAGGGACAACCCAGCAAGGATCGGAAATACAGAGAGAGATGTGGGGAAGCAACATGAAGAAGTTTGTCCTCCAGTGATGATGCTGTCCTCTACATGGTCTCCTATGAGTTCACAACACCCTTTTTAATTCTACAACAGAAATATAAAGAAGCACAGAGGTGTAGCTCAAAGGCCTGGTCTATATGAAAAAGCATAAATGATGCATGCAGGAGGAAAATGAGGGTTGGAGAAAACAGAAGCAGAGAGAGGTGAAAGCGAGAAAAATACACAGAGCAACATTTACATGGAGTGCAAGGATCGAGACAGACACATTTTCATTAGGCTTGTAGTCAGACTAATTAAATGGTGTTTGTAATAGTGAGGCTTGAAAACCATCAAGAACCAATGTTTTTGAATGATGATCAAGCTCTGTAGACTATTTCTGTAAGATACAGATCACAACCTGATGAATAAATAACTCACTTCCCTTAATGTCACATCATCAGAGTTTCCCTTTCATGTTGACTCAGTTGTAGGGCTCGGCCATATGACTTCAAATCAATATCATGATTATTTCAAAGTTTTACCTCAATAACTATTAATGAACAATTATTTTATGACACACACACCCTACCCCCATGGAGCGCATCACTCTGCACATTACTCAGTGTTGGTCAACAAGCAACTCTGCTCCTCTGCTCTTTTCTAATCACTCACACGTAGAACTGATCTTTGTAAAAACCTGTTGAATTCATAATTATGTGTTCATGGATAAATGGGGCTTTGCTTCTTGTGCAACAATGGAGTTAAAACACTGCGCTGAGTCATAATCTGCAGGAGGAACTTCTCTTCTGTCTGCAGGAGTGTGTGGCTCCTCGTCCCTGTCTTCACACAAACTGACGATCACAATATTTAGTTATTAATAGAAGATGTTGGATCATGAATCTAAATAATATTAACTTATATTAACCGAAATAAATTAGGTTGGTTAGAAGTAATAAATGTCAGTTTCAATACATTTTTGGTTAATTGCCAAGCCCTACACAGTTGCTTATTCTTATGCTTAACGGTGCAAATTCTATAAAACACTGTGCTTCAAGACATTGATCTTTCACACATCAGCCATGTTTTCCTTCTGTAAACATCTTCATAACCCCTATGTCAAACAGGTGGACTGTGTTTATGTGCCACTAAATATGAAAAATATACAAAATTGAAACATACACATATATAAAATGATGTGTCTTTGTTTTCTAAAACAAACTACATTATGAAAAAGAGTCCAACCAAACTAAACGTAGCTTACTTCTTTTCAATTTACCAAGCATTTCTAAGAAATTCCTCCCAAATTGTCAAAATATTTGACTAAAAGCAGGAAAACTTCAACGATGACTCATCACTACAAGATCTGTATTTGTTGGAGGGCCTACAAACTCATGTTTGATATCAGTCAAGTTGCAAATGTTAAGTAGCAAGAGAATTAGCCTGATATCATTTGAATCTCTGTAGAAGAACAGCAGACAGTAGGGAGCCAAAGTGTATCACTCTGCTGCGGATCTTAAGATAACATTTTGTGAAACTGCCATGTTTGTGGCATACTAATTTGGTAACACTCAAAATTTGAACTGCGGTGAATCAGCAGCTTAAAATGAGCTCGACACATCCGTTGCTTGTGTCACTCTCTCTCATCTATCCTCTCATTCGTCCCCTCACACACACACAGACACAAGGCACAGTCCAACGCTACTTTTTCCCTTGGGCAGTCCAGCAGAGAGTTGACTCAGATGCCAACAGTCACGCAGCGAGTGTTATGACTCCCGCGTATGTGCATGTTTGGCATGCAGATGTACATGTAAAGAGCTTGTAATGGTACAAAAGGGTTGGGATGGAAGCACCTTATGTTACAATCAGCAGCTGTTGCACAAAACATTTGTGACAGTGGGGAGGAGGTGCATGGCCACCAACATGGTTTGTGTCTTAACGAGAGCTGTAGGTGGAGGGTAATCACCTCATGGGGATTAATGCAGCATAACGTCCAGTACACATACTAAGTTTCAATACTGAGAGATGACGAGAGCCAGGAAAAGATGAAGAAAAGCAGAATTAAGATTTTAGGATGGGTTTGCTCAGAAAAGATTCCAATGGGACACAAATATTGTTCTGGTTTTAGGATGTAAACTGTTTCACAGCTACAACAATTAGTTGATTTATCAATTAGTCGATTGACAGGAAATGAACAAACTAATCTGACAATCAATCTTTGGTCACCTAAGTCAATTTCCAAGCAAAATGTCTGACAAGTTTTAGTTCTAGCTTCTCACATGTGAGGAGTATCCAGATTAATTGTAAACTGAATATCTCAGGTTTTGAACTGTTAACTAAAACAAGAATTTGGAATATATATCTTTGGAATGGAAAATTATATTAGATATCCTTCACAAATTTCAGATATTTTATACACCAAATAATTAATTGATGAAATAATCATTGGATTAATCAATAGTAACTAATTGCTTGATATCTGCAGCCCTAAATTGTTTGTTAAACCATACACACTTGGTAAGCAGGGCTAGGATTGAGACAGAATAGTGTTTAGTATGTAGAATGCTGCGATCAAATCTATTTCAAAGGTTTCTTTCTAAAGCGAATAACAAACATTTCAGAGTCAACGTGACCTTGGCACTGACAATCAAAATGTTCTTCTCTTCATACAGTATGTCGGGATTGGGCTTAGAGAGCATCCAGTTACACCGTGATGTCTTTCAAACAACAATCAATACACGGCAGCAACTGGACACAACCCTTGTGGTGACCTTGGCTTTTCCAGTTTGTCTACAACTTCACTCGGCTGACACAGGATCAATTTCAGATTCTCTTCTTTCTGACGGCTTTTCAACATCTCCACTGAGCTGACTGAACCGAGGCGTTCGTGGTTCAATTCAAGAACAATGATGAGGACAACAGCTGTTCAGCTAATATTCCACAAAAAGCGTCTTAATCTACTTTTATGAGAATAAATTAGACATAAAGGTGTTTGGATTTCTCAAACGGAATAAACAAGTGTAAAACCTGAAATAGACATTGTGATTTAAATACAACAGAACAAAATGGAGTACCTTAATGTGCTTAATATATGATCTGTACCGCTTCCCTCTTCAAGTAACACTCTCTGGCAGACAAATCCAAGCACCTCATCTATATTTAATTGATGGCAGACTATTTTAAGGGAGCATCTGCCCTTCCAGTGGCATCATAGACTCAGACTAAGGTTGCTAACATTTGTGAAGGCAGAGGATGATACTAAGGTTAGATCTCAAAGTACAATGGAAGTATAAGAAAGACTCAAATGGATGTATCATTCAATCATGATTCCCTGAGACACCTTCCACAACACAAAGAAAGACTGAGATGAATTACAATCACGTCAGCCAGGCTACTTCATGTATGAGGACAGGATGCAGTGAAAAATAGCTCAGCCTAGAAACAACTGAGTGTAAATGACAAAAGAAAACACATGGCATTAAAATTAGCCTTTTTTTTTTTACTCAGTGGCATCAAACAGATGAAAAAAAGTAAAACGGAAGTCTAAACAGGCACACGTACAGGCACAACCCAGCTTCTAAAAATAACCATGAGGGAAAAATCAGTTTATTTCCTACACTTGCGTCCCCCCAGAGCAATAGAGCACCCTGAGCCCACATATCCCCCAGGCCTGCCCTTGTATTTCAGCTGTGACCTACATTTAATTCCCTCCACAAGGACAATGTTGGGCTTGACTCCTCGGACAACTCTGGGAGCTGGACTGGGAGCTGAGGAGGGGTCTTGTTCGACATCTTCTTTAGATCCAGTGTGGTTGTGAAGCGTGGCATCTTTCAAAAGCGTGGCCTCGTCTTGCTCAAATCGTACAGTTTTCTTGATTTCTAAAGATGTAATCGACCCAGACTTAACTTCCTCAGGCATATTACCACCAGTTTTTTTTCTCTTATTGTAGCGTCCAAAACACCCACAAAGGTTCAGAGAAAGAAAAGTGAACATGTCTATGTGCTGGTGCAACCAAATCAGACAGATCCAAGTTAGTCCATGAGTCCAAATATCCTTTGCTGTTCAAACTGTGGTTCCACAAAGGCGAACTGCAGCAGCAAAATTAAGGTATGCACCTTTCCTCTTGGCACAAAGAATTTAAAGACATCATCTTGATTTGAGCAGTCCAAATTTGTTTTCATCCTTTGTGAATCTTGAAGACCAAAACATTCCTGAAGACTATGGTAAAAACATAATCCAAGGTTCGTGTCACTGAAAGGTTGCTCCGTTTCAAACAGAATTCTTGTCATTATTTACCTAAAGAAAAAAATACACAGACGCACCTATAGGCCCTGAGGGTTGGAGGGGGGTGAACTTAGCTCAAATGTAGTGTTAAAATAACACAAACACATGAAAGGTGAGCGCTGTGTTTCACTGTGTTGGTTAATGGATCCATTTAATTCTCTTGTTGCCTGAAACTGACAGAAATAAATGCTAATCTTCCCCCCCAACAATCACTCTGACATTCCCACATATCATTATGTATTTGATGAAGGAACTAACAATTTAAAATAGCATTGGGGTTAATGCACATATACACTTGATGTCACTGATACTGACCAAACAAGTTAGTCAGGTTATCACCTATGATACTGATATTTAGGATGTACCTGAAAGCAATGTTTCAATAGGTTATAAATAGTGACATTAGTATGTATATTGTGATCACACAACTCATTTTTTGACTTTAGCAAGCTTCCAAAGTAAGCCCACACTACACCAACAGATACACAGACTTCAGTATGACCTAGTTACAAATTGTCTTCAAAAGTCAGAGGGTTCAGAGAAACAAAATGCACAGTAAGGTGCAGGAACAAATTTAATTCAGAGCTCTGTGGGGTTTTTTCTTGGGTGACTCCAAAATACAGGGATGAAAATAACACAGACAAAAAAAGATGACGTGTTTTACCATATTGTTCATGATCATTGTCATGAGTGAAAAGTAGGCCATCATAAATGTGTTTGGCAACGATTCATTATCATAATTGTTCTATTAATAGGCCCGGCTATTCATATTCAGCTTGTATTTAGGCATCCGGGTCATTCAGGATGGTAGTTATTCAAAAGAGTGCACTTTAAGCAGTTTGCTGTTGACATGGAAACAATGGAAGCACTCACAAGCTGACAAGGGTTAAGGAAATTTTTGTGGATAAAACACGTGCATCACTGACAAAATATTGTGTACAGTTACATGTATGTACAAGATCAGAGCTAGTATTTACAAAGCTTGATTACAATTTCCATGAGCGTGAAGTTTTGGATATAGAACAGGAGAATCTCCGGCCCCCGCTCTATCACTCCTTTCTGCTCCTATGACTCCTCCACTTCACTCTTTGCTTTCTGTTCATGCTTTGTTTATTCCGTCTTTCGCTGCTCCTCTCATTTGTTCCACTTCTTTAAATCTTTAAAACACTAGCGACTCCCTTCTCTTAATCTTTAAGCCACTATTCATCCACTCTTCCTTTCAAACAAAGAATATTAAGAAAGTTAATACCACAGACTCCTCCACCCATCCTCTGATCTGATCATTTGTGTTTTGGCAGATGTGACAACTGCCTGTGTGGCCAGGCACAACCATCCCTGCTTTTGGGTTTGACTGGAGGACATCTGTGGTTTTTCTCGAGTCCTGCTGGAGCCCAAGCTCAATTTTTGCCACCCAGATGCTGATGATGTCATATAATTTAAAAGTACATCAAATACTGCCTCATACTTTTAGGCTGCCTCACGTATTTTAATGATTTGTGGTCCTATGATCCAAATGGAAAGGACAATGATGATTCTCTACTATTTTTAATGCAGTGAAAGAAGAGTTTTTTATTAGAAAAAATAAATTAATGTATATGTGCCATCACCCATAAGCCATATTGATGCCTTTATCTACACTTCCACATAACATTAGAGTCACATTGGGTATATAGAAGCAAAGTCAATGACGCAAAAAACCACGGATGTCATTTTTTTTAATCCATTCATTGTTCTCTCATCAAAACCTGGAGTACGACTCCTCTGCTGTCCTCAGTCTGAGCACATCTCACGCAAAAGAGTCAAGCAAAGGGTTGAAGCAGTGGCCCAGTGTGATATGTGCGCTAACAGATCTGGCTTCCTCTCTGATAAAGATAGGTGCCTCAATATACAGCAACCAAATGCTTCCCCTTAGTCTTGCCTGTATTAACTGCAAAAGAAATTGCTCCATGCACTGAATCACGCTGCTTTGAAATGAAATGTGATGACTGTGTTTAAAGGCAATCGTAGTAGTGGATTGAATTAGCCTTCAGTATGTCTTTTACTGTCCAGTCAAACCCATTACACACATGCCATCTTCTATATTTCCTACAATGAAAGCATGCCATATTCCTCAGCACCTAGTCTGCAAGGTATTTATAGTTTGTGAGGCTGAACACAGTACAACACTAATGGCGGTAACATACATAGCTAAATGCATCATACAGTCACATCTGGTGTAATCTGGTAGACATGGTTTTTCAAACTGACCACACTTTACTTTAGCGTCTATCTTGCTGAGATAAGTGACCACATAAAGAATATTGTATGTACTGTGGATGGTGGACGATTCATAGAGAACATGGATAACATCCCTGTCTTGAAAAGCTGGCAACAATCATCCACCCAACTGTTGTGCAGAAGCTATTACAGAAGCATTTCTCCAAATCTCCACAATAAACATACTCTAATGTCAAGCTGGCCAGCCAGTCCACATTTTCCAAGAAGATACTGAGGCATGTCCTCATGGATCATTTTCAAGACACATGCTACTGCACGCACGTGCACGCACACAAACACAAACACAAGTGGAGGGGCGAGCAGACCGGCGTCATATTCCAAAACCAAAACAGATCAAGCCACCATCTTGGCCGGTGTTAGCCTGCCAGTGCTGTTTTTTTGCATGAAACTCACACTCACACACACACTCACTCACACACTCACACACACAAAAATGCAGGGAGGTGTGAGGAGCTGACTGGGGTTTGCTCGGTCGGCAGGGGGATGGAGCCATCTGTCCCAATAAGGGTTAATCCAACCAAAAGCACAGGCCGCAGATTCCAGCATTTTCCAGTCCTTAAATTCCTGACTACATCCTGGCTGCTTGTTTAGTTTGCTTTGCCTGATTTGATTTATTTTTTATTTTTTTCACTGATGAATCATCCCACCTGATTCTTTACATCCCAAAATATATGTAAGGAGTCTTACTTAGTGGCAAGGATTTAAATGTTGGAGAGGCAGTTTTTTAGTTATGGCTACACATGCCTTTCATTTGAGGTGTATGTGTGTTTAGGGGGGCTACTCTTGCTGCTGGCTAAAGGAGCCTCACACACACACACACACACACACACACGCACACACGCACACACGCACACACACGCACACACACGCACACACGTACAAAAACACAATACGATCAAAACAGGCCTTTCTCTGGACCTGTGACATGCTCCGATCTTTTCCCTTTTCTTTCAGCTCTAAATGACTCCCATACAGAAGGCAGTGTAAGAGAGCAAGAGGTATTAGAATAAGAAACAAAAACCTGAAGGGCCAGTCGTGCAGTGTAAAGCTAAATCAACCAGAAATCTGCCTGAAAATGCCCCACGCACACACTCTCAGCCAGCCTTTGTCTTTATAGTCCAGCCAGGAAAAAAAAAAAAAAAGCACCACAGGCTTCAACCTAACAGCAACATATAGAAATGGAAAAGAAAGGCTTTAAAAACGATTCATTTAAAAAAGGGGCGGGGAGGGAGTGGGGATGGAGGGATACAGAATGGGGGTGTTGATGGTGAGGGGGGGGGGGGGTCATCCAGACATGACATGGATTGAGAAAGAAGAGAAAGAGGAAGAAGGGAGGGAGGAAAGGTAGGACTGCTAACCTTACAGCATCCTGGAAGCTCCAGACAGACACACAGGCAGACGGCAGTTTGCAGCTGGAGGTAATGGCTTCCAATATGATCAAGCATGTCAACACATCACAGCCCTAATACAGCCATCCACCAGAAACATACTGTTCATGCACACATGGGAAGTGGCACTTTGAGCACATACAGAGGAATCAAAGGGGGCCACTGACATCACACAGACGCACGCATACCTGAGACAGACAGACACAGACACACACACAGCTTCCTTTTGACCACAACACATCAGCCTCCATTACTGCCAGCGATGTGCCTCCGTCCTCCCCGCTCGGTTTCTGATGCCTTACGCCTGATGCACAGCCATCCTGGCCGCCTGCCTGCCTCTCCATCTCTCTCCATCCCAACCCCCAACCATTAAATCACGGCGACCCTCAGCGTCCCTTCTCCAAACGCCCAAAAACACAAACACATCATACCTCAGTCAGGGAGCCCGTGGTGGTGGTGGGGGGGATTTGTCTTCCTTCTCCTACAGTCCAAAGAACAACAACCACGTCGATCAGGAGAAAAGAAAATCCAATCAGGTGTGAATGAGTGGAAGGAAAACCAGTGCAGACTCACAGCTCCTTCTCCTCCTCACCCTCCCCTTCCTCCTCCCATGCGTCTGTCCTCTGTCCAGCTTTGGCTTTGTGATGCTAAGCTAATAGGAGCTACGCTAAGCAGCATCCACATTGGCTTATAATGCTCTCCGTCTCATACACACACACACACACACACACCAGTGCTAGGCTTCTGTCTCCGTCTCCTTCTCTCTCTCTCACTGACTGAGCCCTGCTGTCTCTAGTCTCACAGGCTTCTACATGCACCCGCCCACCTCCCCCTTTCTCTCTCACTCCCTCTCTCTCTCCCTTTCTTTCACTTGGTTGTTCACCCCTATTCTTTCTTGTCCTCACAGAGCCCATCGGTTTTTTTCCCTCTACCTCCTCTCCCAACACCTCGGTTTTCTTTCCCTCCCCCCGGATGGTGATGTCCTTACACGCACTAACCCGTGTTCTCAACGTTTAACAAGTTCAATACTAGTCATCCTTGACCAACATGTAAAGAGGACAGAAGTCAGGGAAGGAAACGCAGAGGAAGATGGGGATTGCCTGGGACAAGTGCTGGGCTGGGAGGCATGGACTGAAGTGAGGCTGGAGCAGTGTGAATTTAAACACAAACACGAGAAGATGAGTGCCAAAGTTAAAAGGTGTTCAATTTCGGCAGATGCATCAAATAGGAATGAGCAAAATGTAGAGCCCCAAATGAAGCAAATTAAATCTCAGTATTCACATAAGATTCAAGATGAAAAACAAGAGTCAAAGTGGTCAACTGGCACGACTCTGCCATTTTTATGCTCTATGGTCAGAGGAGGGGGTTGGGAGTGAGAAGATGTAAAAGGGTGGTGGGTCAAAGGTCGTGTGATGTTCCGTTCCATACCTCAGATAACCCTTAAATATAAAACTAAATTGGCATTCCAATAGTTAAGATTATTCAATGATGTCAGCATACCTACAAAATTCCCTTGGTGTGAGAGTGTGGTGTTGATGGACTCTATTGTTCCACAGTGCAATGAGTGGAAGAAACAAAGGAGCAACTCACAGCTGGAAAACATTTAAAGTAACAGTGAAGTGTGGTGAGTCGACTCCAGTAACAGCTCAGAAAACAAAAAGATTAATTGTTAAATCTTTGGATGAAATGTTGCCTACTCATAAGTTCTACTTTGGCAGTAACTTCTCAAAGCCACAATGTAATTGATGGATTTCATGCAGAGTACTTAGCATGATTTCCTTTTGGTACAAAACATTAATTACTGTACAAACTAACTGCCAAAACAGCACATTTTTAACTCTTTTGTGACATCTCATTGTTGAGGATCTTAATGCACAAGTAGGCCTTTTCTGAAAGTTATACATATTAATAAACTTGGTAAAAGTGCCTCACTGGTTAATTGTACCAGTGTTAGGATCTTCAAATGAAATACAGGATGAGCTGCCATTTCTGCAAATGGAAATTTTTCATGTCAAAACAGACTCATATCACACAGAGGCACACATCTAAATTTAGAAATACATTCCCTCCTATCTCCATGCCTCCGTTCGATAAGTGTGTGCAACAGTGTCAGTGATTGAGTGTGTGTGTGCATACAATACATGCACCAGAGTGTGTGGGCAGGGCTGTTGGGTGCTATGAATCTGGGGGATTTCTCCCATCATTCACTCTGCTTGACAACCTTTCTTTGACTCCTGCTCATGGTGTGTTGGCTACAAAAAAACTCCCTCAAAAGCATCAGTTCAACTCCTATTGTTTCCCTCCCAGCGTCTGTTTGGTCTACCTGCTGCATGCTGGGAGCCCCCACAAATCTATCTAAAGCTGCTTCCAGACATGCATTAAGCTCTGGAGATCCTCCGGAGTTTCTGCAGAGGAGGTGTATTTGCAAACTCCAGAGTTTCTACGGACTTTCTCCACCTGGCCCCCTAGTACAAGTCTGCAAAAAGTCCAGCGGAGCCAATGTGAGAACACAGCAGGAGATCCTCTGCTGGATTCACCACAAGCGAGTAGGGGTGTTGATGACGTTTCCAACACGTTTTTCTAACAACAACAATGACTCTGCATGAAGAAATAGCAACACACGTCAAGAGAGTTTGTGGTGAAAAGAGCCGACGCTAGTGTCAATGTGCTGTACTCAAAGTCACTCATCTCAGCAGCTGAATTAATACATGACGTTCTGCCTCTGCTTGTTGTACCATATGGATTTGTTTCTGTTGTGAACAGAACACAGAACCTCCCACTGTATAGTGCATGTGTGATAGAAAAACTGCGGAGAAAGTCCAGACCCTATTCTCCGGACCTTCTTCGAGGTTATGTCTGAAAACAGCTCAATGTGGATATCAACACATTTGAAGCAGAGAGATTGGACCTTTTAGTTGTATTTTAATGTTAATAGATAGTAAATGTAGTCTATTCAAAATCAGAAGGCTATTCTATTCAGTAAGGAAACCAATCCAATACGGACAATATCAAACAGTAGCCAATGTGAAGGAATAATTACCACATGCCAATTCTCAATTACCAGCCAAGTATTTCATGTGAGGATCAACAACACTCCCTTTTGGACACAACAAAAATGAAGATTGAGCCAGGAGGTGATTAGCTTAGCTTAGCACAAACACTAAACAGCTAGCCTGGTTCTATTCATAGATAACATTCGTTTTAAACAAACAATACACAATGTAACAACAAGTGAATTTTAGGAGCTGGTCGCAGAATTTTATGACTAACTTTTGCGTTTCTTCTGGACGAAAACCATGTGATCTCCGCAGCTGAGTGAATGCGTCACTTCCTGTCTCTGTCTGCTGCACCCGGCTGCTGCACCTCTCTTCTGAATAATTCACAGGATTTGTTGGTGTTGTGAACGTGTCTGTGAAGAAAACCTCCTGCTGTGTTGTGCATGTGTGAAAAATAAACTGCGGGTCAAGTCCGGACACAATTCTCCGGACTTTTTCTGCAGCTAAAGTCTAGATTCACTGTTTTAATACCAAAATTGTTTGCAACTGTGGACATTATATCAGCAGTGTGCTGGAGTCCAGTGCCGAGCAAAGCAAACAATGTCATATGTGCAAAACAGTGTAGAACTGGTATGACAGGAAGGACTCGTCATTAACATTTCATGTCTTGTCATCCCTAATCTAATGCATGTCATACTGTTGACACACACACACACACACAGTATCTGACTGACGGTTTCGTCTTTCTTGATTCACCACATTTTGCTTTTCAGGAACGGCGCAGTCATTCTCACAGTGAGGGCGTTTCTTTTGTTCAGGTGACACAGTGTGAATGAATCTGTAGAAGGTGTCTGTAACCTCACCAAACCAACAGCAGCTTACACATCACACTCTAGATGCAATCACACACACAAACATGTACATATCAGACCACACAGTTATGTCTGGCACAGCCACAACTCACATCATGTGTTCATATGTTTATGTTAGCTTGACTAGCTAACCACAGCCAGCGTTGATTGGAGAATGTGAGTGTTTTTGCATCCCTCCATCCCCTCTCTCTTCCTCCTCTCCACCCATCCCCCCTCCTTTCACCCCACTCCCACACCCAAACTCCACCCCACCCCCATCTCCAGCCCCGAGGCTCCAGCTCCCGCCTCCCTCTGAGCTGTCCTCTTAGCCTATATACAGGTTGTCCAATCGTCTCTGCTGCCCGCCCCGCGATTCATCACATTGTCGCACGTGCACATGGACGCGACCCTCTTCAAACCTCGCTCATTTGGGAAGCAAGTCGTCAACGTCACAACAACCACAGCAGGCAAAGCTGCAACTCGCCTTGATGCAGGCGAGACCAGAGCTTTCAATTCAGGGCTCGCATGCACAGAGTGCTGAGCTCATAGAGCGTATAGACCAAACAGAAATCCCCCTCCTCTTCTTCGTCTTCTTCTTCCTGCTACAGCTCTAAATGACTGGCAGGAAAAATGTGATGAGAAGGAGAGCGATACAAATGGAGAAAGGGAGCAGCAGCAGCGAGAGGCAGCGGTGTCATGAGTTGGGGGGGTCAGGAATGAGAGTGGGAAAGGGGGGTGGAGGGTTGGCGAGGGATAATGGAGATTGGGAATGCTGAACGTGCGGACGAGGGTGACCACAAGGGAAGCTGATGGACGCCTCGGCTGATGGGGGGAGGGTGGAAGAGCTGTGGCTCCAAATTGTTTAAGTGTTATGGTAACATGAGTGGAGAGACTGAAGGAATGGCTAATGGCTCTCAAAAGTGTTGAATGAGGTATAAACATGTTCCATTGGTTATATTTGTATTACAAATCAATTTTAAAATATGTGATATATCCTGATAACTACTTATGAACATACTGACCATCACAATGTTTTTCAGATTTTTAAACTAGCCAAAAATAACTAGTTTTATTGTTTAATTTCTATGTTTTTGCATGAAAACCATATCTTGGTTTTTGGTTTGCAGCGTATTGCAACACTCACAGCATGCCACCCCCCAAAGCTAGACTTACCACCCTGAGGTTGTATGGCTAATAACCAGTGCAGTTTCAGTCTACATACTTTTTCTCAGATGCATACCAGGTGTCTGTGGCCTTTACTTTTGACTTCTGAAATCAAATCAGTTCATCTATGAATCTCAGTGACAACCGGTCAAAATGTGAAGACATTTCCTCAAGACAGACTTGAGATATGATGTTAGAAAGGCCAGTTTGACCTTGAGCCTTGACAACCAAAGCGGAAAATACCTAAGTCTATGTGAACATGTTTGTCAAATTTGAAAGAACCTTCTCAAGGCGTTCTCAAAATAAATGAGTTCATGAAGTAAAATAGGGTTTTATGTTGTCACCATGACCTTTTTACCTTCAACCACCAAATTCTAATGTGTTTATCTTTGAGTTCAACTGAATATTTGTACCAAATTTGGAAAAGACATTCCCGCTAGGTGTCATTGAGATATCGTGTTCACAAGACTTGGATAGAGACACAACCAGAAAACCTCCGGCCACTGGCACACAGGCAACAAAAAAAAAAAACAGTTTGCGGTGATTGTAAAGCTCAGTGAGGGATCAAGTCCTGATAGCCTCCACTCTGACTCCGATTGGTTGTATAGGGTCCCGATGTGAGGCAGGTTGGAGTTTGAAGAGCGATGCCACATACCTCCACAAATATTAGTGAAGCCACTTGGCGCCCAGTGAAAAGCAAGGCAGAACGTGTTGCATTGTATTACAGACAACACATGGCATCTACAGAGTCTCTAGGCTAGCACCGTGACTTGGCAGTAATTCTAGTGCACTGGGAATTATCCATTCCAGAGAAGTGGAAGAAAATGCCCCCACAAGAGTGTAGGACACACAAACAAATAATAAGCAGCAGGCCACAAATACACTAATGAAATCAATGCATGTTTGTACTTGACTTAATGTGACAATTGTGATGAAACACGACAATTGTATCAGTAGCAGAAATGAAAAATAAAAGGAAGATGATCTTGATGAACTTAAAGTTCATTAAAGGGCTGCAGCACTGCATGTATGGACAGAGTTAAGAGTGGGTATACTGTATATGGATCAGCTGAGTTGAGTTAGCTCCTGGACTCAGTAGGTACAAATGTACTCTTGATTTATTTCAAACTCCAAAAATACCAGTAGAAAAGATTACATCATTCATTTTCAGCCAGCACTAATGTGGAAATAAGAATGTGCAGAAATGGAAGTACTGTATTTAGAGGCAGGAGATGCTCTAGCTTCCACAGACAGACTTCTCCATCTGTTTCTCCACCTGCTTGCTGTGCATTAATCACACCTACACCTACACATGGACAGTACCTTGAACAACCTTCGGACAGATGTCAACATGAATACACACTGACCTCTCACGATCACAGGCCAAAGCAGTCCACACAAATCTATCTCACTTTCCCACTCAGAGCAAATGATTGTTGCTTTTAACACAACTGCTGTCTTAAGACTTGTATTGTTCTGTGAGTGTGAAGGGCATTAGAGAATATGTATTCATTGACAGGGCCCACTGTAACATAACCTCCCATTATACAAGGGGGAGAAAATTAAGCGGTGGCAAAGGATTTATACATTTCATGAGCAAACGAGAGTCTCACACTCCTGTACAAGTGTACGACAACAAAACTTTACAGTCCTATAAAACATATGGCCTGGGGAACACCTTCATGCTTTGTTTACCGCAAACAACACCAGGGTTTTTTACTGGTGTGCCTTTGACCATTTAGTGATTAAACTGGCCATTATGGTCAGACCCCCATCCTCCAACAGTGTCTGGCTGACATATGGCACAGGAGGTAATGCAGATAAAGTCCCTTAAACAAGCCTCCGTAATACAGAGAGTAATTTGCGTGAGAGGGCCATGAATAAACTAATTGAAAAACCAACGGATGAGAACTATTAAGGGAAAAGCATGGGTTTGGGGAAATAAGAGAAGCTTTCAAGTCCGAAATTAACTGCAAAAAATCCAATATGCTAAGGCTTTGGAAAATATATTGTGATGGTGGAAGTGAGAAGTAATTACCGAGAAAAAAGTTGTTTAAGGTTTTCATGAGGTCTGAATATTCCAAATTACATTTGGAACAGTAGTCCATTCTATTTGCAGGAGAATAAAATAGTATGAAATATGCGGCTGCAAAAATGAAGCAATTATTCACTTACTTGATCAAAAGATAATTAATAAGTAACTTTTTTCATTTAATGGATTTTCTTATATTTAACAGACTATCTTATAATAAACTTAACTAAATTTAATCTTAAATTCCTACTACATTGTTAAACAACAATGAGCCTGACTGTGATCCGTGCAGTTGATTTCATGCAGCATGTGATACTAATCTTACAGTCATTGTAGGTGTTTATCTGATTCCCAACAGAGGGAGCCGCACATTTATCAGATGCATCACTCTGTTATTATGGTGCTAATGCTACATTTCAAAGTCTCTAGCATTGATGCTGTCTTCGAGGGTTGTTTTTCACAGCAGGGAAAAACAAAACGCTTCACATGTCTAATTAAGTTTTTAAGCAGCAGCAGCTACAAAGGGTGATATCCAGCTTCAGGAAACAAATGTGCCTTTACATCCTTGCTGTATCGACAGTCAGAGGGAAAAGAGTCAATGACTCAAGCCTCTATTCCTGGATTACACAGCCAGCTCCTCTAGAAGATGAGATACCAGTTAGTGATAGAGAGTGAGGGACTAGGATAAAGCCACAACGACTAATAATTACTGGTGCTATTGATCCTGCGGCAATGAGATACCATGAACCTCTTCACTGTGGGGTCATAAAACGTTTCCTGATCGAACGATATTAGTAAAGCAAACACTGTGCTGACTGAATGGATGAAAGGTGGAGGCTTACATTAACTTCTTGTTAGCTACTTGTTAGCAGCTTGGGAGGCAGGTGAAAAAGGCAACAGATCAACCCACAATGTGAGGGAGCTCTGAGGGGGATATGAAATTATCAGCCAGTCCAAGTGATTGGCCAGTGTTGGACAAGAGGCAAGTGGGACCATTCTTGGACTAGACTGAAATATTCAGAATTAATTAGATAAACACACCATACGCCATGTATGAGGCAGCTACATGGATCTAAAATTGATGATGCCTGGAGCCAAGACAGTGTTTCACACTGACCAAACAAGGGTTATTAATTTTCACAAAATTAAAAATAGTCCGTGTTCAGACCTGCTTTCAACATATTTCCTGAAAAATCCAATCACAATGTTAAGTTCTTCTGTTTCAGACCTGGTATTAAAATGTTTCCTGAATGTATCTCCTGTGACACATTTGTGTTAACAAGATGAAATGAAGTTGTTTTTTTAACCTAGTTTGAGATTATAGATCAATTGAGAGAGCGAGAGCACGAGCGGGGTCAGGAGAGACTGAATGAATCTCATGCAGCTCTGCTACAAAGAGAGATTTGACCAATTTGAAAAAAGTATTAATCAGTATGTGGTGATCAGTGTTGATATTAGGGAGCGACAAACAAATCAATGTATGGACACATAGAAGCGTAAAAATGTTTGATTCATTGCGGGTCAGACACATCAGCTGAGTAGGCGGTCCTTCAAATGTGGCCCAGGATGCATTTGCTTTCACACAGTGAAAAGATTGTGGCCGCATGCGTCCCACCTCTGAATATATCTTGAGTGATCAGATCTCAGGATGTATTCAGGATGCATCTGGGTGAGTTCAGACCTGCACTTAGCACTGACCACTTGCAATTGGATCACTTAGGACAGATGTTAACACCACATCTGAACAGGGTCATAGACTTTTGGATTACAGCAAAGTCTGTGTGTGTTAACTCCAATAAACAAAGTGTCAAAAGCAATCAACAGGATTAGGAAGAAAAAAACTTAAAGCTGCCTGAGAATAAAAACAAGCTTACCAAGAGAAACCAAATATTAAAAAAAGGTAAAGACAGAACAAGCTGAGAGAAGTTCAAGGACTCACAAGGCACGGCGTGACGGTAGAGGTTATCTCGGATGGTCTGCTGCAGTTCGTGGTCAGGCGAGGACTTCTGGAAGCGCAGGCTCAGATAATGCTTCAGGTCCTTGTTAAGCTTGTTTCCTGTCATTGGGGAAACAAACAGGAAAACATTTGATAGCTGCATCAAAACAGCAAAAGCAAAAAAACACAAGGCTAGCAGATATAAGACAATCACAAGAGTCACTTTTATAATTCATAGTCAAGTGCCAAACAGCCCCACAGCTCAGCTCCCACAGAAAGAAATACTCAAGTTTACCCTGCTGCCACAGCAAAGCTGGCCGCTGAGTGCATGGCTGTGAATTGTGCACTTGCCATTGTAACTCAGAGGGGTTACTGGCTGCAGACTCTCTCCCAGCAACCAGCCAGGTCTCACAAAACCTAAGACCGCTATAGCGCTACAGCTAGCACCGCAAATCAGCCCTCCCACTGCTACGCCATCTGGACCTCAGACACACATTAAGCTACTGAGGGGCAGCTCAGCTGGAAAGTGTCCGAATGTATGTGTGTGTGTGTGTGTGTGTGTGTGTGTGTGCGCTTGTGTCTGAATGTGTGTGTCTGTGCTGCCACTACAGTGAGTGTCCACATTACAGGCATGTGCAAACACAAAACAAACAGAACGACAAGACAAGTAACGAAGCAGAGTCTGCTGTCACACAAAAGGAAAAAATGGGATAATTTACCTAATGAATATGACAATGTCTTGATCTAAATTCAATAACAACGCTGTTGCCGGCAACAACAAACATCTTATGACGTTCTGTATTAGTATACATCCCATTATTTACTGCACAAATGATTTATCTGCCGTCTTTGCTTGGCTGCTGAGATCATTTTTGGTTGTCTTGGGCAAACAACCAGTCATAAAAGGCCCTGGATCCTGTTTCCATGGAAACTATGTGTATGTGTGTGCATCTGTATGTGTATGTGTTTGTGTGTGTGTGTGTGTGTGTGTGTGTGTGTGTGTGTAAAATAAGATGATTGAGATTGCTAGCGTAGTACAGAAGAGCAGTCTGTACAGTTGGCAGAATAATTGCAGGTTCATATGATAAAAACACAATTGAAGCACAACTGGCACATCCCACAGACATGATACAAATTCTTCTTTTTTTTATTGTGACCCACATTTGTGTCTGTCATTCATATAAACGTGCATGGGCAGAGTGCAGAAGCTAAAACCAAATTATGGTCACATTATGGGTTGGAAGCTGTCGGTCTTACCATGAAAATATTAATATAAAACCCAGGAATAAATGCATGAAAAATTATATTGCTTTAAATGCAAGAATTAAGATAAGTATAATGCTTTGATTTGGTTCCTTTCCAAAAATTAGCTTACTTATTAGGATTCCTTACAGCTTTTGTGAATCCAGGCTCTTGAAGTAAAAAGGGATTAATTACACTCTTTGATAAAGGCTATATGATGAACCACGATAGGCCTCATACTGATGTGACCGTTTAGAAAACAGTCTGAGAAGAAAGGTTGAGTCTTCACCCTGTTGCTTGAGCTCATCCTGAGAGGAAACGCTGCTCCTGGCCCCGTCCCATCCAGACACATCACTGAGTTGTAATCCTCACAACAGGTCACAAGCCAACACTCAGGCCAACAGAGAGCGCCCGATGTGCTATGTACACACATCAATTACTGGAGAGCAACGGGTATTCCTCGCAAGCAGACCTGCAACTAACCCTCTGACCCTGTGAGTTTTAGGGGTTTAGGACATTAGTACCACTTGAAGCTCTCTTTCTGCAGCTGTAAAAGTGACCTGAAGTACAGTCTGGAAATTTGGGTCATATGTCCACAATGGAGAGGTTGGGACCAAAGGCTGACATTAAAACTCACAATAGAAAGTAGTCTAGCCAATGTGCGTTTTATTTAAATGAGTCTGTCTTTATGTCAATTATAAGAAAGAGCAAGCAAATGCAAAAGACCACAACGCTTTTGATTGGCCTTCACTGAGGTGTTGGCTGGAACCAAAGTATGCATGAACTCCAGGACTTAACACGTTTTGTGGCAACCCAGAGTAATGTGTTGTTTCTGGTGGGAGGTCAAATACCATTCCACCACATTTCTCTTTTCCTGCTCTCGCCCATGACTTAAATCACCATCAGACTTGGATTTCAGTGTTTTGGTTGGCTGCAAATCAAGTCTCGATTTGCCCAAACAGCACAAATACAGTTGACTATGTTATTCTTGAATTTAAGATTCTGCAAATGTCAAACCATGAATCTCGCTCCCAACTAATTAGCACAAATGTCAAAAAGATCAACTCTCACCTCCATTTAAGCCTTTAAGGCAGTTAGTCAGCCCAAATAAACCAATGGTGAGTATGTTAACACCGTTAGTCCTTTAACTCAGTATGTTGCCTTGATCTGTTTTGGTACTGTGTATAGAAAGATAAAACATGCTAGTTCTGATAGCAACCAGGCAGAAGTATAATAGTATAATCACATTTTCATTTTCTCCCTTACTTGCTATCCGGATGTTGAAAAGCAATTTTTTAATGCAGATTTTCAAAGTTCTGACATGTGATCAAGATTGCACACATTTAATTGACCAATTCCCTAATTTCAATTTCATTCATATGCAACCAATCGCAGAGAGGCAGGCAGGCAGGCAGGCAGGCAGCAGGACGGGGCTGGTAGAACATTTGGCCCAGCAGCCACACACCCAAATCCCTCTGCAAACACATAATTAGAAAAGACATATCCTTCAAACACAGCCCACCTGTTATAGATTTTCCATAAGCCCCCTAAAACAAGCACGATCTTTGGGAAGGAGACACGCAGTCCATGGCAGAAGGAACGTGGGGGTGAAGGAGTTTATGTAAGAGAGAGAGTCGCACAGAGAGGGCGGACATCAGAGTAATCCCGACAAAGCATTAAAAGAATTTTGAAATGTTAAAATGCCCCACTACTTTCCAGGCATCTCCCATTGAGCACACCCCTGCACCCCTCAGCTCTGATCAGCCAGCCAAGGCCCTGCTCAGACATGCAGAAACAGAAATGGCACCAGCCAGACCCTCCGCTGGCAGCTGACATCTGTATTCACAGCACAGAAAAAAAAACAACAACTTGAAACCCGATCCTCCTGCCCACTGGGCCACCATAGTGGGAAAGGAAAGGTTTGACAATTCCTGCCGACTTGGAAATGGCAGAAAACTTTGGTTCTATACGAGTCATTCATGAGCAACGTCATTACGTAGTGTAGAGCCTTGGTTATTTGCTTGATACTCAAATGCTTTAGCTATGTTTATGCTACATGATTGTCTCTGTATGACCTCACTGTTGTTCCTGAAGTTAATCATAGTTGAGGCTGTAGACTCAAGACTTAGGCTCACGACAAAATTCAAACTTATCTTAGCCTGATTAGTTTTACTGGAGGAGGTCCTGTTAAGGACTTTAAACATACTTCATTTATGGTTTTAGAGAAGCCTTCAAAAGTTACCATTTTTAAAATATAGCCATGCCATGTGCATGGTTTATGGGATGACAATCTTTGTCCATTCATCTCTCAAATACTTTAGTACGGACTCAAATATCTACATAGACTCTCATGTAATTTTCTATGTCCATTGTCCGCGGGGGATGGAACCTGCTGATGTTGGGGATTCCCTGAACCTTCCTCTCTGCAACCATGAAGTTGACGTTTTTGATTTAATGAAATAACTCAACGATTATTGAAAATGTGCGACAGGAAATCATGCCTCACTGGACTTGAGTCCTGGTGACTTTGACGACCAATCTGTTGGCTAAAAATGAGCCAGTATGAGAGAATCGGTATATTGGTGTTTATGTTTGGTGATATGCATTTATATGAAATCTTTTATTTTAGATAATAATCAATGCAGAAAAGAAATGCATTAATGTTTATATTTTACATTTAAAATCATTTTCATTTTCTTAAATTCAAGTTCTGTATATTTGCTTGTATTTATTTTCTTGTTATTTAGAATTATTTTTCACACATTACTCATTACATTTTTTTACAAGTATTTAAAGATATCATCTTAGGAATCATTGCCAACTTATTAAATATGTACTGTACGTATCAGTCCATACATTTGTATATGTTTTACTCTTCTATATCGATATGGCCCCTCCCCCATAAAATGTCATAGCTGACTCTAATGTTGACCAGACTTTTTCCTCTATTGAAAGCAGCAAGTCAATGTTTTCAATTATCCACTGAGTAAATGGATAGATATAGGCAAAATATTTTGCATCAGCATTCTGGGGATCGGTTTCATTTACTTTGATGACCATCTGACATTCCCTATAGAAAATATTGGTATCCCATGGGATTTTAACATCCCCAGCAGGATAATTTCTAATCGCTCTGTTGATCCCTAAAATTTTTTCTACCACCATTGTCAAGTCTAAAATTTGCTTTAGTCCATATTTACGGTATTTCATGTGTTATGGTAGCAAATGCATATGAAAAGATGTGATCAGTGTGCTACATCAGCATGCTAGCATTGTCATTGTAAGCATTTCTAGCACTTTAGATATCTATGGTTATAGGCAACACGGAGGGTTGTGATGTTCACAGATTTTTACTGCAGGTAACATTGGTAATAATTAGACAGTATTGCATGCCCAGGAATAAATGACCATATATATTGAAAGGTCTTTATACATGTAAGAGATACTCTGATGTCAATCAGCACACTGGACAATGGCAGCTACACTTACCGTCTTAACACGAAGCAACAGCCTAACTAAGAAAGCTGTAAATATGCTCGTGTGCCAGCCTGTTTTACACTAAGCCAAGTCAGATTTGGCAGAGTTGCCATGTTTGGCTGGGAACTGACTGTTTTATCAATGTAGAAAACACAGTCTGGCATGCAAGGTAACAAATAACTTTTTAGTCTCATCTCTTCAAGTCTTTTTAACATCAAGGGAAAGATTTGCAGGCAGGAGCTATGATTAGAACGACAGCCTTCTTCAGTGGGCTGTTTATTGTTAAATTTAGTTTCTCCAAAGTGGGACGTAGTAAAGAAAGTAGGCTTTAAAGTCAAATGTATTTGTGCCATTCCAATATAACCCACTTCCAGTTAAATTTAGCCAAGAGACACACAGGTTGTCCCAAGTCATGTCTTAAGTAATCAACTCTTAAGTGAGCAGTACATGCATGGCTCTAGTTAATCAGATAATAAGGGCTAATCACCATTTAATTGATTTAAGCATCAGCAACAGCAACATACAGTTAACGTTCTCATCACCACTGATCAGAGCTTAACCATATGTCGTAATGATTAGAGGATGATCAGAGGAGGCAGAGAGAGAGAATGAGAGAGAGAATGAGAGAGAGATCTGACCCCTGACCAGTGATTAGAGGTCGGATTTTCTAAATTCAGGTTCACTGCAGGTGATTCTGTAGAAAATGTAGATGGGGAAAATGTCCTTCTGTGAGATTGATAGATGAATACCTCGACTGATCCCAGTAAGAGTTTAAGTGAGAGCTTGACAAAAACTAACTATGGTCAGTAGATTTGATGTGTAGTAATCCATTCTGTTATAGCAGGTTGTGTGTGTGTGTGTGTGTGTGTGTGTGTGTGTGTGTGTGTGTGTGTGTGTGTGTGTGTGGTTCAAACATCCCACTTCTCTGAGCTCAACACTACCCCCTATGTTCATTTATTTGATGTGACTTGCATCACAGCAGTGGCCAGACTCTGTATCCATAGCAACAGCTGCTAGAGGAGTGCTGGCTGTGGTGAAGGTGTTGATGGCTGCAGCCAGGCATAGTCTGCTGCCCCCCTCTGGACCAACGTGGTATTACAAAAACAAAGGAAAGCCCTTGCTAGTTGACAATGAGCAATACAATACAATGGATTGTGAGACTGTGGTCTACCAGTTTTTAAAAAAAAATACTGTTACCAAGATGGACAACAAACTAAAATATCACAGAGACAGATAACCAAACACTTCAGCATAGAGCCAGTGCATGGGTGTGGCTGACCAGGGGAGAAGTGCTAGCCATGTTATTGTTAAAAAATTGTGGTGTGGGGCAGTGTTAATTTTTTTCATCTTTTAAAGAGTGAAATGCCAGATAGAGTTTTAGAGCCATATACTCAAATAAATATGAGGCAGTTACAAGTTATGCAAAGTAAAATACAGTAGTTAGTGTAAATATTTTACATGCATTAGGATTAAGTTAATCAGTGATCAAAATAAAAATGTAGCATTCTAATATCTGAGAGGCAAATCAGTAGTTTCTCCAGTATCAGGTTTATAATGGTGTCTCCATACTGTGGCTTGTGAGGGAGAATAACCACCAGTAATGATATTTGTATGATGCTGTAAAGTGGATTCTGCAGCTCTCAGACACAACATTTTCGCTAAAACTCATGTGATTGAACGTATATTTTCTCCAAAAGCCTCTTGTGGCAGGGACACGCGGCCCTCCAATCAATGCTTGTATGAGGCAGCGAAGCTCTGAATTGATGAGGAAATGCACTCACACACTGAAATAATGAAACTGAATATGACTTTTACAGCATGAGCCAAATCCTTCTTCTTCCTACTTAAATATCTCTAGACCTACTATGAACCACAGCATTCCCTACTCATATCATAGACAGAAAATGATCAAATACAAAATGGAGCTTTTTGTGAAATTGTTTCAGAAGCTGCTTCAGAAATCATGATCCACGAAAACATAAATAAGAAACTCAGAAGGAACTTTAAATTCCCCTGAGCTGATGATATGCGAGTCTCAAATTAAGCACATGTGCAATGGTAATCATTATGGTTCAATATGTATGAGGTAAAGACGCAGCACGCAACCAGGTAAAGTCAAGCCAGCACAGCTCTGGAAAAAACAAATTCTTATCATTTGACATCTGAGTCAAGACAGAAAAACACCAGCTGCAACGCAGTCAGGGTTAATCTCTGACAGGTTTTCAGTTCTGTCTTGTGGATGTGTGTCCTGGAGCTGCTGGCCTGTTTACTATGGTCCAGATTGCTTTCATTGATCGTCGTCCTGCTCACAGGGAAAAAAGAAAATCCTGAGAGGATTCATTTCAGCACGTAGAGCAGCGAAACCGGCTGCGGCAGAGGTGTCGATTACCCTGCTGCAATCCAACAGTGGATTGAGGGGAGCACCTCCGTCTGACTTTTTATGGGACCATATGTGTGTGCACCGTTTATGTCCTTGTGTGTGTGTGTGTGTGCGCAAACATTTCCCTGAGCACATGTCTATTTTGACAAACATCAGCACGTGTTGGCCAAGGATTCAGATATAAACAATAATACAGTGCCTGCATCGTGATTTATGTGGGTGCTAAACACACTACACTATATACACATACACTACTTTATTAATATTCCTGTGATGATACCTGTGTACAAGCCTCTACGATTGAAGAGGCTCCTGAGAGGCTGGTGAATGAGAGGATCCATCATCCGCTGACACACAGGACGGCTTTGCATTTACCCCCAACAAGTATTATAGCACAGCAGATGTGACTTTTAATGATAATACTTAAAACTCCAAATAAGTCAGAGACAAAAGGTATAAACAAACCACAATTAAATCTTTACAGATCAATGAATTAGAGGTTTCCTCAATGCAAACTTTCTCTGAGGCCGGGATTTTACCTGCTAATGATGTGATTACTGACTGACTGATGCATAAGCCAGTGGGACTCAAGTATTTTCACAGTAATTACCTCTCCATCACGGCCTCTTGTCATTGACAGGAGGCATTTCTAAACCAATGGGAGTATTAGTTAAAAGTGACAGGCCAGCTGATTGGGTCCCCCCCCACACTAATAGGGCAGATCAGCACTTTAATACAAAGGAAGGCTGCGAACAGGGGCACAAGATTGTCAGGAAGATAGAACGAGAAAGATATCAACAGAAAAGTGGAGGGTGGCAAAAGATTTTAAAAAAAGGGTCAAAGGCTCATATGACAAGAAAGTGATGTGTTTACAGTTGGAGAGAGATGTGACGGCAGTGTGTGTGTGTGTGTATGTGTGTGTGTGTGTGTGTGTGTGTGTGTGTGTGTGTGTGTGTGTGTGTGTGTGTGTGTACAGGGAAGACATCCTGACACTGATAAGACGATCCTGGGATTCCTCGGGCTTGAACGTTCACACAATTAGCGTTTAGCAAAGTGCGTTTCATGTTAAAAAAGTGTGTTTGAACGTGACACAAAGAAAAAACGGTCTTCAAAACAAAGTCTATCATAAACAGCAAAGCAGCTTTCCTTTGAAAACCTCATCAAAAATAAGACATTTTCTACTTTTCAATGACTGATAGTAAGCACTGAATAATTTAAACAACAGGTTATGAAAGCAGCAGAGGACATCTGCTGTCTTCTAAACATAATTATCACCCACCATCATTTTTATTTCAAATGAACCAAAGCACTATTATTTCAATTTGTAGTTTGTCATGTCTAAAATATGTATCAAAAGAACATGAACAGCCACTGATCTATTGCATATCCACATAGGCAACATGAAGTAGTTTTTTACCGTTAACAGTTAAAGTTCTATTCCACCAATAATATATTATAGAATATCAATGGATGCCAAAATTTTCCAACTCAATGCTGACTTTCACTTGACCCACAGTGTTTTTGACAGAGGCCTTCAGTCAAAACCTTGAAGTTTCAGGTAGGAGCGGGCAATCTGACAACGTTAAATCGATCTCGAAGATGTACATCATCCACTTTCCAAGCAAATCGAAGAGATCATCACACTATATGACATTTACACACAGTCTACCCAAACAATGTAAAACAAGGCTATAATGTCACACACACAACAAAAGGAAAGCCGTCAGCTAGTTAGCAGCAAAGCTACAAAGAAAAGCTAAAGAGTGACAATTCAAACATACGACTGAGCTGCAGATCCGGTTTATTAGGCATCTATGTGAGATGTATTACCATAATATTCTGGCCTGTCTCCACCCATATTCTATTTCACAGCATGACAAATGGGCAACTGCTGGGGTGTAATCAGAGGCAGTGTGCTAAGTCACCCCAGGCCCACAGCGGGTGAGCCCCGCACTGACAGACCCACCACTGGTCCCGGGTGGGGAGGACAGCAGAGGGCAGAGGGGGGGAGGTGTCACATAAACAACAGGGGGAAAGATGGAGAAATCAAAGCCAGCGGAGATGGGAAGAAAGCGAGGGGGTGTAAATAAAGAATGAATGAAGAAGGTAAAACAGAAAACAGCGTGGATCATGGAGGTGTGTTCATGCTCTAGAGTCTCGACAAACCCAGAGTGAGGCATGTTCCTCCTTTCTGATTACAACTGCACACTTCTTCATCACATATTTCCTGGATTCTGAGTGGCCACAGGGGAGAAGACAGTTATTCTCTATGATAAAGTAGCGTCTGCCACAGTCCGCCACACCTCAGGGCCCAGGGCAAGCTCATTAACTCTGCCACCAGGGGGCATATGTCGCTCAAGATCATTAAGTGTGACGGCCAGCACGACTAGTACTGTGTAGCACTGTGCTCATGCTGATGAATTTTCTGATACCTGCATCAGCTTGTTAATTCTCCACAGATACATTATTTTATTTTAATCTGTACATCGTCACACAGAAAAAGGAACTTTATCGTAAAGTTTTTCTTATTGTTGGAAAACAGTGTCTGTCACATATGGTGCAACGTTCATCTTCACGCAGCTAGCATCAAGTCCAAGATGAGATTGTTAAGTTATTCGAGATGTTTAAAGTTCCTTCCAGAGCCGCAGGAGCAGAGGTGGAAAGTAATGGAGTACAAATACTTTGTTACTGTTATTTTTCAGGTATCTGTACTTTAGTATTCATTTTTCTGACGACTTTTTCCTTGTACATGCTACACTTTAACACAAATAGCTGTACTTTCTACTCCACATAACTTAAAAAGGGCATTTTATTTTGCCTCATCCAGCACTGCCTTCCCAAAATCAAGACAGATTTCAACCTAAATAGACAATATCACAGAAAAGACATTTCCTTGTTGTATATCGCCGCATCTCACGCACAACATACATGACACAGTGTGTTAAGACAAAACATGCAAGAGAGGGAGACTCGACCACGGAGAAGAGGTGCAGCGCAAATGTTCGCGACTATGAAGGACAAAAAAAGACATACGTAGAAATAAGTAAATCAATGTGTCGATAAATAATGAAATAGAAAAATACATTAAAAATGATCAAATCATAATTATTATAAAAATAGTTTGTAATGAAAAGAGCTATTTCTGTATTTCTACAATTATGTATTTAGTTCTACATTTATTTACTATCTTAATAAATAAATAAACCTTTAAATTCTATTTAAAGTGAGAGTAGTTTACTTAAATAGTCTTTAAACTATATTAATAAGACATGAGTCTCAGTTTGCTTTGCACGGATACAGCCGATAGCAATCGCTTTTTTACTTATATACTTTGAGTACATTGTAGAGCCTGTACTTTTATACTTTTACTTGAGTAAAGAGGTTGAATCAGTATTTATACTTTTACTTGAGTCCTTTTTAACACAAGTATCTGTACCTCTACCTGAGTAAAGAATGTGTACTTTTGTCACCACTGCACAGAAGACATTACATGACTGTCTTCAAAGACTTACTGAACTTCATGTCTCATAAACTAAGAGATTAATTGTCCTCCTACAATATAAGTAATTATACAGAACTCCAGTATCTATCCAGCTAATCAGATAATTGTTGTTTGGAAACTGCTGTTAGACACATTTTATAATATCTCTGATGCATTATATTTATTATGAGTTTACTTTATGAAAATTCATCTCAGCTCTAAAATGTGCCCTAATGTCACTTGTGCTTGTTCAGCACTGCTTCTCTACACAGCTGGCGACTTTACATTCCAGTATTTTCCATCTTTTTTGCTGTCCTCTCATTTTCTTGCCAGGTCTGCAGACTCCTTCTCTTTCTCTCACTCTCATCCCTTTCTTGTTGCCTACTTCCCCTCTTATGTAACTCCCTACTCGGCCTGTTTCTATCCTTGCATCCTTGTTTCCTTCCCTCAGCCACACTGTCCAGAGCATTCAGCATCCACCTCTAGTCATCTTCAATCCACCCATCTACACGAGCAACACTTCATCTCCATCATGTGTCAAGAGGGCACGACTGACCCACTTTCACCCCGACCCCGTCACCCTGTCACTCTGCTGACTCAAGACACGCTCAAGATGTGTGCGAGTGCATAAATACAGACGTGCAGACGCGCTCATGCGGAGGAATACGTTGGGCAACGCATGCATACAAAAGGGACACTCAAACAACATCTGCTAACTGGTCTAATTTTAGAAACAGAACGGGAACACACACACAAACACACACAAATGCACACTCACATATGAACACAGGAGAGGAACTAAAATAGAAATGGAGGGAAGGAATTGTGCATCTTTTCCTTGTGTCTAACAAAACTAAACAGATACTAATACAAAATGTACACAAATGTATAACTGTGTGTGTTCGTTGACCACAAACTCTGTGTGTCAATTTTATCCAGAAACACACAATTCAAAGACACCCACACACACTTTACAAAAGCTGTGTGTGTTGCGGAGCTGTGGGCTAACGGGGCAGCAGTCACCGATGGTTACGTCTACAGTCGTTTCTGGGTCAGCATCAGGCAACACTCATCCAGCACAGCAGCCCTTAACAGCTGACTCCAGGCCAGACATGGCACAGGCACACACAGAGAGACACACACACACACACACACACACACACACACACACACACACAGAGAGACACACACACACACACACACACAGAGAGACACACACACACACACACACACACACACACACACACACACACACACACACACACAGTAACATTGTTGTAACACTTACTTACAACCAACAGGGGCAGACGAGTATGAATGGTAGTAACATTTATAGTAACATACTGAAATGTCAACCGAACACATGACTTATCAAATATAAATTCAAACCAATGTAATCAAATGAGAAACTATTGGTTTAACCACAAATAAAAAACGCTCTTCAACTCAACACAGTGAGATGGATTCGACCTTTTAATTATTTTAATAAGTTTCATGCACTGAGGCACTCAATAGCCATATTGCAGGCGAACACACACACACGCACACTCATGAACACACACTTGATGAGCCTGGAAACAGCTTGATACACGGATACGATCTCACACATCAATTACTCCACGTTGTACTTTGCTTTCATGTCTTACAAGAACCTGTGTCCAGATGAGGTTGTAAATGTGTATAAGGCCTGTGCGTGTGTGTGTGTCTACGTGTGTGTATGTCCACTGCCCGTAAACAGGAGCACACACATTTAAATATGGGTTCTCGCTAACCAGAGTGTCCTAACACCATAGCACCATGAGCAACATGAAGCCCAGTGAACCATGGGAAGTGCGTTGTTTGTGTTAGAGGGCGATAATTATGTGTGTAACTGGGTTGTTCAGTTTGCTCTGATGAAGTCGTGACAAGTGCACACACACACACACACACACACACACACACACACACACACACACACACACACACACACACACACACACACACACACACACACACACACACACACACACACACACACACACACACACACACAGAGAGAGAGAGAGAGAGTATTACGACTGAGCCTCAGGTTGGAGCGGGGCCCGTGTCCGAGGAACAGTCCGCCAGTTCACAGTCTTAATCCACGGTGACGACACTGACAGACAAACCTCCTCTCTGCTCAGACTGTGACACAGCATCACAGAGCAGGGCTCCTCACGAACGCATTCAAACAGCTGCGGTTGTGTGACTGATGCTGACCGACACTGAAGCATTACATAACTCAGATTCAAATGTGGGAGACCTGTTTGCATCTCCATTCAAATCCACTTCACATTCAAATGTAATTTTATGATTTTCTCTTTTTGCTTCTTCTATTTTGAAACTTTGACACTGATGAAGCATTAGAAATGAAAATGTAATGTGAAGGGTTTTATTTATTTTTTTTAATTTCAGTTATTCTATGTTTTCAATATTTAAATTGTATATTGGTGATTGTGGACATTAATACATTTTTTACTTGTTTGCCTTCTATATGGAACATTTGGAATAATAGAGTGACATACAGTACAAATAGTAGTTATGGATGATAGACCCCCAAAAAATGTAAACTGACTTAATGTATGTAAATGAAAAGTTTAGCAGACTAAGACACATCGGCCTCATTCAGCCTGGTTAGAGCAGAGAGTCACACAGAGCAGCAGACCAGAGTGCCACTGAGCCACGGGAGAGTGTCAGCCAAAGACAAGACGTGTGGAGCTATGCAGGCCTACACTCCAGTCCAGGCAGAGAGACAGATAGTGAAAGAGACAGACAGACAGGCAGAAAGACAGAGACAGGCAGACAGAAGGAAAGACAGACAGACAGACAGTGTGAGAGAGAGAGAGACAGACAGGCAGACAGGGGATCAGCTGGCTGGGAGACAGCAGCCAGTAATCACTGTCAGCAGCTCACTTTTTACTGATCATGTGCCTGAAAGTAGGAAACATCCACAAACTCACAAACAAGTGGCTGAGACACCAAGTCTTATGTTTATTGTTACAGACAAACCCACACACACACACACACACACACAAACAAACCCACACACACACATGCTCGCTGAATTTTTTGTTTGTTTGAGCAACTTTCTTGAGCACAAGTTTCAGGCCTAATTTTTTATTTGTGACTCATCATTACTGGAAGAGAACTGAAGTGTGTACATCCGATGAGGCAGAAGAACTCAGTTGGAGGTGGGAGTGACAGAAAAGGGAGGAGGAAGCAAGACCTGTGAGTGAGGTAAATGGGGGAATAATGCAGGAGCACAGTATTTGGATGTTAAGGTTTGATATAAAACCCAAATGCCTCAAATTCTACCCGTAACTGTATTTAAGACCAAATCAAACCCCAATAAAGGGTCAAAGTAGTGATTTCCATGTGACTGTAACTAAAGACTTACTAGATATAAACTGTTCTTCTGAAATCTGTTGGTGCAGTTTGGGCTCAGAGACAATAAGTGACAAACTGAAAAGTATAACTTCAGAGAGAGATGTGGAGGGAGGGACCCTGAGAAATGCTTAAAAAGATGATGGCGGGAAGAGGATGAACAGGAGGCGGAGGAAAACAAAGAGAAACGACCACAAAAAAAAGTGAGGGACGAGCAAAAAAAGTAAAAGAGGAAGGGGAAAAGGAGGGAGGAGGGCATGGAGGCCTGGCAGGGTGCCAGGGCAGGGAGTGTGCCACAGATGTGCCCCCACCACCACAGGGGGGAATGTGCTGAGTGGGCAGGAACGCCCCTCCTCACACACACACACACACACGCACACACACTCACACACACACACACAGAAGCAACACCAGCTCTCTTTAATCACCGAAAAGACAGGACCACCCAAGCAACTCTAGAGTTGAGCAGAGACTCGATATGTCAATCACATGTATACAAGTATACAGCATGTATTTAAGTTGAGGCGTTTTTGGCTGCTTGTTGGCAGATCTGTCAGGTTTGATTCAAATTCATTCATCCTGAGTAAAGGCTCAGCTTTATGCTTCTAACGCTCAAAGAGCTATGGTATGGAAGAGCAACCGGATTTATCCCTTTTTATTAAGAAGACTTAGACATTGAACTGTGCAGCCACCTGTTGATCATGAATAGCAACGTCTACACTGTGGTGACATCCACCGAGATTTGGATCCACTTTTTAAGCGACTGTATCTGCCTTCAGCTGAAGTGCTCAACAGATGTTCGGTTAAAAAGTCTATGCCTCTTTATGGGCAGGGCTGACAGGTGGCTCACAGGAGTTTTCCATGCACTTAAGTCGCATATGCATGAGTTAAAATAGGTGAAAACTGCATTTCAAAAACTCTGTTCCCTCAGAAGACCTCCCTCTGTGAAATGTATCACGCTGCCGCCTCACATTAGACTTATCCGCGGTCCACTGGTGAGCTGCGAGAGCTGGATCCTCACCGTAGCTCTGCAATTTTTTGAAGATCAGAGGAACGGAATGGAAAATACACTAAACGTCAGTAACAGTGACACACCGAGGTTGGCTGCGGTGAGCGCCCTGGGCTCAAGGGATTGTGGGCCATTTAATGGGCTGAGGGGAAAAGTGATGTAGTCATTTTTACAAGAGAAAAATTCCATCTGGCTTCCATCTCAGTGTTTTTAAATGAGTGCGACAGGGAAAGCTTTGCACCTGTCCACCTCCGAGAAGTTGTACCACTGTATTACCACAATCATCAGGCTTCTGGTATGTAGACGCATGCAGTCATCTACCGTTTGAATATTATTATAAACCTGCCCTGGACAAACAGCAGGAAATATCTGCCTCATTCCTCATCTTCATGGCTTCCTCTACTCTTCTGTCTAAAACATGTGGAATGATAAAAATGTTGCATTTTAAATCCTGTCCTGGTTATAGGCCAAGAGAAAACAATCCTCATGACGTGGGAGGACAGGGGCAGATATTCATCACAGTGAACAAAATGCACAGTATAAGACTGGACTTTTCTTACCTGATGGAGTGATGGTTCAAATATCATCGTCCAGCAAGAGGAAACCAAGAAAGAGAGAGAAAACAAAAATGTTAACACTGCAGTTAAAATCAGATCAGTTCAAATAATAATCGTGACTTTGTAATTGGATGTCGATTGCAAGAAAAGTAATAGTAATGATAGTGATGGTAACAGCAATGCTTGCTGGAGCTAATGGAATGGTCAAAAGCCTTTGTGGACAAGGGTTTTTTGGAGGTTAATTGCAGACCTCTATGCCTGGAGGGAGTTCAAGAGGCCAGGGGCTGCCACACTTATAGGTTCAGGGATGGGGTGTAGGGGTGGAGGAGGACGTCACACTTTTGGGCCTCATCGTAAAACAGATCATGAAATTTGGCTGCTGATTTTGTGACATGAGCAACATGTGTCTTGGATCATATGTGGGACAATGAAGTTTGACGTTTTTTGAGGAACTTGGCCATATCTCTTTTAATATAGGTCATAGAGAAATAGTTCCGTTACATAATAAAGCATATTGTTTTGTAAATATGGAGCTTGAGATGAGCTTTAGAAGAATATGAGAATCATTTGTCTGTGTTCTAAATTATTGGAGATATGAGTCCACCCAGAAAGGTCAGATTTCTTAAAACAATATCTGAATTGAGACACATGACATTTCAGTTCCATATGTTTCTAGATGTCCAATCCAGCAAAATATCATTAATGTCTTTGATGGTGAAATGTGTGATGATTTGATACGGAATGACTCAGATTGGGAGGTGGTCCAGGATGCTGGCCTTGACCACACTCCAGAGAAGTTGAATTAGGGTGGGGATAAAGTGCTGCCGCTGCCAGGGCCTCATGTCTGGATTTCTACAGACATCATACTAGGAAGCCAGATGGAGAACGTCCACGGAAACTGCGGAGCTTCTCACTCGGACATTTGCGTTCACACATGCACCTCCTCTGGAGAAAATACGGCGGAACTGTGGAGTTCAGTGCATGTCTGAAAGCAGCTTATTCTTGTCATTCAATAATCCCTTCCACAGACAACCCATCCACTCAGATCGCCTCCATCTCCACAAGCTCTAGTAAAATCCAAAGGACACCTTCAGCAAAACTGCTCCAGTAAACAAAGGTTACAGAGAAAGCTATAAACTCAGATGGCACACATGGGCAGTGTCCTGCTCCAGCAATCAATTGAATCGGCAATTTCTGAAAAGTGGAATTTAAAAGGAGGGGATTAGGTGATTTAAGATCCCATTACAAACCCTCTCAGTGTAAGAGAATCCAGCCGAGGTAACCCAAGACTAATACTTCTGAGTTTAACGCCGTCACACAACATGCCATCAACACAGCCAGCCTGAGGAGGCACTGATGAAAATGTGGGTCGTGGTGGAAACAGTCTTTGTTTTAATTATGCGGTGGGGGGGCTTACGGTGTTGGTGTTAGAGCTCATGCTAAGTCGTGGGCACAGTCAGGATCCTTAGCGCTAACTCGGAGCCAGACCCAAGGCTAACATTACACAGAGCTGAGGCTGCTGAGGCTTACAGGCGTGTTTACCTTGGAGACTGGCTGGGCAAATGGAGATGTAACTCAGCAATATCCTGCTCTCATAAAAGCTAAAGAAAGACACCAAGACACACACACACACCCTGGCATGAACATGTGCACCTAAAAAAAAATTAATAATCAAAAAAATAGATAGATGTGCACTGAAATTCAATAAATTAAGTTGCACCAGGCAAATGATACACACTATATAATGGTATTTTGTCCGTGAGGTTTGTTTAATATCTCTCCATAAAGTGAAACACAGTCAGAAATAAAAACCCAGTCATTCTGAGCTTCACTGAAGTCTTGCCTTGCTTTTCAGAGGTGTTTACGAGACATGTGTTTATGTGTTTGTGTGATCATTTCAACCAAAACCATGTGTTTGAAACCAGCATGTTGCTATTAATGTCGTTCTACACTCTGTTTTGGTCAGACAGCATCTGTGTAAATGTGGTAAGTGTCTACAAGATAAAGATGAACACTACATCACAGTACTTTTCGACACATAAATTCAACAGTAAGTCATCTATGATGCGAAAAGAAATACATTACATACAGTAAGGAAGAAAGTGAGCCAGAGAGAGTTATTGTGCTCACAGTGGCTGACCTTTCAAACTCCTCTACCTCTGACCAACAGTGCATGTGCCAGAGAAAGAAAGAAAACTTCAAACACACAGCAGCGTCCAGACGTCTGCCACGGGAATAAAAACCTTTAAGACTTTTTCCTTTCCAAAAGCTATATTTCATCTAGTTTTAATAACAGTGGAAGAACGTGTAAACACAACACTGACATATTGCCAGGTTATACATTTAGAATGGCAACTGCACTGTTGCGAACAGCTGTACACGTCCGGTGACATTGTGTTAACTTTTGCTTTTAGCTTTATTTAGTTGTTCACCAACTCCTGAGAGAAATATCTGGTACAAGGATCAGAACATCAGTCAGAGAGCCGTCAGCCGACTGAGGTTCTTCAGGTCAGTCAGAGTGAGCACTCGTTCTCTGAGGTAAAACAGTTCTACTATGTCAGGTTGTCCTGTCCAATCAGTGAAGACGTCTGACAAACATCTTTCACATGCAGACAACACATCAGTCAGATGCAGACCCAGGGTGAGTCATGGAGGCAGCTGCCCGTTCACATTAAATGACCTTCTGCCTTCTGCTTAGAAGAGGTGAATTAACAGCTGACAATGTCATCTGTGGCTTTGGTTTGGTATCTAGTGTCTGCGTAATCATCATTAAGTTGTAAAAAAATAACCAAAAAAATAAACTAACTAGCCACCCCGAAGAAGTTTATGTTTTCACCACAGTCCTCTTATCACTTTTTTCAGCATTGCCAAAACCCCCTTTTTTTTTTTTTTTTTTTAATTTTCACAGATTTCCCAGGTAATCATTTATTGATCTTGAGGAAACAAATCTGGCACATTTAGGTAAATGATATCTGAGTGTGTGCAATTTGGTGGAGCTTGAATGAATTTAAGCAGACTATTGGGCCTTGGTTGTGGCTCTCCTCTACTGAGCACCATTCTAGTTATCACAGATATGTTGGTGTACAAAAAGGGCGACGGTGTATTTGTATATTGTCTGTATTTACCATTGTCCTGTCTACCAGGCATCCAAACAGGAAGCTCGCCTCTTGCTTGATTTGATTGGCTGCATGGACCAAGTGTGACATTGACAAGCTCTGCTACTCAGTGCCTTACACTAAAAATGTGAGGATATTTTAACTATAAAAAACAGCTGGAAAAACAGGAAACGGGTCGTACAGAATGAGAAAAATAATGGCTTGACTGGCAAAACTTTTGTAGCGATTCATCTCAGTGTGATCTGCTCTTATGACCATTAAAAAGTTCTGTGTGACACTCCTTTAAAGAAAACTGATGAAAATGAGAAGATTGTGTTTTTGCTGGAAAAGCCGACTCCTGTTTGTAAAGAGTGAATAAAAAGAGACCAAAACAAGGACGAAAGAGAAACATCTGTTCAGGGAAAGGTAAGAGCCTTTTTGATGAGAAGAGGTAATGAGTGTAGTGAGTGAACGATTGTTGGCGCAATTAATATTCTTCAGAACTGGGGCGTGCTCACAGCTTTCTGCCTACTCTGAAAAAGTGCATCATTTATCATTATTTTGGAGGAGGAGGAGGAAAGCAATCTTCCGTCGCACGAAAAATAAAAACCTCCAGCATCTGCAGGCAGGTTACATCAAATAATGACACCGACTGGGTATGAGAGAAGAGACAGGGAGAGAGAGAGAAGAGATGAGATGTCGGACACAAGGCGGCTGCTCCTCTCTCAATATAACCAGTCAGTGGTTTGAAATCTCATCAAACTGCTGCATTAAAATCAACTGAAGTGAAGGGATTGCCAGGCAACAGCACTGATCAGTTCACTCGGATTTTCAATAACACAACTTCCAGTGTTGGATATCCTCAGTTCCTGCATCAGTTGCTCAGTCTGGCTAAAAATGTTGGTAATGAAAAGTTGTTAAGAGTGTGCATGAGGGACAGAGTGAGGGAGAGAGAGCAAGCATCTGTTGTTAGTACCAGTGTCAGCTCCATCTGCTTACTGACAGGACGAGGTAGAGTGAGCAGTCAGCTGCTGTGCAACTCTCACGTTCGAATACAGTGCAGCTTTAATCATGATTCCAAAACAGGCAATATTTGCAGCATGTGGCCGTGCCTTAAAATACAAAAATAACCAAAACACAATGAAAATGTTTGGAATATAGTCAAGTGGCCATATGTCAAACTGGTGACAAACAGCTACTGCAATAACATGCAGGGGAAAAGTACGTCCAACTCTCTTTACAAGTTCCAAGACAAAAATAGGTTGGATGAGGAAAGACACAAAGAAAGACATACAGAGGATGTTGACTACGGAACAAGGAGAGGAAGGAGGAGAAGGAAAGCACAGAGGATATGAGTCAGAGAGGAGGGGGGGTCTGGTTCTTCTACCCCTTTACCAGACTCTATTTACCGCTTGCCCCCTCCCTCTGCCTGTAATGGACGGATCGGAGATAACAACCAAAGTGGAAACTGTCTAGAGCAAGAAACAGGGAGATCCATCTGTCCCCAAATGAGATCTTTGCCGTGCACTCTGGAGGAGAGAGCGAGAGAAATTCAAAGGCGCTCGGGAAGCAGCGGCCGGCCTGCACTGCTTCTATCACTATACGTGATGCACGTTATCTGCTCTACCACATGTAGATGCACACATATAAAGTCTATATTGAAAAACATAAAGACTTATGGTCACTCTAGGAGATGAAGTAAAAAACTTTGCAAAAGCTGTTTTCTGCTCTGTTCAAATCTTTCAACTAGGCACAATTAAGGGGGGGAAACCAGTTGACCATTTATATGCAAATGAGTTTTAATCAATGACAACTCATTCAAAGAGGTGAATGCAGCGAGGTGTGGCTAACCGCTAAATCCCCGACACTGTGAGGCGCAGGTGGCTGTGTGAGCGATGGGAGGTAAGGCAGACAGCAAGTGTGTCCTCGCTCATCATAAAGGATGGAACTGACCAAGTTGGGGGTGACAAAGACGAGGGTAATTCAAAGGCAAAAACAATATATAAATCTGACTGGTCCGACAAAGTTCATTGACGGGTTCAGCCCTATTTATAATATTTGTTCAAAAAAGATACCAAAATCAACCTAAATAAACATTTGTCCCTAAACCACATAACATTCTGCTAGAATCAATAGAATTCATCCATTGAAGCTGTTACAGAGAAGATTCTTAGTTTGGTTTATATCACTCGTGTGATGGGGTCTGACTTCTGCAATGTTTACCACCTTCAGTGAGATTTAAGTTCCACCAGGAGAAAAGTGTCAGTGGAAAATGAAGAGACCTCAGGAGGGTAAGACTCAACTCCAGCAGAAAGAATAAATGACATAAAAGAGCACATGATAAAACATTTCAGCCTATCTGAAAGAAGACCCTGTATTAAATGCACATAAATTGTAATAAACAAAAGAGTGACTCTACGACAGCTCTCAGCTCTAATCAATCACACTGCGCTTCCTTTTCCAAACATTTGCATAACCTCACATAAAGTACAAGGAATCCTTGTTGATTATTAATGACCCGCAGCACCAGAACTTATCACCACTCATTGTTAATAACTCACAAACTACTTTTAAATCAACCCATCTTCATGAGATAAAAGTATAAAGGAAGTTATTTGTAAAACTACACAAGAGATATGATTAGGCATTCACCTTAAACTGAGGAATTAGACCTGTATTTGTAGTCACAGGCCTCTATTTTACAATACCTGTGTAAGAGTGTAATGAAACTAAAGCACCAGTGGAGATCGTACACCTTCATGATCTGTGTACCCGCAGAAATGAGCATCCTGCTGGCCCACTGGTTCCAGCTCCAAGTGACGTATGTGAATTATGTGACTAATCAAAAACAGATTAATCACTTCCATGAAGTACACAGACTGTTATCACCTCTGAAACACCAACTACATGTTTTCTGCTTAGTCACACAGAGAGAGAACAAGTCAGCCAGCAGCCAATTAAAGTAATGCCTTTAAAAATACAGAGTAGGCAGACAATACAAAGAGATACCAGTGTTTTCACAACTCAAAATATTGTCAAATATTCATGGAAGTAAAAAAACTGCAACCCCAGCAAACTCGTTGCATAAAACTCATCAATGTTTTACTGCCATTGCCCAAGAGAGACTCAACCACCCAAACCATTACAAAGACTCCCACCATTTCTTTTTAGTGAGCCATACAGAACTACAGGACACGCAGAGGATTTTATAAGCCATGGAAGACTGAGGAAACTCTGAGGGGAAATCACGTCCGATGACATAAATGAAGGAAAAACAAACACTGAGAAAGCAGTGGATAACTTAATGATTTGGGCTTGACTCCCCCGGGAGGTAAAGGAGGTGTATGTGTGTGTATGTGTGTGTCTGAGTGTGTTGTTGTGTGTGTTGTTGTGTGTGTGTGTGTGTGCATGTTAGTCCTTCTGCAGCCTCTCATTTGTGCATGCGTGCATGATAAAGTGTGCATTCCAGACGACTGAGGACAGAGGCACTCTGAGGCAAGTTGATGCAGACTGACGGAGATGGAGCGTCGTGCACCGTTCGACCACATTACAACAATTAGTCAACTGCACCCCCACACACCCACACCCAGCCAACCTCCTGTAATACCCACTCCCTCCCCCTTCACCATCCTTACTCCCCCTGCAGGGGAGTCTGTGTGCAAGGCTGCTGAACTAGAAACAGCTCCTCAAACTGAATGTCCAGATTAGCCTCTTGCCTGCGATCACACACCAGCGAACAATAGACAATCATCCACAGTTCTCATGTTTTCCTATACGTGCTTTAGCATCATGGCTGCAACATCTGTCTCTCCCTCTTCTGAATATACTCAAACATTCTTGGTTCTTGGATGTGGTGCAAACTATGGCCTAACATAAGCTGCAATAAGACATGCACGGAACTCCCAGTATTCTCCAGAAATTCTCCAAAAGGATATTCTCTGAGTGAGCCCATGTGAGAATACAGTGGGAAAACTCCTAAAGAGCAAGTGGGTGAGTTGATAAAGTTTCTAATAGACAGACAAAAAACTGGAATACTCCAAATATCTCAGGATGACAAAGAGGTGTCATACATGTAGAAGATACTATGGAGATGTCAACTTGGAAAGACACTGACAATCAAGAGCTTATGGTGATAAGGACGGACGCTGATGTCAACCTGCTGTAAACACCTGATCTCTGCACCCAATTGTCTGGACACTTTCCGGGGTTCACGTCGAAATGTTGTCATTATGTTGTGGCTCCTTAGTCCAGGGGTCAACAGATAATGAACAGCACAATACAGGATAATGATAAAATACTGCTTGAGCACAGTTCACCCTCTTCAGGCTTACACCAAAACAAATTATAACTGATCATAGCTAACAGACATAAAAGTGAAAGTAGAGAACCACTGCCTTAATACCCCACAACAGAGCTTGCTAGGATTTAACTTTAACTAAACGACGCAATATGCTATAAGCCTTCCCCTACAGACTTATAATGGACCGGGAGCTTTTCAAGGAATATAGAGAGTTCCTGGCACATTCAAACTTGAACATTTGGAGCAGAAGTATTTGTTTGACTTTGTGGGTGAAGCGGAATAAGTCAAACACCAAACTTATCCCTCTGCAGTCAAATTAACACCTAAGTCAGCTCCATGCTTCATGCTCATGTGTATTTACTCACACAGCATGTAGCCTTCATGGTATTCTTCACAAAGCAGGTCATGGCTCTGTAACCTTGTACAGTGTCTGTTATGATGTGAGTGAGTTTTGGATTTGGCAGCTACATGGGGTAGCAGTGTTTGATGGCCCCAGAGAGACAGCAGCAGCGGCTCAGTAAGACAACGACAGACTGACAAATGAATCAACAAGTCGCGGGTGGACACAGCGTGGGAGGGTGCAGGAATCACAGCAAGTTATTTATAGGGCAGAATTAGTGAGACATCAGTGCTGTGGCCTTGGTGCCCTCTCCCCACCTCCTGAACCTCCAGATTCCTGTGAAATCTACTGAGGGGAGGGGGGTGATGGGAGAAGGTGGAGGATGGATGCGCTGGTGGGGGGAGGGGCAGGAGATATGACAACTGAGGAGACACCGGAGAGAAAGTGAGCAGGTAGAGGGAAACAGTGTTTGGGCATCAAAGACTTCAAAACATTAAATAGTGACAGATGGATGAGGCGAGCATCAGGTCTGGCTGTGGCTGCCTCAACAGGAAACCAAATCAATGTAAATGTCCCTTCAACCTGGACATCATTTGAACATCTTTAAAAACATCTCATAAGGACAAAAAAGAAGAGGGACATTTCATGGTGAACTCACAGTCTAGCAAACACTTTAACAGGCTTTTAAAGGAGAAGGAATGAGGACATGCTTCACTGAGAATGCAATAAAATACCACCATATAAACTGATAGAGCCTTTTCAGATGCCCATACTGACATTAGGGATGTGGGACATACAGATACATCAGCCAATATATATATATATATATTGTTTAAGCCTTCTGATACAAATTGTGATTTGTGAATATAAGCTATACAAATGAAATTTGATTGATTGCTAAATTAGCAATGATACCTAAGATAATGTTATTATGAAATGTTTTTTAGGCATGACATTAAAAGTTTAACCATAAACTTTAATATATCATATTATATTGCACATATTGGCAAACATATATACAGATACCAGTCTGTCTCTGAAAGGCTCATTTTAAATCAGTCAGGCTCTGAACCTGATAAAGGGCCATGGGTCATATTGAATACACACTTAAACACCACTGCTAAAAGAGTTAAAGAACCTTTTGAGGAACTCAGTTCCCTATCTGCATTTCCGATGGAGCAACCATGAATAAATGTTAGTTCTACCCTCAAAATGGCCCTGTTTGATGGGAGGCTAGAGACTGAAAGTGACTGATTTACTAAAACCCCTGATACATTAACAATATTTGATTTGTATTTGAATAGATACCTTTGACTTTATTTTCTGCTGTAAACATCCGATAGCCTTTACTTACGTGACACCTAAAGCAAAACGTTTCATCCCCAGGATTTTGAAAAGATTGTCAGCTGCTGACATTTTTATTGAGAGCAAATGAATACAAACTTGCAGAGTTATTGTTCTGTACAATAAATCCATCATTCAGTAGAAAAGAAGTAGCTCACTTTAGCTCACAGTCTATAATGTAGCATAATGGTTGAATATGAAGTCCGTTTTATATTAACCTACACAGTGGCTTTTACTGAAATTCCCACAATCAGTCTAAAACGATTCATGTAGCATGGTTTGACTTATTTGTCTCAATACTGTATCTTACTGAAGACAGAGGTTTGTAAAAGCCTGTACGAATGTTCCCAGTGCTTAAAGGAGAATTTCCCCCCAATCATACCATCACACAAGCCATAACGTTGTAATTCAAGAGTTGCAAACAACTGCTTTCAATCAGGGATCAGGTAAAAGTTAATCATAAAATCTACACAACAGAGGGTCAGAGCATGTGGTCTTGATTTGTTTGTGCACTGTACAGGCACATAACAATGCATACCAACAGAGCTACGTTACACTGTGTCTGACTCCAACAAACCTCCAACCCACTGACATCAACACATTCAAATTATGTAAATGAAATTCCACAGCCGACTTTAATAATGTTAGAAAATAATGATTAAGAACCCCTTTTGTATTTGCCAACAAAGTGGTTTGGTGGTTTTTGGAATTTACCTTCACCAACCACTCTTTTTGTTAAGAAACTTTTTTTCCCCCTTTTGCTTCACCTTCATAGCCCTCATTGTGATTACCAAACCAAAAAGAAAATTATTCTTTTTACAAAGGACTAAATCAGTGATTTTAAATAACACTTTCTTCAACAGCTGACCACAGGGCAGGTATACAGACTCAAACCAAAGTAAATGAAGTGCATCCCTGCTGTGAGTAAATAGCCTCAGCATGGGAGAATAAAACCTGAGGCCCTGCGACCTCCATCAGTGTTTCCACTCCAAAGAAAAAAACGGTCTTAATGTGAGTCATCATTCAGCACTGACCACATTAGGCCATCAGCCTCATACTTGGATAGCAGATCTATGCTAACAATGTAGCTGCGGGGGCCTCGCTGAGGTAAAAAGGTCATCCCAAAACATAAATTAGCCTGGAAACAACAGATGTGCAGTGAAAGAAAAAAAAGAAATCAATGACTAATTGAGATGTATGAGGAGCGGCTGTGGTAGAGGGAGGTCAGGGTGGCATGCTGCGGAATGACGCAGGGGGAAAAGGTATTATGAAGAGATGACAGATGAATTAGAGCATAAAAGAAGGGGAAAAAAAGTCATATTATTCATGAAAGCATCTTGTCCTTATTAAACATAAGGCTTCCAAAGTAGGACAGTAAGATGATTGGTGATGGAGGATATTTCTACTTGGATGAAAGGAATATGAAACTGGTCTTAATCCGCTTCCACTGCTCGTACCTTCTCAAAAAGTCGCCCAGCGAGCCATTTAGCGGCCGTGCTGCCTCAGGAGCCTTGATTACAGAGAGATAAAGACACAACACTGTTGGAAAGGCAATCACGAGAAACTGGAAACACAACCACATTGGTTCTGAACCTCGTAATCCAGAGACCAAACTGTACAGTCCATAAAAGTTGACCTTCCCATATTAAAGCACATCATTTTGAAAAACACAGACGTTATGTGCTTTATATGAGGATTCAAAAAAAAGTGGGCATGTTTTTTCTAATAATGTGAAACCTAGCATCATAAGCCGGTCACAGTAAAACTGCATACTGGAAATTTTACTATACATGGAGCCTTGTTGATGCTTGTTGATGAACCAATGAAAACCTCCAGCTAACCCATAAAGTTGACCGGCTGGCTTTGATGGAGCGCAGCAGGGGATGGACCAATATGTGCCCAAACATTTATAGCGATTTTGGGTTTGTGGGACCACAATACAACGTTCTAAAGTTTAGGAAGAATGGGGGAACATCTTCCTGTTCTTCTGGGTTTCTGGGTGAACGGTAGTTTTTCCAAACTCACCACATTTTGTCTTCTACTCATAGTTAAGTTATTTAATTACTACACTTTGAAAAAATGTGGAGCCAAAAGAGCCCTGGGTCATTTATTAAGTATTCTTAATTCACTATCAGTGTGATCACACTCTATTATTTGGAATGCTCAAAGAGGTCAATGGAGGCGAACACCGGCGACGTTTGCAATTAAAGAAACAATAAAGACAACGACGGAGATAACGCCTCTCCATTACAGTCGCTGACGGAGGAATCTGTCTCCTGATAACCTCCCTGTGATTGGACACTTTAATCAAAAGGACAGAAAGTCTGTCTTCTTTTCTCATTATGCGACAGAGCAGAGGAGAACACAGTATTAAAGAAGGTTTAAATTTAACCTGGAGCCTCCAAGCCATTGTGCCTGCAGCTCCACTGCAACGCCACTTGCTTACTAGTGAGGAATACGTGGCACAAAAGTAAAAGAGACTGAACTGCATTGGGGAAACCATCATCAAAATGCATTTCTGTTCACAATCACTTTCTGTCCCTTTTGCTTCTTTGCCTTTCTTTCCAACAATGTTGTCTATTTCACATCTTTCTACTTTATCAAATCATTTCCTCAACACTTCAATGACCATACAAGCTTGAGTACATACAACTGTAAACGATTGTATGTCTTCAGGAACAGAATCAGGTTATAAAACACGAGCCCTATTTGGCAGCTCATAGTTGCTGGCGTAACCATAAAATCACCTGAAGGTGTCCGGAACAGCTGTAAAAACTGATTCAAAGATGATGAAGGGAAAATGCTGTGAGGACAGAAAAAATGTCACAGTGGGAAAGCGGGGCAGTAAATAGAGTTAGATTTGATTTCTGTCCACTGTGCCAGGAGGCTGAACTGCAAAGGAGTCTGAGAGATGGATTTGTGAACTAAAAAGTTGGAAAATCAATGCAGGGTGAGCGCTAACTCAGATGCTGCTTGAACAGCGTTTGTCACACTGATGTCTCTCTCCAGATAAATTCTACATCTTACAAGAACAGATTGTAAAATAAGAATGATAAAAATGAAACAAGTCTCAGTATTAAAAGGACAACGGTGTGATGAAGACGTCTTGTTTGTATTCCTCTTGGCTCTGCGCAGCTCTCTGCAGGCCAGCATCCTCCATTTCCAGATGCCTAGATAAAGACCTGCTTATTATCGCAACCTTATTGCTTATTTGCATAAATGTGAGAGGCCGCATTTCTGTGGCAAAAACAGAAAGAAGATAAGTTCACAAAATTGCACTCGCTCAGTGATGTGCATGGCTGGTAACTAACCAATCACACTGCACTGCACCACGGCAACAAAAAAAAATCTACGGCAAACATAGTCCTGTGTGTGACTGCCTCGTTGCTCTGTGACCTCGGGTATAAGAGTATTACTTTTGCAGCCTACTGAACGCAGCCTTATAACATGTTCTGAAATATTAGATTCTTCTGCCACAGTATACAAAGAGGTCTCCTGATATTGTAGCACTAATACAGCGATCCTCTGATTATGTCAGTTGGCTGAGCTGTGTGATCAGATAAGGTCCTAAAAACAAATCATTACTGTCCCTGTCCCTTAACCTGTCTGAAACTGTTTTCAGACATGAATTCCAGAGAATGTTCACACCATCGGGTTCCACTCTTTCTCTGGACAATGTTCAGGGGAGGGTAGCGGCACGCAGGAGGCAGGACGTATCATATGGATTCCGCAGCAGAAATCACCTGGTTTGTTTTACAGATTGAAACCAGCATCAGCCCTTCTCAATGAAGGTTCTTGAATCTCATCTTTCAAAGTTGACATCTTGTCTTCAACATGTATGACTTCTCTTTTTCATCCTGAGATGTTAGTATTCTTATTTTTATCTGTTTTGCATCTGCCGCATGTCAGAAACATCATCAACATGCCCACTTGCTCGATGTGAAATTTTACTTAGGGGCTGGCAGGAGAAGCTCCTGAGAATGTCTGGAGCCTCTGACTTGGACATTTGCATTCTCACTTACAGACCATTAAGATTATGTTATGAGATTATTTGGAGTTCAGTGCAGGTGTGAAAGCAATCTCAAAGAGATCTTCATACACTTATGCGATCCAAAATAAAAATGCTAGGAACTAAGGACGGTTTATCAGGAATCAGGAGCAGAGAGAGATCAACAACAACAACAACAACAACCTATAAGTCCATTAGGAGAGAGGAGTTTCATGTCAACATAATCCATATTGTGACATGAGTATGGCTGATGCTCACTCCCAGAAAATGCATGTAAAAATCAAGACTATCGATCCCTTCTTCATCAATGATCCTCATGATTGCATGAGGATTCGCAGACAAGTGAGTGCAATCTGATTGAAATGTGGAAACACACACAACGTATGATCTTTTGTGTTTCTGTGTCTGTGCGTCAACCTGCTATTGAGTCCTCAACATCAAGCTGCCGACTTGCTCAGCCATCATGATCTACAAATGATCAAAGAGCTCCGCTGTGGGCCTGATGACTGAGGCTGCGGAGCGTCTCTGCCCTGCAGACAATCAGCCTCTGCCCTCCTAATGAGGCCCTTTAATTAGTCGTTAAACATACTGGGACCGGCCAGTGGATTTTTGCCCCTCGCACCCACTGATCAATAGCCATGACATTTCTGTTCACGAGACCTCTAATTACATTTCGGCGGGGGGAGGAGAGGTGGAGTTTTCACTGCCACTGTTGTGGTTAAGCTGCAGTAAAGAAATCACGCATAACAACAAACAGCATAGACATTCACAGACCAGAAAAGTGAGACCATGTGCAATAAAATGAAAAATCTTATGTAAAATCTATCTAATATTATATTTGTGTTAGTTTGTGATGGCCAAGTATCAGATTTCATTACATAAAAATGTGCTTCAATCATTTTTCATCCCCACTTCAAAACGTGGGAAATGTTATGTCTAAAAGAACTAAAAAAATAAGGCAATCCCAAACAACACCTGTGCAAACTACAGCTCCTAAATCTCCATTAATTTGATTCAACGACTCTATCATTATGTTTTTTGCAAAAATCTGTACAGTTTCTATTTGCCTGGTCATTAAATATGTGCACACATGTACAGAGAGAGGGGGAGCAAACCTGAACACACAAATTGTAGAAAGGGGAGGGGCTAGCAATTGATTTGTGTTTTTTTGTACCACGACCTCCCTTTCCTATAGAGTTCCCAGTGTTTACATGTGTGTGTGTTGACAGCGTGCAGTGGCCTCCGGCTGCCAAGCTCCCCATGTGATCGGAGCCTCTAAGACCAGTAACATCCATCCTGGCCAATGCCGCGCCTTTTTGACAGCATATCATAGCAACCAAAGCCCTGGGGGGACACAGCTGTGGGGCGGGTCTCTGGCCTTGTGGCAGGATCACACGGGTAAAGGGGTAGATGATCCATCTGTGGTGTGTTGTAGCATTATGGACTCACATTCGTTTATCAGCACGGGTACAAACGTACACATTTACTAACTTGCAGATGAGACACGAGAGTTTGTGCATTGTCAGAAGCAATGAGGAAAGAGTTTGAGTTAGAGTTAACGTGATGTAAACACCAAGTAACATTCACATCTCTTCACATTTCATGCCCTGCCTCATTTACATCACCATAACACGAAGGGGACTAGGATCACTCTGTGCAGTCAGATCAATGACTGTATCACTTTACAGAAGGACACACACACACACCACACCACCTCTTCACTTTTAGACACGGTGGTGGTGCCGGTAACCTACTCCTGACCCCGGCCTGAGTGAACGTGCTGAGCTGCTGCCAGCGCTGCGGCTAAAGCACAGCTGGAATAATAAGCCATGCTCAATGGCAATGACACAGTTGTCAGAAAGAATGTATGGAAGCGCAGCGAAGTAAAGGAGAGTTCAATATGTGGTGATAAAATAAAAATGATGTGCAGACTAGAGTGGTGAAAATGTGAAGTGGAATTGACAGAAACATTACATTGATGCGTTCACTGACTCTCACCAGACCTCACACATTCTATCCTCATCTCTTCCAATGGCTGCTGCCACTGCTACAATTTAACAATGGGTTGTCACATTAACTTGGAGACATTAAAATGATTAGCATAGAAGTAAGAAGCAGCAAGGAGCCTGGAAGATTATTATTAACCTTTAAATTGCATTTAATATTCTGTGCTCCCACTCTCCAGCATGGATTATATTCAAGCACACAGGGAGATTACTTTATGCTAGACGGTAGGGAAACACATCATCGGATTGGTGCGAGCGGATCGGGCATTAGCCCTATTGCAACTGATCCACACTTCTTTGTCAATGTCATTATATAACGTTAAGTAAGTAGTAAGTAAAGTTTATTTAGTATAGCATCTTTCACAGAGTAAAGTCCCAAAGAGCTTTACAAAAGCAGAATTGTGAAGTTCCTGCTATAAATTTGATTAATTCAGTCACAGTGGGCTGCCAACTCAGTTTTTTAGTTCCACAGCAGATCAGTAATTTGGCATCAGGAAAAAACCATGAGTTCATATGTTGAAATCATTGTCAGAAAAAAAAAAAGGTTCATCACAAGCCAGGAATTTAAATAGATTATCTCAAAGCAAACATCAGAAAAATACCTTCCAATACAACCGTTCCTCTTCATTCACATGGCATATTTGTGAAGCTAGTTGAAAAAAACTCAACTGGCTTAATGGGGAATGTGGTCTAACTTTACAAGCACAACATATCTCTGCTATGAGATTGAGACAGAGGCTACCAATTATCCCAGGAATGGTTTACATCTCTTTGTTTCTTTTTTTCCTTCTCGGTTAACACAAAGCAGGACGAGGCGGGCTGAGAAACCCAGGTGGAACGGCTTCCCTTCATTTACTGTAGGAGGTTTCAGAATGGATTACACTGCTTTTTACTGAGGAGGGAAGTCAGGCAGAAGGGAGAGGATAAAGTCTCTTTAAAAAATTCCATCCACCATGTTTGATTTCTTTTTCTAGCACTTCTGACTTTTGCAGGAGCTTAGTTTGAAGAGGGGAAAAGGTAGGAAAACTTGTGTGCACAATGTATTTGGATGTATAACTCCACACACAACAGTGCACAGCAAGATTGCTAAGTAGAGGAACAGTAACAGCCCTTATGATACCTGCATTAAAAAAATATGGGTTTTGTACATCACCTCTACCTTTAAGCACTTTCATAACTCACATCTACAATTCAGCCTTATGACCAGCGACAAAGCTCTTACGAAAAATCTATCACAGTGAAGTTTGCATTAAGGTTCCCATCTTGTCTTGAATTGAGATGAGAAACATACCCAACCCGAGACCAGCCCCATTGTTTGGGGCTGACAAACACAACTTCCTGAGAAGTTCCTATTCAGCTGAGGAGGCATTTTCCAGGGGAAAGAGCCAAAGCACTGATCTTACCTTCAGCCTATCTTTTCCAATGGAGATTTCTTGTTTCTGTGCAGTGTGGGAATTTAGGCAGTGTTCAGGCCCCTTTTCCTGTCTTCTCAGCAACTCTACTGTCACTCTACCTGTATGGGACACTTGGTGGTGGCTTCATAAGCATACACATATTACACGCATGCTCATTTGTCAGCGACAGTGGGAAGAGCCATATAGGCATGATCCTATCACTGCCTCTTTTAAAAAAGAGCCACAACACTTAAAATGAAGGAGCAATTAGGGAAGGGAAGCTTCCATTAGCACACCAGCATGTGAAGGTGGGCCTCTGATACACAGCCAAAAGACCACCAATGTTCTTTCAGGATATCTCCTTTGTTAAAAGTTATATCAGGGGGTTGGGAACATGCCATTCTTTGAAAATGGAAGCGGGGGCCTGGGACCAGAGTGCACATCTGGTGTTTGTACAGCTATTTTTTTTTTTATTTCCCAGAGTCCCAAGGACTGGGGCACAAAGGAGTTCTCCGAGTGCCTTAGCAGTAGATGAGGTGGGAGATCAAAGAATAAACAGATAGGGAACTGAAACACGTGTATGTGCACTGAAACTTACAGCACGAAGGCAGAAACTGGCTGCATGTGTGAACGATGACATCAGACCACCCACATTCCAACTGAGCAGGTCCAACCACATATGTAGCCAAGAGTAAGCGTGCCTCACTTCAGACACACACTCTTGTTTTTCTCTTCTTCATTCCTTGTGTTTCACTCGGCCATGACTGGACCCAACAGCTAATAAAACATGTTCCATTCCCCAGTGTTCATACATGAAATATAAAGAGTCAGGTCATGACTGTCTTCTACAGAAATCAAACGTGTACATTTGGCCCGTCTCTGCTCCTTATTCAGGCTCTTATTTAGGATCCACATTAGTCCAGAGCAAAACACATACCCAGTTTATTGATAGAGGGAGAGAAAATACTGTTTGTCAAATCATTCAGCAGGGGTGATGAATGCAAAGCTATTAGCTCAGTAAGAGCAATCCATCACAGCCTCGGAAGACAAAGCAGAGGAAAAGTGTGAAACGTCAGACAGACATGAGCGATCGAGCGCGAGTGAGCGGATGACACAGAGAGGACCAAACGGGAAAGGAGGGTGGATGAAATGAGAGACGCTGGCAGCGAGTGACGGAGGATGAGAGAAAGTGCCACTGCATACGACACTAGTGTCATAATGGACAAACACACCGAGTCACCATCCACCTGCTGCAGTGCTTTGTAGTGTTTTGTCCTCAGCTAACCTGAGCTCTGTCTGAGCGCTGAGACACAGGGTCTTATGTGCCAGCAGTTTAACAGACAATCAGCCCCACATAAAACAACACTATACACTTATGCCACAATCAATGAGTGGCACTAAAGAGGAACACAAGGGCTTAAAATCCAGACATTTCTTTCCCTCAGCCATGAGGTTGTGTTGTCATTGCTCTTTGCCTTTTTGTCTTTTTGGGTCTCAGCAAGAGAAAAACTACTAAACCAATTCAAACTTGGTGGAAGAATGGGACATAAAAAAACCTGAAGTCAGGATTCCTGACAAAGGAGGAGGACTGAAGTCTATGAGTGTGAAATTTGGAGTTTGATTGGATTCAAGGGGACGGTATTATTTATGTGCCACCCCTGTTGTGTGGCCATAATGGTGCTGCCAGCGTGCCTGTAGACTCTTACTGCTGTTCTCATTCCGCCTGCTAGAGTGAATAAGGTGCAATTATTTTTTCAATAAATTCTAAATCTGTTTTCATCCTTTTATTGAGCATTTTACACATAAAACAGCAAAAAAAACTGTAGAATGACACTTTTCAAAAACTTGGAAAACTATTTCTTTTTTTTTCTTTTTTTTATCAACTGTTCATTAAAGTATCTGCACATTCACATCCTCCATTTAACCCCCCAGCTCCAGCAGAGGAGATAAAGGTTGAATGTCTTGCTCGAGGGCACCACGGCTGTAATGTGAGGAAACAGTTACTCATCTCTTCTTCCTGCAGCTTTCCTGCCAGTTTTGACAGTCTGACCACGAGCTGGCTTTTATAACTGCTCGGCCTCATCAGGTGTGATATGAACTCTGCGGAAATATAATATTTAAAAAGCAGTCTGCTGATATGAGGTGTTTCACTCGAGCAAATCAACACAATCGCTAACTGAGTGGCTGTCGTATTACTGGCTGACTGTAGGCAGGACCGGGTCCACAGGGGGAGGAATGCAAGGCATATGGTTAAGATTAAAACAGGGGCAGCGGAGCACGGCGTTTACATTAGCATGCTGCCCAGGGGCCGTGGAGCTTTATGAGGGGCTGTGCCAGTCACGCCGCTCAGTCTGCCATGCCCTGAGTTTATAGAGGCAGAACTAAAGAGTCGAGATCCGAGGCAGGGGTGTATTTTTCTACCTGACTGCTGCATCGAGCAAGTTTATCCCTTTACAATGACTGGCATAAAGTTTGAGGATTTCAACAGTCTCACTTCACTATGTGTATTACACAGCTTGTCAAATAGTTCTATATTAAAATCGGTGAAAGCCAATCCAATTTAGATGTTTGACAGCTGAACAGCTCAGGAGAAAGAAAGACAGCCTGCATCACAGCTTTGCTTTCATGGCTTCCACAGGAGCGGAGCTTCGGCCTGAACTGTTATGGCAGACTGTTGGGATAGAATTCATACTTCATTTTATTATCCTCCAAAATAATAACATTGCAAGTGCTGTTTTCAACCAGCAGCTCCACTTTAGAGGACTTCATGTACTTTTCTTTTTACCCTGTGCAACAGTAGACATCTTTGCTTAAAGTGCTGGCTTACTGTGCATTAGGAGACAGTTGTGTTTAAGCTGAGCACTATGGAGAATTTGTGACAGTATATTACAGAAAGTGGAGCAACCTTTAAAATGCAAAAGCACAAGTGACAATAGATCCAGAAATGCACTGTAGGTACGTCACCATTTAATTGTGATGCGTACCTGAGTGAAATCACATATCAACAGCACACATGAACACATGTTTTCTTTGCCAGTACACAGCAGCCTAGTGAGGGTTCTGTCACTTCTATCCACCATCAGCATGCTGCCACAACCTACTCAGAACACTGCGGATTCAAAGGCACAGTGGAAGTTGAAGAACACAACAAAAGTAACACCCTTCAACAGGAAATGATAGTGATTTGTGGCCGCTGATCATTGGCACAGTCCACTTTAGACTGATTAGACAGGGGGAGCGGCATGTCACGTCCATTCCTCCTGACGTGAAATATGGAGGTAATATCCGTTGCCTTCTGTTGGAGGATCTCAACACTTTAGTAATTCAGCCAGCGACGACAAACACACGCACACACAAAGGCAAAACAAAGTACAACCGCATCCACCCCAGCATAACTGCTATCAAATTTCCATTAAGTTAATGTTAAGTAAATTCATGGTGTCAATTTTATATTTGGACAAATAACATAAACACTAAGAATGCTTCTACTGTTTTCATTTTTCAAATACACACCTCATGTTCCTCTAACAGTACAAAATCATGCAGATGAAGTGAGTCTCTACACTCAGCTGATTTCTTGATAATAAAAAAAAATCCAAACCACCAGATCCAGTCAATAAAAACACTATGCTGTCACAACTGACTCAGCCCCCTCCCCCACTGTCACCACTGCCATCATCCACCCATCCATGGACTTGCTCTGGCCTTGTTTTCAGTCATGGTTCACCTGCTGTGTGTCAGAATAAACGTGACAGCGTCACTAGAACAGTGTCAACACAGCCACTGTTTGGTGTGGGAACGCAAAGAAAGCCAGCCACCCAGGGCCTGGAGAGGAGGGGCCGCAAGGTGACACTGACCCAGGGCAGAGTGACACGTCTGTTGGACCAAAAGCCCAGGGGGCGTGGAGGATCATCCTTTACTAAAGGGGAGAAGACGTAAGAAGACGAAATGAGAGAGGGATGAGTTTAAGAAGGAAAGGACTGGAGCAGCAGGAATTACACTGGATTTACTCTCATGTGATGTAATTGGATTCCTGGCTATATGGGCTTGGGGAAAAAGGATGGAGGACAGAAGGAGGCGATTGAACAGAGAGAGAGAGAGAGAATGAGGGAGATGAGGGAGATGAGGAGGGGTTTGGAGCGACAGGGTAGAGGATTGATTTCAGTTTGAATGGCGGAATGAGTCTCAGGGGAGGGGGGAGGGAGGGAGGTTTAGTTGGTGGAAAAGCCCAGCCAGTTTTGGGTTCGGGTCCTCAGGGGTCCTGCGGCTTCATTAGGCCGAGTACAGCCGCTGGAAGATACTACTTGTACCCACGTTTTATGAGCCATAACGTTTTCTGTTCACTCTCCCCAGGGAAAGAGAGAGAGAGAGAGAAAGAGAGAGAGAAAGAGAGAGCAAACGAGACTGAAATTAAGTTAGGATGGGTGTTAGCTAAAATGCTAATGAGAGCAAAATGAGTTAAAGGCTCCTTGTTCTTTCTGGTTCCCACAACGTGAGAATTAGGACTGCCTAACGTCAGTGTCTAATTTTAATTCTTGAAAACCTTGAAAACATTTGTGACTTGACCACAGACAGAGTGTCAGACTGATGAGTGTGTTGCAGCCAGGCATGAAAACACAGACAAAATTCACTTTCCTGAATGGTTATGTGAATGAGATCCCCACCCTTGCTATTAAAGGGTTGGATGCTGTTGACATTGTGTTTGAAATGTGTATGAGTCATGTAAACTTTTATCATATATTACCAGGCACTCAGGGACACAGACAATAGAGTGTGGATACTCGCAGCATCAGGTCCTGACAGGCCAAGCTAGACAAAATAGTGTTTAATGATATTTTGTTTTGGTTTCGGGTCAGTCAGAATAACCATGTGTGAGGTGACAAGGTAACACAAACCAAATGTAACTTATATTAAATGAATCTGGCTCAGGTCAAGTTCGGACACAAAAAAATAGCTGTCAGGCTCGGAACATTTTCCCTCAAGCGAGTTCAGGCAGAAAAATGCAGCCAAAGGCGCACTGTAACACACAACATTCAGTGTTTCCTCTATTGTGCATTCCGTGCCTGCATGGCTGGATGCTACGGTTCTATTGGACTTGCATGTGTTTGCCACAGATCACAGTTGTTACACTTCCTCACTGCAGTGAAAAACCATTCTTGCGCGTTGCATGCCATTGAAAACAATGGGTTGCAGATCGCAGCGATACCACTGTGTGAAGCCTTTACATACGGCATGTCACAGATGAACATGAACATACTCTGTTACAACTATCAGCCCTACATTGTCCTCTGGCTGTCATTCAGTGTCCTATAAATAGAGTGATGGGCTCTGTGGTTGACCTAGGCTGTGCTACCTGAGATACCTCCATGTACAGCTGGCGCTTAGCAGGGCAGAAACAAGTCAGAGAAATGGACCAGATGAGCAGGTACACACACTCACAAACACACACACGTGCTCTATAAAAAAAAAAAAACTCAGATCTCGGCTCTTCCTGTGTATGCTCTAATTCATCTGAGTGTCAGGCAGATGGGAAATGTGTAGCGGGCTTTTCATGTGTGTGTGTGTGTGTGTGTGTGTGTGTGTTTGTGCCTTCTAGCTGCCAGAAAAAGTGAGTGGAGGTTAAGCCAGGATCACAGTTTGGAAGAGCAATTTCCACCACATTCACTGGACCACATCTGAACCTTAGAAACCCAGGTTGTTTACATCTCTACCTTGCAGAGTTGACACCAGCACAATGAAAAAAAGAAATCCAAAAAATAAGATAGAAAATCTTCCATGAAGGACCAAGGCACATGTGTCAATGACAAACAGTAGCTGAATTCACATCTATTGCTGACTCACATCCAACAAAGACACAATCGCCTGCAGAACACTGGTATCAAAACATAGAGCCGGTCTATGTTTAGAGCAGCACAACAAAGTCACTTTTATGACCTTGTTTGTGCCTTTTGGCATACAATGATTTGGGCAACAGTAAAGTGCTGTATTTAGACCACACACAGGCATGTATGCCAGGGCACAGTTGCCAGAGTGCACACACACACACACACACACACACACACACACACACACACACACACACACACACACACACACACAGGGCATGTGGTCAAGAGTCTGGATACTGAGAGAACAAAGCAACATATTTTTCCTCTGCCTTCCTTTACAATGGAGAGAAAAGCTATGACATCATTTGTTTAAATCTGCATTCAGATATAACTCCATCCCCAGCAACAGATTTCCTGTGGAAACATTAATGCTACTTCTCCCATTTCCCTGTTGTTGCCCTTCAGTTCAGTCCCATCCTGAACACCCCCCACATACAGATGCTTTACAGCACAGCATGTAATTTTGTCCCTCTTCTTTGTATTTCCATCTTTGTTCAAGTGATACTGCACAAAAATGTGTTTTCTAAGATGTAAACTTAATTATGGCTGTTCTTTGAGGAAATATATATAACAATGTTTTTAAAATTGCATTTATAACCCAATTTATTTTAAAAATCTATATTTATGGGTCGAACGTGGCTCATAACCTAGTATTTCAAACTGCCATGGACATTGCAGGGCCGATGTTAAGAGTCAATGTCTCTATGTCAAATCATTTATATATGTTTGAAAAGGTAAACACCTTCTCATCAAAGGGGGCCGGCCCACAGTGAGAGCGTGTGAGAGAGACGCTCATTTTCAAAACCATCCTGAAGCTAAAACCCTAAACCCTTGTTTCTTACAAACTATCTAGCACACGCACACACGCACACGCACACACACACACACACACACACACACACACACACACACACTGAATGTTTCCGAGCCGAAGCTACACCATAGCCTACACGTTGACGTGAGCCCTACACAGAGCCCTATGCCATACTGACGTGCACCTCACCAAAAATGTAACAACACAGGGCACAAGAGCTGTGATTGGTCTGCTTGCTAGCATCTCATTTGAAGCCGTTTTTGAATTGTGTTGAAGAAATAAACACATGACTTCTTTCATTTCTTCCTTTAGAAAAGGCTCTTAAACATGTATCAGCTCCAGATCAAACATGATTAGCTTGGTAACACTCACCATTGTTCTGAAGTAAACATGGATGCCAGATAATTTGTAAATAAGTGGACACACACACGCACTTGTGTTTTAGCCCCGCCTCCCAGCCATTCATTCTTATCCTAAATTCACAAATGCTGCAGAGTAACATCAGTGATAATCTAACCACTTTGCTATGACTTGATAAAGAATTATCCCCACATGTATAATGACTGAGATAAATCTTTATGAGACAAGTTTTCATGGTAATCTCTCAGCCTTCTCTCCTGTGTGCTATAGATTAGTAGAAACTGAGCAGAGCAGCCATCCTGTAGCTTATCTAGGAGGGCAAGTCTGAGGGGAGCAAAGGTGCCAAGGAGCACTGAAGAATCCACCTCCTGGGGCTTTCTGGTGAAACTACATATTTCTATTCATGACTGAGAGGAAGGAAAGGAGGCTCTTATTATTTCAAAATATCTGAATGAAGCAGCAGTAGTGGTACAATGTATATAAGGATAATTGCTCCCAAACATAAATTTCTCATCGTGTAGCTGTTTTCAGTTTAATAGCACTTACAATAAACCTAATTTAGATTTAGGACTGAATGATTGATCTAAACTGTTGTGGTTATACAGACCTCCAGGGCACTAAAGCGTATGAGTAATTGTGTTTTGAACCCACAAGTGACTGGAATTTAAGACTGCCACCAACAATAATCTTTATCGAAAGATTTGCCAATTATTTTCTTAATTAAAAATGTCAGAACATAGTGAAAATGACCCTTATGATTTCCCACATCCAAGTGAGATGTATGGAAATTACTTGTTTTACATCCGAATCCTAAATCAATTCAGTTAACTATCATATGACAGGTATAAACAAGATTAATTCAAGACTTTTTGCAGACCTTTTTAACTTCAAATTAAATTCAAGCCCAAATTAGCAACGAAAATGTGCACTGAAAGTGAAAATGTACTTCTTCCAAGTAGAAACATTTATATCAGTTTATGTCCAACTTTTGACACAGCACAGTTTGCTGAACACTCTTTTGTGCACTGACTTTAACCACCACAAGTACTCATTTTCAGGCCACTTATCGTTAAACACATTTTCAATGTTTCAAATTTGGAATGTTCATACACTAGCTAGTAGGCATTTGTTTAACACATAAACTTAACCAGAGACAGACTAATGACGCAGCGTATGCGGGAAGAGTAGAGACATTTTCATGGTGACTTGCTTAAAAAAAAACACCTAATCTGAATTTAAGAAAATGTTTCTTACCTTTTATTTGTCAAACTTAATTAAGACATTTTAAGACTTAAAGAACGCATCAAAACCCTACATTTGAGAAGCTGGAAGCCTATATTAAATCATACTAAAACATGCAAGCGACACACTGATAAGTAGCAGAGGCCCAACTCCAACCAGATGTGTACAGATGCTGTTGTAGCTCTGTGTGTGTGTGTGTGTGTGTGTGTGTGTGCCTGCATGTGTGCAGAGGGATGGCAGGAATGTGGTCTGTCCATAGTCAGACAACTAAACAAAGTTATCTGCCTGCAACATCATGAGACAAAAAGTTTACTCCTCCTCTCCCCACCACTGTTTATCTACTGCTTTCCAAATCTGTGTGTGTGTGTGTGTGTGTGTGTGTGTGTGTGTAGGGGGGTGTTGTGTTGTGTGTGTGTGTGTGTGGGGGGGTTGTTGTGTGTATTCTGTGTGTCCGGGAAGATTTTATTTAGTAATCAGCCAAGCCCCTGGAGATGACCGGCGCCTTGAGATTTAGGACCCCGTTGCCGCAGCAACCAAAAGGTCACCTGACACCAATCACATCAGACGTCATGTTTACACTCTCCAGATGAACAGAGGGGATAAGAGTGGAGGGATAGAGAGCGTTCAAGTGTGGTATTTAACCAGGGTAAAGACACGTCTGCCTGAAAATCAATCTCTCTGAAGTGCCCTCTACAGTAAACACACGGCTCTGACACTCTGTTAAACTGGGTAAGGTTATTCAAATTGTGAGTCTGGAGAGGTTTAACTGCCCTCAAGAAATTAGCATTTACAGCTGATGAGGCAAGGACACATTAAAAAACGTTTCCAGGAAGCACAGCAGCGTCTGATCTCCTGAGCACCACCCAGTGCACCTGCCTTCAGGTGCCACAGAGGTATGCTCCAGTTTCACCCCAACCTGTCAGACTGGTTCAGTGATGGGAACAGGAATCATACACACACCAGACCAAAAAGGGGAGTTTGATAACAGCACTGTTTTGTCAGGTGATTCAGCAGTTACTGTGTCCTTAATGTGGCCGACAACTGATGGAAATTGCTAGAGATCACTTAAAGAAGGAATAAACCTTCTTAAATAAAAGTCCACACCTGCTGATTAAGAAATGCTGCTTTGCCCTGCACAATAAAGCGGTGTGCTCCTGAAAGTATTTGATTTTAAAAGGAACTGAACACAAACTGTCTTCTAATTTAATGTTCATTTATTTTTCCAAATGTTCCTTCTCCTGTTGTCAATGAATCTGAATGAATGTCTGACACTGGCATGTTCCCGGGCGACTAACTGACAGCAAAGCAGAGACACTGTGACGCTAAACAGCAAAACAGCCCCAACTGGCTCCTTAAGATTCCAACCATTCCTACGGACAATGAACCGGCTCCAGCTACATAGATAATACACACATCGCCTCACTGGCAGCACTCGTCTTTACAGGTTAGTATTTGTCGTACATGTTTTGGAAGACAATGTGGAAAATGTGGGATTGTTCTGTTACATTTAAATGACAATAGTAAAAGACTGTTGACTATAGCAGGCCTTGTTACATTAAATGAAGGTTTTTTTCTTCTCCCACGTCAGTAGCCGCATTCACGACCTGTTTCTGATGCAAATGTTGCCCCTTTATTCCACCTGGCCATTCTATATAAATGTATGTGTATGTTTTTTTTTAATATCATTCTCTTCAAACAAACTGTCAGCGTGAGTCAGGCTTCCTGATGACAACCCTGTGATTAACGGAGATTATCAAAACCCATCTGATTAGCACATTCGTATTTGAACACTGAACAAAACACCCCCTGCCAAACATTTCTTTACACTGAGACCTGTCGGGCTGCTCAACGTGTTCTCGACTTTACAACACGTCAGTCCTTCTGCAGAGCAGGAAGTGTCGAGTGCACCTTTGAATATCAATCAAGACAAGTGCACTGAGGGAAGCGGCGACACAATGGAGTGAGGAAGTGACACACAGGATTTAGTCAGCGATAGAGAGAATGGATCTAAAAAAAAAAAGCTGAACAACAACCAAAAAAAAAAAAGAAACCCTTTTCAAAGGCTCGGTAACATATGACAAAGCTGAAATCGACTCTGCTTATCACAGTCATTCCCACTCTGGCTTTCCAGCTGTTTGCTGTGATAGCATTGTTCTGAAGTGAGTGGTGCTTTCAGTGACCCCTCCAGAGTCTGCGGACTAAAAACACAGTTCAACACTTGTAATAAACAACAACAGTATCCGCGGCTGTGAAGGAACAACTCCACACAGGCCTGTCATGTGCACTGCAAAAAAAAAAAACCCAACTAGACTAAGTGTGACAGAAACAGAGTACTACTTGTCCATCGTGACTCAGCACGCAACTAGGCCACAAAACAGTTCCAACTGTCCGCTTATCAGCCCATTTACATCAAGAGGAATAGAAATCAAGCGCCCCTGAAAAGAAACAGCATGGCTGCGAGTACTCGGAGCCTAAGAGCCCCACAGGGAAATTAGATTTCTTGTCTAATTTATGAGCTTTGGAACCCAGTGCTGCTTCTCGACAGGGGAGGATGGGATGGGGAGGGGGTGTCTGTGTTCTTCTGCTTATTTTGCATCAATGAGTTTTTGAGAAAATAGGTGATTCTCCATGTTCTTAACAGATTAGTGCGATATGTCAAAGGGTCTGTCATTAACGGATAACTGAATTGAGTGGGGGGAGGTGGGAAAGAGAGATCATTGTGAATGTAGAAAACTACACATGTAAGGTGGTACATGATCTGATAAGGTCTTGGAAAGGCCACTGGACATTAGCCAGTTAGACATGTTCTGATGCCATTTGTCCCGATAGAGATACCTGGACTTTTTGGGCCGGTGCTGACAAAAGCTGCTGCGAAGTAATGAAAAAGTGATTTCTGGGAAAATAAAATTACAGTTTTATCTGGATGGCATTAATCTGCTTAAAAGACCTGGCATCTGATTCGGTAAAAAGAGTTGTGTACTCGCTGGCATTGGAACATCTCTCACATCAATACATTTGGTATAAATTGTTGGTTTTTTTCATTTTTCCTTCCTTGTCTGTTGATCAACTGTCTGTCTGAAAAAAGATGAAAATCAATAAAGAAATAATTGAGAAAAAAGACGTGCTGATATTGCACGAAGTTTGCAGGAGTTCTGGAGAAATTCACTTAGAGGAGAGGATAGACAGATAAATCAGTGAGTAATTTGATGGGATTTCTGCAGGATCACAAATTGTATCAAGAAGCTGAGGCTCAGCTCTAGCAGGGAGTAGTGAGGAAGGTAAATACATCCCTAGAAAAGTTAGTTTATATGCAGAGGAGGACGCACATTCATCACTGAGGCAACATGTAAGACAAACCAATTGAAAACCAGCGACCCTGCTCAAACTTCCCTAGAGTCTCTCGGCCATTGTGTCCTCCAGTAAATCCAGCAGACAGGAGAGTGTAAAAGCCGTACTGTGAGTGGTAACATAACTGTCAGTGACATACAGCAGATACCTGAGGGACTAAAATACTGTTGTGGGCCAGTCCCAGCTCTGTAAACAGAGCATTCCAGAACGGTACAGAGTGCAGGAAACAGCGGTGAGTTGATGTGTGTGCGAATCTGAGCAAGAGACAAAGAGCAACAGAGTAAATATCCCTGCATGCAAAGTTTGGGTAATATATCTTGATGCTTTAAGCTTCCACGTTTTATGGACAGGATTGGTTGAATTCCTATGTGAGTGTATGTCCATCTGTGTGAATGTGAAGCTGCAGTGATGGCACTGAGACACCACCAAGAGACAGACAGGGATTCTGACCCAGCCCACATGATCCTGCTCAACTGACCCAGCAAAAAGAAATCACATGGTGCCCACATAAAAGCCTTGCAAATAGTATCAACACTGTGCTATGTGCGGTAAACCTCAGCTAAACAAAGCCTCCATCGAGGCTGTAGACGCTCAGTCAGTTCGATAAACTGAAAAATACAGGCGTGATGACAAGTGCTGGAGGGTCTGTGTCAGTCATGATCCTGCTGTATGGCACTATTTCCATATGGGTGTCAGATAAGGCGTCACAGCAGCGACAAGCAGCAACACAGAAGTCTGTGAGACGACATCAGTTGCCCACACTGACTTTACTGTCATTTTCATTTTCTGATAACGCAGGTTATTCAACTAGCAAGTATTGTACACTGAAGTGAGAAATGTGAGATCAGATAGATAAGGACATCAATTTAGTTATAAAACACCCACTCAACTTCCCCTGTTTGATAATAAAGCCTTTCTATATCAGCAAGAGGCTTTAATTTAACGGGCATTTAACTTTTTGGGCGCCCTGTGTTTTGCTTTAATTACAACTACAAAGTCTAAAGTGGCGGCTTTGGAATTTGTTCACAACATTTTATGTGAGCAATGGGTGTTTCCACTTAAAATATTAAAACCTGAGTATAAACAAAGCTTCTCCTCTCCTCCTCTCACCTCGTAACATTTGTTAACTGCATTTTGTGGAGTCACATCTTTATAAGATCAGACATGGAAAGAAACCAGAGTGGCAACATACTCCTTAGGAAACATGCATCACCCAAACAAAGCTTTTGTTATTCTGTTTCTGTAATATACTGATTCAAGAGACATTTTTATTTGGATTACTCGACTACTCTTACAGTGAAAGTACAGTCAGAAAACAATGGATGTGGATCGCAGCATCTGCAGGAAACTGTCACATTAATGTGCCCTGTGCTAGCACTAGCAAATCATACATGCCAATTAAAAGTCCAATATTTCTAAAATATATAAAATTGGGGTGAAACAACATGATTGACAACTGACTCTATTGGGCTTCAATTTGGTAAAACAACCTCCATCTTTACTTATGTACAGTCGATGGTTGTAATACACTTGCAACTTGTCTGTTTACAATATCCAGACATTAGCATGCAGGTTAGACATCTGCCAAGTCCCAGGATGGTGGCTGGTGCCTGTGTAACATCTTAAACAGCATTTGAAGATAGTTACATATCAATAATTTGTTAAAACGACTGGTATTTCTGTTGACAACTGCTACTCATCGTTTAGTGGACCAATCACACACATCTCTTATTGGGAAAACCACAAAAGATTAAAAAGTGATTGATTGACAGAAAAACAGATAAGCTCCATTAAGCCACTTTCTGTCAGCAGATTGTGAAATGGTTAGGTCACTGCATTTTTACAGCTACAGTGGTATGATGGGACAACCTCACCCTAGACAGATAGTGTGTATACATACAGTATACAAACTGGTGTTGCATAAGTTTGGCAGACCTTTACATCATATCATCGTCTTTGACGTGAGTGCACAAGCAAAGTGGATTTGACTCAATGTCAAATTCAAATTCAAGGGAAGGCACATGATGACCGTGTGGTTAAAAAGAGAGAGAGCGAGAGAAGAGGATTATCATAATCTTGTCAAAAAGTCGAGGTGTGAACATTTACATAGAAAGTAAAATGCAATTATGTTATTTTAAAAGTTCAGGCAAACTGTCAGCTCAGATAACATTTTCAGCAGCCAAACCATTGTGTCAATGTAACTGAGCAAACCATCAATACTGAAGGAGGCAGGGTTGTCACATCAACAGACACGGTTGCTTCAACATATGAGACTTTAACATCTGTGACTGATGTCAGCAGAGAAGAGGGAAGTCGGACACCATTGACCTCTTAATTAAGACTCAAGTCTTTTCATGTCTTTGCTAATTAGTCATCGTGGGTCTAATTAAGATTCTATCAGTGAGCCATCACGTTTTACTCACTGTACTGGTTTCATGAACAGTAAATGATGATGATGATGATGATGATGATGATGATGATGTATAGCCTCTTATGTCTGTGAAAAAAGTCTCTCCATTGTATGTTTACTGACCTTAAAGTGCTCATATGCATACTGACCTATATGGTATATTATCAGACACACAAAAACATACACTGGAACAGCGCGACATTAGCGCAGTCTTGGTGCTGCAATGGCAGTCAAAGCAGCCAACCGATCCCAACAATGTGAATTTTAATTAGCTGGTAATGCCATATACCTTGGGCAATTTTTAACTGCAGCAAAAATTATCTCCAGAGCCTGTCACTATGACAAATGTCTGTTCAGCCAGCATTAAATCAAACCCATTGAAGCTTCTACACTGGACAGAACCAGCAAAACAGGAAACTGCCCCTACTCTTCCACAGAGATGAAGATGCATGAAAGTACTGGAAACAATGCAGGTTTAACTTAAGTAGTGCAATTGGTGATTGAGTCTGAGTGTCCACCTTTAGGGGACAGAACAACAACAGCTGATGCACAGTCAACACACAGGGCCACTCAGTGCAGCGTAGCGCAGGTATCAGATAGTTGTAATCGCTGTTACACGCTGGGCCCTGAGCTGCTAACCAGTCATTACTGAACATCTATCAGCACTGGGAAGCCACCTGTGAAGCCGATGACACAACCATATCTCCTATGCCAATATAAGAGATTACCACAGCCATTTGGTGCCATGAAGGCTTCCAGCTAACCACAGGACACATGCTTTTTCAATCAAGACTGCTTCAATGTTGGTCACCATCACACAGGTTGATATTTCCAGATGGGAAAACTGCAGGCGTCTCCTTAAATGTGTTCAAGCCACAAAAAACGGAAATGTAAAATAATTTGGATTTTACAGACTTCCTTTGTTACTTACCTAACTACCATCCATTACACTCTGCTGCAGCTAGGGCCACATACTTCACATACTTTGACCTGAACCAAACAGTCTTTCTGTCTTGTACATCAAAACCCAACACCAAACTGTCTCTGTGGACAGGGCACCTTGTAAATATGTAAACAAGTGTCAGGCATTATTTTATTTAGGCTATAGGTAGATCATTTTATCACAATAAAGTCAAATGTTTGTTGCCAGTTGTTCGGTCGACCTGACCAAACCTGACATGAACCAAAAAAAGATTTCCGTTGAGTCCTATTGGGTCCCGTCAGGTCCTGAGTACTAAATACATTATCTTGTAGAAACTGTTGAAACTATGATTCTCTGAGGAGTTTAAAGGGTGGTGTCTTTTTGCATTCCGCAAAACTGAAATTCTGTGTTTTGTCTGCTTGAGCATTGACTGTATATGTTACATATCCAGCTAAGAAGCTTACCACAGCAGTGACCTATCCCATTGTTACTTCTGAGGCCAAGAATCATTTCATACCACTCTATTGTGGAGTTTCATATTGTGTTAAGAAAATCTTCCTCACGATAACACATCCAATGTGAAGCCTTTCTTAACTCTGGGGTAGCAAGTCCTGCATGCTAATGTATCCTCGGGTAGGGCACAGTAGCAGCTTTGTTGATTTTGGAAAGTTTAAACAACTTAAGCCAAACTTATTCTTCAAAATCGCATTACAATTGTCAGACACATTGACTAGTCCCCAATAAAAAACCTTTTTCTTCGATGTTAAAAATCTAAACATGCTTGACCATGTAAACAATAAAACATATTCATCTAACTCTTTGACTTGGTTGGTTTAGTATGTTTAAGCTCAGGAGTCCAAATTAAATATATTTAACTTGTTTCCTTTTCATACAGTTTGCACTAGTATTTTTTTCCTGGAACGTGTACGTAGTGGTCAAGTGCAAATTTCAGAACTTTTAAATCTTGTTTCAAAATGAGACCCAACTCATGCTGCTCATGTGAGCTTAATTAGCTAGCTGGCTATTGCTAATAAAATGTCCTACAGTCAACTGTTGTTTTACAGTTGGCGCCACCCAGCGCCACCCACACGTCAGTTAACGTTTGCAAACCAAACACACTGACACTCCTTTTTCTGTCTTCCTTATATGCCTCAGTGATATATTTTATTTTACCCTTATGCTCTCCCTCACAGTGACTACCATCCACATAAAGCCGTCTTCAATGCTTGGCCACACACCGTCATCCATAACTGCTGTGAAGTGACCCGCTGGACCATCCTTTTCATTAGGAGACTTAAGCAGGAAAGAGCACAGGGTGGGGGAAAAGGCTGCCCCTTAATACGAGTCGCCACAATACCTCCCATATTCAGATAATAATGAGTGTGGAGAGAATAGATGAAGACTTGAGTGGCGAGAGATAAAGAGAGCAGACTAGATGAATAGAGCGAGGAAAGATGAGGAGGAGGAATAAGGCAAGCGTGGCTCAGCGAGGCATTGTTGTGTTCCACATAATTGTCACTGCAGGAAGACTCCGGGAGTTTGGTCCTTGTGAGCGTGAATGTGTTTGTGTGGTTATGCGGTGTGTGTCTTACTGCCGTGGACAAACAGACAGAGTGTCCCTAAATCCTCTTAATCAGGGCTAGACTGCTCTCTAAACCTGCAGATACTACTACAATTGTAGGCCTCAGCCAGAGCGTAATTATAGGTAAAGAAAAGAATGGGGCAGACTGTGCAACAAGGGCTTTTATATAACAAAGAGCCTGAGAGATAAAGTATAGATTATCTGGATGGAACCACAACCAAGAAGATAACAAGCTAATGACGACAAACTAAGTCCATATAAGCTTCAAAGTGCCTTTGTACGAACTTGTACCAAAATAAGTCAAATATGCAGCAAAGTAATATAACAGAAACATGAGCTTGAATTAAAAATGCAAAAGCACTTAATTACATTGTGCTGAAGTACCGTCCCGGTTGATTTGAACAGAACTTTGTAAAGGCTTCAACTTTTCAAGAGACTGGCAGTTTTTCCCTGTGCACATCCACTTGCTACTTCATCTAGTCTCAGCCGTATTAATAATGCCCACAGCCACGACCAATCCCATCATTTTTCTTTCCTAGTTGTGCCCCCTGCAGACATAACCACATCTCATCTGAGTTTAACAGCAGCCGAGCTGACAGAAAGACTTGGCCACGTCAGACGGTCTGGCACGCACACTGGCGCACATGCACGCACACACACACACCCTTCTGATATCTGCAGGCATTCCTGACTTCACACGGTACAAAGCACAGAGCCCCCCATGTTAAAACAGTGTCGGGACTCCACACAGTGAGGGCGGGCAGAAGGATGTGAAGCATCAGCTACTTTTGATGTGAGTGCAAGTTTCACTACTCATTTATTTCACATTTGCAGCGTTCACCACTGGATAAACAACAGGTGTAACGCTCAAAAGCTGGAAAATCTTTTGGTGCTAAAAGCTTTAAGAGCAGAACAGTGTTTTGGCTCGTACACACCCCTTTGACAAATGTGAAAAATGCTCTCAAAACCCACACTTGCAAACTTCACACCCTCTCCCACCCTTCGCACATATCTGTCAGATTGTGGCTCCACTGTCCTCCTTTCTACTCTCTACCAATTTACACTGACATATTGCATTCAGATATCACAGCACCATAGTTATATTATAAGTAAGTCTCCTTTTGACGATCATTTCAACCAATAACTGGAAAATCTGACATCCTTTTTTAAACTTGTAGACATTAAAAGCAGTGAGTTCAGTCCATGACGTTTACACCTGGTGGATCAGAACCCGTTTAGCTCCTGGCTTAGCTTAGCAAGGCTTTAGCAGAGACAATTAGTCATGACAGGATCAGGGATGCAACTGATGCGATAGGTCTGATCGGTGTAAGCCCTGAAACTGACTGTTATAAGCAGATCTGGTTACTGGCTACAATATTGACTGATCCACATTAAATACAGTTCATTTGTCAACGTCATTATAAGATTCAGTGGTTCCACTGTTTCATTTATTCAGTCTGAACGGGCTGCTGACGACTGTGTTTTTAGTGCCTCAGCAATACCTGATGTTGCCTTACATAAAAAAGATTCAAATGAGTTCCACACAGTGAGGTGTACAGATATTAAAACTAGGGAAAAGAATGCTGGTATCAGATGATCACTATCAGCACAGACTCTAATATGAGGTACAGGAATCAATATCAGGAGATATTATCCATCTCTAAATAATCTATGTGATGAAGTGAACATATTTGAACAGTACTACAACAATGTTGTGTCTCCACATGTACTGCCTCAAAAAGAGAATTTGACATCAATAAGCAGCAAAATCAACATGCATAGTTTCAGGATTGTAACGCTGAGATAAGCCTTTGGTTTAGACGTTCACCTGTTCTGAGGTTGGAAGCTAAATTTCACCATGAGAATTGCCGTAACTGCCAGCAGGGGGATTATGCTAACCAGGTAGTCAGAAGGACATGTGAACGGATTTGTCAGCTCATTTAACACTATGGCTAGGTTAACAGTTACTTTAGGTACTGAACCAACGGAGCCTCAAATTAAGCTCCAGGCTTTAATTTCACTGAGTATTCTGACACACACAAGGGACCAATCATTTCATTGTATGACAGATGGGGAGAAAAAGTCCCAGCTTGGTTAAATGACTCCGCTACGAATCCTCAAGAACTGACCACTGAGAAAAGAGAGTGTTGACAGATAACCTCAGGACAGGTTCCGAAATGTACTCAAAATGTCTCCAGGGGAAAGCTGTGAATGATCTCTTCACATACCTTCTTGGTATTAGCTGCAACAGCTATAAAAGCAACACCTGCCTATTTGAATGCTTTGACCTCTAGTTTAGGCATAACGTCATCTTTATGTTTACAAATCTAAAGCTGTTTTCAGACATGAACTCTAGAAAGACTAGAGAAAATTTGAGTTTTCCTTTCATATATGAGGAATGCAATAGATTGTCCCAGTCAGATACATTCACAGAAACAGGAAAGCGTCCACAACATTCAGGTGAGGGGTGGCGACTGGGTAAGACATGCAGGTGGTAGGAAATGAAGTATAACTTCTGCTGTAGAAATCATGTGTTTTCGTTTACAGCACAATAACACTGGCGTCGCTTCTTATCACCAAAAGCTCTTCAATCTTGTTGTCTTTCCAAGTTGACATCTTTGTCTGCTTCTGGATAATTTGAAAAGAATGTTCAGAATTATTTGCATGTCTGAAAGCAGCAAAATTGATGTTGGTGTTCAGGATATTCTTCAGGAGCCTTTGTCAAAATAATGGAAATACTCCGCTACTCCTCTCACGTGCACAAACACAATTTGAGGACACTGGATTAGAGGTCTTCAAAGGAAACTGCCCACTTGCCTCCCCCTGCCTAAACTAACCTCACCATCATAAATAAGTCGGCCTTTCTCCTCCTCTGACAGCGTGTGTAACTGCAAGTGCCAAGCGTGACCAATTCCCATTCACACTCAATACAAGCGCCTACTCTTAAGCTAATTAGGAAAAGAAAGACGATTCTTTAGCAAACAAGAGGAAAAGACTGCGCACATGAGCATATGTACCTCTTAAGAGTGATTACAAAAGTGCTGCATTAGTGAGACAGCATTTCATGGTCTATTTAGCTGGTAACTGAGTGTCCCTCCAGTGTATTTAAAGGCAGAGCTTAAGCTGGGCACCGACAGCCATAAACACAAATTCAGCTCAAAGTAGCTTATACCGTACACATGTGACTACTATCTCTCCCACTTTCTCACACACACACACACACACACACACACACAATGTCATAGATATAAACATGCGGACTGAAATTGAAGCCAGAGATCTTTCCCAAAACAGGCTTTAAGGGAGGAAGTGAAGTCGTTCCACCGCTGTCAGAGAATACAAAGGTGGAAGAATGGTTGGTGCAAAGGAGGGGTGTCCAACTTCCTGCTGAAAGAGAGGAAATAAACACTTCCATATGCAATCTCTGCCAGACACACACATACACACTCCTCCACAGCCTGGAGTTAATGCAGTAACACGCTGTTGTAAATTTGAGCAAGGGAGGCCCTAGTTAGCAACTCGCGCCACCATATGAAAGAGAGAAAATTTTCTGCTGCTAGAAATTTATAGCAAGCGAGGCCTCATTCATCATCACACCGGCTCTATAACATAATGCAGCAGAAAAAGAAATAAACTCCACGAAGCTGTAGCACTTCACTTCCTGATTGGTCTGGGAGAGAGAGGCAGCGGGTTTTTATGTGAAGAGGATTCAAATTTCTTGTGTGTGTGTGTGTGTGTGTGTGTGTGTGTGTGTGTGTGTGTGTGTGTGTGTGTGTGTGTGTGTGTGTGTCACATGCAGCAAATCCTGTTGACTGAGGCGGCTCCCACACAGCATACCTCCTGCCTGGGGGAAACCCATGAACTCTCTCAGCCACTGTGCCATTTTTCATATCCAGATAACACACTTTCATATACACACACATTTATGTTACACTGATTGTGTTGACCGTCCCTGGTTACACTCCCTAGCCCTGACATTTCCACCACACACATACACTCAAAGCCATACAGCTTAAACTTAATTCCAATTCCACTCCTCAGCTTAGATCATAACAGTTCCCATCTTTCTCCTCTGATAGATTTTACACTGTACATAAACACAGTCTCACAGAAAAACAGCATAGAAATTCCCCTGATCATTAACACACCCAACATGTGTAGTGAGACTAGAGCGAGAGCGTGACACTAATCTGATCTCCATCTGAAACCTCTCTGCTGTGATTGTGTGTTTGTTTGTGCTAAGCATGTGTTATCCATGGTGTTAGTCGGCGACCGTTTCCCATATATGGAGCAGTGGGTCATCTTCTTATGAAGATTATCCATAAAGAAGTTCCAGGGTTTACCACATTGACGGGTCTTATCATAGGGGGACTTTCTGTTTGCAAACACAGCGTACTGTCTTTGTCATTATAGCACATCCCTCACTTTGATGTTAAATGAACTGCTTTCAGACTTCAACTCAGGAAAATCTCCAAACAATGAGGTCCGGACTTGAGAGTTTGAAGAACGCAGCAGGAGATTCTCCAGTCAGACAAATTCACAACTACACAGAAATGGAGCGTTCAGGTGAGGGGTGGTGCACCATGCAGGACATGGCGTATTCATTCCACTGCAGAGGTAACATTTCACCATTTCACCAAAAGCTCTTGAATCTCGTTGTATTTCCAATCTTAGTCGATGTCTTCTATTCGGATGTTAGAAACATCATCAATTACAGTGAATCCTCCGAAGGATCTCTGCTGTGTTCTCACGTGGTCTCACTCAGACATTACCCAGAGTTTTTACTCAGGTGCAGGCTGGAGAAACTCTCCAGCCTGCGCAGCAACTGACTCAGACAGTGACGTTCTCACATTCAGCCCCCACAAATAATTTCAGGAGGATATCCGAAGTTCAGTGCATGTCTTAAAGTAGCTATGCATACATCGAACAGCCTGATGTGTTTAACATTAAACTGCATTCAGACAGTTGCTGTAAAGGATGAGGAGTGAGACGGCATGTCTGTGTTTTTATGTAATAATCCTTAATTACAAAATCTATCTATTTTCCCAGAGCTTCAGAACAATCAATACACAGTGAAGCAGACTCAACAGGGCTTTGGCTAAGGGTGTGTGTTCTGCCATGCAAATATGAGTGAGTGTGAGTGTGAGTGTGTGAGTGTGTGTGTGTGTGAGTGTGTGTTGTTCCACCGATACCCTATGCAAACATCACAATCTCTGCAGTAGCGCTGGTTACAGCCTCTTATCAACTCAGTGTGGAGGTGCTCCTCTGCTAACAGGGCTGAATAGAGTGCTGAAGGTCTCAACCTAACACTTTTCAACACGTCTCCTTATGATGATGGCAGTCAACAGCAGAGGAGGCCTCTCGAGCATCAGCGGGCCAAGACGTCCCAGCAGCACCTCTCCACACATCTCACTTGATTAAAGTGAGAAAAAGGAACACACGCCCTGGGTAAAATTAGGTCACTTCAGATTTTACAGATGGGCCTCGTTGCCAAGCATATTTTCCCAATTAAGGCTGATCAGGGAAAAGGAAATTCCCAGACAGCATGAATTATTAAAAGCTTGAAATGGATTCTGATCATGTGATGTTGTATGGCTCTGACACCAGACATCCCCAGATAGTTTCTGGGGGGAAAAAAGGCGGGCTGGGAGCCATGAGACTTGTGATTGGCTTAAAGTGGTTGTTTCCTCCAATTGTTTAAAGTCATTACAGACTGCAGACATAGTGGTATGGTTCACAGTTAACTCTGGATGATGGCATGTGGAGTGAATTTTAAAATTCTAAATCTATAAAGGTAATTTTCTCAGAAAAGCACTTATTAAATGACCGAACACTTTCATGCTTCAAAATAAGACTCCAGAAAAGGTCTCTGAATCTAGCACTGGCAAAAAACACATGTGTGACATTTGACACTGTGATATGTTTACTGCTGGTTTCTTTTCCTGTAGCAAGAGTTTTATCAGAAAACACTTCCCCCACAGTTACTGAACGTGAGAAAGTGTGCTACCTACAATGCTCACAATTTAAAATCACCTGGAAACATGGAAACAAAACAACAAGTGACGATCAAACACAAATATTACTGAAGTCTTAAGGTACAATGTGTTTTTAAAGAGCTCATAATTAATCCGCACTCTGTTTTCCCTGATCAGATCCTTCTCCGGAAAGTGCGGATGTGTGTACACGTCCTAACTTGTGACATTTCAAAATGCACAGGTGCAGATAATAAAATGAATGACAGCCCTGGTCTGGTCATACAGGTTCACAGTCCCACAGATCAGAGCCATCCGTATCTGTATTATCATCAACACCAGTGCTTTTCCTATGATGATAAGTCAGCATGTCTGTTGTGGATAGAGGTGGACTGAGGCTACATGCACCCGATTACAGTTTGGTTTGAACAGAACTCTAAAAAGAAAACAATCTCTGTCCATACTAACATGCCTGAAAATGCACATCACATGACCATTAACTTGCACTGAGCATGTACCTTTTTTCGCCTCCTGGCTCGCACAGATTGAAAGTGAATGGGAGGCGGAGGTTCATTACTGATACATTCACCTGACCGGACCCTCGCCACTGGTCAACATGAGCACATCCAACTACCTGTACAACTTCTGAGGATCCAGTTAGCCCATTAGCACCCACCCACCTGTGCTCATGCTTAGTTGGGAATGTTAATTATATGAAATACTTCACACTGCATCACACTGAAGTTGCTACATGCTAAATTCAAGTGTCTTTATATACATGTATTTAAGAGAACACAATTTTATTAAGATTTTAAATTAAATTAATTAAATTAAAGTAAAACTAAGAACCTAAATTCAAAAGGATTAAACTCCAGACAATGACTACACCAGGTGATTTCACTGATTAACAAACCTTCAATCAAGAAGTAGGAACTAATCAGTGCTGTCTAATGGTGCTGTGTTTGATTCCAGACAATATTTACATCCTCAGTTGATAATCATTGGGAGACTTTGTCCTCAGTTTTAAAATTATTATAAGATTGATTTTCCTACTACTTCACATGTGGGAGAACAGTGAATTCTAACTCTAAAAGCACTCTCATGTTAACTTCTTCACAACTGGTGCCCGTTTAAACGGTCCTGGTCAATACAGCTCCAGACGTTCACGGGTCGAAAATATGTGGGACTGTCCTTGAAGAGCTGCTGCTCTTTTGTCTGTCTCTACAGGAAGTTGAGTGTGAGGCGCAGGGTGGCTGCGAGCATCCCTTCAGCAGTCTGCTTCACCACGCTGGGAGCCTGTCACAGTGGCTCAGTGTCAAACCACCAGGCCCTGCTTGCTGAGTCAAGCTGACCATGAACGAGCCAGAGGCCTGATGTGAGTGTTTCTGCTGGGTACCTGATATTCCCACTCCTGTTGGGTGCCAGACACACGCTCAGTGCAGCCTGTGTACATATCTGACAGATACAGCTGAAAAAAAGGCCCAAACAAAGCCTCAGTTTGTTGTGTTTAGTGGATGATATCTGCGTTTAATGCCACTAAATGATCACTCATCTATTGCATGTGTCTGGTTTACTTGTATCACCTGGTATTCATTCAGGCCTTCAACAGTCAGAGCAGTGAGACCTGTGAGGTTTGGTTATTTCAGGTCTTGAATGTTGCTCTAAAGCTTAATGTCACCGGCCGACACTTTATCTGGATGTGGTTTTTAAACATGTTGGTCATTTCCCAGGTTTCCAGGTTTGATAAGGCGACAGAACAAAAAGGGGAAAGCTGAATAAACAATGTGTGAGAGCCTGTGTTGTTTACGTGTCCCTGGACTTGACTGGTGACATTTTCTCTGGGGAGAAAACCACAAGCAAAAGAGCCAAGAGCCATTCAGAAATCTGCCTATTTAAAGTCACCGTGCGCGCGCGCGCGCACACACACACACACACACACACACACACACACACACAATGTCAGGACTTCCTGAGGTTTTACCAAACAGTCTTCACCTGGAAGAACTTAAAATAACAAAAAGACTAAACTTCTAACCCACTGAACTCCCCCTGGAAGGAATAACCATTTAAAGGTGGCTGTTTAAGGTTTTAAGGTTAAACTGTACAACTCAGTATGCCGAATTGAATTCATACTTCCATGTGTTGTATAAAAAAGGATTGACACAAAAGTTGAACACCCGTCCCTTTTCAGGAAGGTGGGAAACATAAAAATGGCTAAATATCAAACGGAGTTCTGCGTCCAGTCCTCTTACCTTGCCTGACACTTTTCAACCTGACGGGACCTTTGCAGTTGTTAATCAGAGTCCGCACGTCGTACAGGGGTAATCCGGAGATGGAGAGGTTCTCCACCTCCAGCAGGAGCTCCCCTTCGTTTAATTTCCCACTTTTGTAAAGCACCACGTCCTGGTTCACCGGGCCGATGTGGGCGAACTCCCCGTTCTCCGCGCCGCCTCGCAGCGGCACGTTCAGCTCGCCGCGGGCATCTTTGGACACGGAGCTCTCGGTCACCCTGGAGGTCCAGTGGGTTTTCTTCAGCGCGGGTTTGGACATCGTGGACAGTTGCGGGCCCGACACCAGAGCCAGAGCCGGGTGGACCCCACCGCCGGAGGGGGTCGAGGAGCGGTCACAGCAGCGGAGTGTCAAAGAAAGTCGAACCGTGTCCGGGAGAAGCGCAGCAAACTTTGTCCCGTGCGCCGCAGGAACATGAGCTCCGTCCCGCCGCTCTCTGCCCGGGAACACAAATCAAGCCATCTCCGTCCGCACCGGAGACACTTTTCACTGTGGCAACACCAGTTTCATTTCCACACCGACATCCCCGAGGTTTAATCCTCCTTCATCGATGTCACGTTACATCTGCCACCGACTCGCTCTGCTCCCGATCCTCTCTCTCTCTCCTCTGAAGTGACTTTAAACGGTGGAAGTTTCTTCTCCTCCACTTCACCGCGGCTCCTCTGTCTCTCCTCCGTGTGTGAGGAGCAGCTGGGTTCACCTGCAGCTGTCAGCTCCTCTGTGAGCAGGTATGAAGCTCCTCTGAGTTCAGATCATTCACTCTCTTCCTCTTCTTCTCCTCTTCTCTTCTCCTCTTCTCTTCAGTTTCTGCCGAGGCGCCGCAAATGTGTTGCTGTTCGTGGTGCATTCAAGAGCTGTCGGATATATTGAGATTCAGATCGGCTGCACTGTGTGCTTTTATGTGGACATACAGGTACCGGTACAAACATCAGGGACATCTTCACTTAATACTAAAATGTATTATGGCTTATAGCTTTTTTTTAAATGCCAACATGGCTGTTATTTTAGCCTGTAAAGTAAACAATTAATGCATATAATTAAATGTTTGTTATCTTAATTGCTAACAATAACTTTCAGTGAAGTCTGTCTGTCAATTTTGATCACAATCTCAACAACTGTTTGGAGGATCACCATGAAATGTGGTGCAGACACATGTTCTCATCAGGATCAGTTTTTACTGGATGGGTCATGGGTCCAGGATGTCCTTTTCCAACATTGTTCTTTGTTTCTCAAATAATTAAATGAAAATCATGTTGAAAAAAGTGTTTGGGGGACTGACATTTATCAGTTGGTGCAATTTTCTGCTGATGCTAACACAAATTTGGATCTGGTGAATTTAAATGTGTGAATGTATTGCCAGCCATCGACTTTTTTTGTATTGCAGCTGATTTGTCATCTTGTACATTAACTGCTAAATATTTCAATCAATATATGCCTTGTGTAGGAATGTAAGTCGTCTACACTGTTAATATTCATGACACCGGTAGCATCTTGAGTTGGGACACTGACATTTTTAAATTTGGAGTTTGGAAAACAGAGCCTACACAGAGCACGTGAAGGCAGCAATGTTACCTCGCACGCATGCGCACTCAGAGCAGTGAGGGCAGACCTGGGTGAACCCTCTACAATAAAGAGTGCTACAGAGAATAAAGAGTGTTTGTGTTTATTTCTTTCTATTAAAGCTTTTAAAGTGAAACACATGTTATTCAAATTAAATCATTAACTGTTATATCTCTTGATTTGTCAGATGTTCCTATTGCACATATGTTTTATGTGGAAATGTTATTCTGAGGCTTTGAGCCGATACTCAGAGACGTTGAATTAGTTATTCAACATGCTTGATATGATGATTCAGAGCTAATTGGTAATTTGGTAATGACCTACAGTCAGTGTGTGGTTACACCTTGATGTGAACCTGACTGTTTGGATTCCTGCATTTCAGGTTAGACAGGAGGCACACCATGTTCTCATGTGTGTGGGGGGGAAACCTCCCCTCACTGTCTGGACACTCCCAAGTGAAGTGTTAATGTGTATGTTTGCTCACTGACATAGAAACATGTACAGAAGCTGTTTTTATTTTATTTTGTGAATCAGAGAAGCTGCAGAAGACTTCACATCTACTCAGAAAAAGACTTAACAATACCTAAAATCCATTCTTGCTTTCTCCACAGACGATGAGTCAGTCAGAAACAGAATGAGAGGACAAAAGAGGAACGGCTGTGACTGTGAAGCATGTTTAATGCCCAAGATAAATGACAGCATCACAACAAACACAACACAATGCTATACTGTAGATGGAAAGCTATGAATAGGCTGTTAAAGAGGAAATAAATACACATCTTCATCACATGGGCCTCTCACTTCTAACTGCAGATGAGCTTTTCCCGACCTAAAAATAACTGAAGCGAAAGTACTCTGGGTCCCATGGGAGAAAAAAAACATTGGCCTGGATGGGACCGGAAATAGTAAGTGAGCTTTTAAGCTGAAACTTGACAATTTTCCCCTTATCTGTCCGTTATCAGCTGCTCATACATGAAATGCACAGTTAATATTTATTCACCGCAGTTCAGTTTCCTCTGAGGGAACCTCTCCTCACAGGCAAGTGATGAACAATAAACATTGATACAGAAAAGTACTTACCACAAGACAAAAGCCTCATAAATCATAAATATTCTCATTCATCTGCAGAGCACCATTAAAACTAAACAGCACTAACTCTGCACTTCTGTCTGTCATATGAAAAATACATTAACTAGAGGTGAGCTGTTACATAGTACAAAGAACAAAATAGCAGCTTTTTTTCCTGTGGGAGTTTTACTAAAGTGATGTGAACCCTCTGATGAAGGTTAAAACAACTTAGTGGAGGAGGAGGGTAGACTTGCTGCTTCTTGTTTTTGGCACAGTTCTCAGGATGGCGACTGTTTGATGGATCGCCATGAAATTTTGTGCAGACATTCATTCATTTGATCATTCCTTGACTTATACTTAAATGGATCCATTGACTTAACTTATAGAAATCTGATAGTTGCCAGGGAAGTTGTGTTTTCATCCGCATTTGTTTGTTGGTTGGTTTGTAAGGGTTACATAATACTACTGGATGGATCACCACATATTTTGGTGGAAGGACACGATATGTGTCAGGAAAGAACTCATTTAATTTAGGTGCAGATCCAGATCAGGGAGCGGATTCAGGATTTGTGCGATAACATTTTGGGCGTTTCTTCAAGTTTTTTGTTGATTTCTCAAAGAACTTTGTAAATCTTGATAAAAAAAAAATCACACATATTGAGTGGGTTGATAGTGATGAGTGTGTGCAATTTCAAGTAGATCCAAGAAAAATGTGGATCCAGTGGATTTATATATGGTTTCATATGATTTTTTTTTAGGGAGTTTTTTTCAGTCACTGTATGGTAACACATCAGGCTAGAAACCTACAACTACCATCAATGTATAGCTGAGAAATGTAATGTTGCTTTACTTAGAAGGCTTGTTTTAATTTAATGGGACTGCAGGGCCTTGGAAGAGGAATGTGCTCTACTGAGTGCAATTCCAGATTGGATTTTGACAGAATACTAACCTAAAGACTCTCATCAGCCTCTAATCTCATTTGTTCACATTTAACACACCAGTGTGCCCAAATACAGCCTAGCATATACAAAGTCTTAATCATCTTGCCAGATCATCGATAAAGTTGTCGCACCTCCTGTCTTGAGCTGCATTTCGACCACACAAAGCTTCCCCCATGAATAGGAACAGTCTCAGCAAAGCGTCAGGAATCAGGGTCTAAAAGAAAGTTGTTGGTAAATCTTTTTACCCCCCAAAAAGTCCCTTGTCAGGGTTAGTCCTTTTCAAAAGTTCAGGAACTGTGGGGGTGAGTGTTGCAGCACTCAGAATTTGTGATTGGTCAGAGCACTAGGAGCATTTTACTTCACTCTGAAGCCTCAAACCGACTGTTTACAGTTTCCATTTTATAGTTCTTATCGTGGACCTCATGAGTAACTCCAGGTATTTTTTTGCATTTTTGCAGATTTTTGACTTAACAGACACATGGTAATAATCTATTTCCTGCCGTGTAGTGCTTCATGTAAGATCTATCTAAGTTTTTTATAAATTCCAGGGGTAGTTTCACTGTAAGGAAACTTCTCTTTTATCACATTCATGCAGGTAGACACACCTGGATGCTGCCCACTACAACCACAATCGGACTCTTTAGCCACTGAGCAGCTTCATGGGTGAAGATAGGGTTAAGAGCCTTGCTCAATGGTGTCAAGTGGTGTTAATGAAATGTTTTTATACCTTTCACCTCCAAATTTAATTCTGCTCTGGTGATTGAACCAGTGACCATGAGACTCCTTCTCTGACCTTTAGGGCCCAGCATTAAGAGGTCAGCCTTAAGCCAGTCTGAATTCACTGTTTGATTTGGGCCTAATATGAAGAAAGATGGTGAAGAGCAGAGGAAGGAGGAGTTTGATTTGTGCGTGTTGGAATGCATATATGTGCCAGTTACTTCCATGGTGACCTGCAGTGGGGAGGGAGGTCACTCAGCTCCTCTGCCAGCTTCCTGTCACACAGTGTCACCCAAATCAGATCGACACAGGCACACTGCTTCTGGCCCCAAAATTTCTTGTTCCTTCTCCTCCCATCCATCAGTCTGTGTTTGTCTTCTTGTTGGCTTTCGCTGCCTTGCTATATTTCACTGTCGTGTCCGCGATACACTCTCTTGTACACAGTAATAGGAGCAGATATTTGCACGCATAGAGAAACAGTGAATATGTACATACACATAATCAGGTGTCAAGGTGTTTATTGTCACACCGGTTGTACAAGCACATTCGTGAGAAAAAACGTTTGCAGGGAAGCTCTACTAAAAAGTGAAAGTAGAAAAAAGAATGTAGTAATAATAAGAAAGTAAAACAGAAGAAAATAAAAATGGATGGATCTAAACCCTGATATGGAACAATTATTTTTACCATATTCTTACACCACATTTGTAATCCTGTTTACTGACCGATAAACAAACAAACAAAAAATAATAAGATAAAAATAAAATCATTTGATAAGATAAGTAATAAGATAAAACTCCCTAATAGTATATTATGTGTATTTGAAAATTAAATAATATATATATATATATTATAATTAATAAATAAATAAATTTAAAAAAATATATATATATATATATATATATATATATATATAGAGAGAGAGAGAGAGAGAGAGAGAGAGAGAGAGGGAGAGAGAATTATGCAGCAGCCTAATTTAGGAGCTAAGAGCATATAACTATACTCTTCCAGTGATACTATAACGATCAAAAGGGCTTAAAAAAAAAAAGAACTACAAGTACCAAGAAAAGAAACTAACCTTAGTAAAACCTAAAACCACCCAAAGGGTTAAGGAGCTCTTGACATGTCATTCTCTCTCAACAGCGCCATCTTTCAAGCTGTGCACTACACAGGACACAGCTGCATGTTGTGTTGTATCCACATGATTCAGTCCACAATCACCTCAGTGTTGGACACTAAATCGCATGAAGGGCAGACTTCACAATCACCTCCATTATTACATGTGTAGAGGATGTTGTCATTGCATTTTACAGTGCTTTCTTTTTATAGCCAAGCATCCCAGGTTATACAACATATCCACTGTCACACATGTAATATTTTATGGCACAGCAGGATATTAAACTCACGCAGCAAACGTCTGTGTCGCTGTGTTCTTGAGAAAGTCAGGACCTCATCGTGGAGAGATCTCATTATAGCTATAGCATTATAGCTTTTCACTTCCTGCCATTGTGCAGGTCTATGGTGACATCATGCTGTATGTCATGTGGAAGCACAACTTGTTTATCATGATCTATTCTTAACCACCATTTCCATTCATCTAGGCTGACGCGCCGGATGTCACCACTGACAACTAATGACATAATGAACTTCATGGCCAACAGTAATAACGCAGCCTTCCAATTCTGACAGCTGAGCTCAGAGGACTTTGGTGCTGCATTCAGACAGTCCTCCGCCATTAGGACCTTTCATTATATGGCTGACTCATCCTACATCACCTCTGTGATTGGTAAACGTGATACAGTGTCAGTCCCAGTATTCATTACTGTTCACGAGAGGTCAAACGTTTCCTGTTGAGACATTGGTTAATCAATTACCAACAAACGCCTGATAACATTGTATATAGGAGATATTCAGACCACACTTTGTATATGAGGTTGTCTGGTCATAATTATATGGCTTTGTTACTCAAACACATAATGACTTTAAAAAATGAATTATTGTAATGAAATACCTAAATTCATCAAGTAACACACACATTCAAGGAGCAAGAATAAGTAATGGGGCCTCATTTATAAAACGGTGAATAGGAATTGAGTGAATAAGTTATCTCGAGTGGATCTGTGTAATACTGGACTACAAGATCACAGCTCTAATGATTCTATATCAGCTGCTTAACTGGTCATCATCATGGTCCAGGAAATCTTCATAGTCGGTTTTCTCCTAACTCTTTCATTCATGTACTCCTCTATCAGTGCCAGAGCATCCATCACACACAAAAAGAGGGTGCTACTGTCATACTGAAAAAATGAGAAGCAAGAAAGATAGAAAGGATTTGAGTCGATGCTGCTTTAAATTAGCCATGGCTATTATGGCTGTAGAAACACAGGGGATCGTATAATGTGATGCAGTGCGACATCTGACCTTTCAACACATCCATCCTCCCCTACAAGTCATCCCACCTCAAAGCTCCCTTCTGTTTGGAATCTTCCACAGTGTTCCCTCTGACATCTCAATCTTTCATGCTGCTATCAAATGACATGAAGTGAACTTCATATAAATATTTCACTGGACTCCCTATTTCTTTTTAATTCTTAAGAACTTTAATGTGTCACCAAATCCACAAAAAACAAACGTCTTTAAAGTTTATTTCAGGGCACATCCATACTGGCTCGTGCTTTGATGAATGAGATCGGACTGTTGTGATCTGCAGTTGCGTCCAGAGATGCAAAGCGTGTTTTGATGGACGAAATCCAAACAGTGTTGTGTGTGCATGCATCTGTGTAATCATGTGTGTGCAACCTGCAGGCCACACACGCCCTCATGTTATCTGTGGCGTGACACTGTATTGATGCAGTATTTTGCACAACTGAAAGGCAGCATCTGCATCATTCATAAGTCATTAAAACCATATGAACCTTTTATTTCTGAGGCCTGCCAGTGCATCACAGCATAAGTCCCCTGAGTGGCTTTCCCCGCGTTGGGTAACAAACGAGTTTTGCTCATGTCATGTTCGCTGACCTGCGACTTATCCGTGCTCATCACTCAGCGCGGGCTGTGTAAACGAGGAGGGTCATTTTTCTGCTTTAGATGTCACTTTAATCTACTTTACCTCTCTGCCCTGATAATGCCTCGTTCATCATAATATTCACAAAGAGTTAGAGGGAGAGAGAGTAAGAGAGAGTGAGAGAAAATGAGAGAGAGTAGTAGTAGTAGATTGAGAGAGTGAGAAAAAAAAAGGTGAAATCCTTCTTTTAACTAATGCGCTGCTGCAAGGCTCAGTGTTGGTGTGGTAGATTAAGAATGAATGGCTCGGCACAAAAAGGCCATAAGATTATGTGACTGTGCTGCAGAGAGCTGTCATATCACAGCCGATGACGGGGGAGGGGGACTAATGAGCCACTTGGTATAGCTAGGACCCTTTGTAGTACTAAAGCGTCCCATGAAGTCAACATTATTCAGCATTTAAATCTGATTCAGGAGTGTGCAACAAAGTCTCAAACCACTTTTAACTAAGAGCCAGAACAGGAACGGAACAGTGGGTGAATTGTGCACATTATTCAGCATATTTAACTGCCCAAATTCACGTCAGCACATTCTCAGAGCTGGATCTGATCCCAAGCAATGAAACATCAGTTTGGCTCCTCCATAATTTTGATAAAGCACAGAGCAGGCCATCCAATCCTCTTCTTCTTTTGATCTTAATAACAAGAGTGAGAATGCACCAGCCATCGGCCATCACTATTGTATATTCACTGAAGTTATAACGGACCATCTAGGGACATTTACATGATATGTATATTAACGACCCATTTTGAATATAGATTCCATCTAAAACAATAGGAAAGTCTGTTTGCTTCCAAAACCCCACTACTTGATCACTCAGGTCCAAAAATTTGAGTTTTACAAATAAATGAACATCATCCTTGCTAAAATACTACAAGAGAAAAAGAAACCTCCCTCTCTGTCACCCTGCAGCTCTCAGCCCGTCTCCCATCAGGACTGCTGGCTTTAATGATGCCTTCAGACGTGTGACATATGGGTCATCGTGTCAGGAGCGATCCCAGTTGCCCTCGAAAAACTCCTCCCATCAGGGAACCTGGAGAGGATCATTTCCATTTTTGGACTGACAGCTGAGCACAGTTAAGTATATTTTATAGCTACACTTTCAGAGCCTCAGGGAGGAGGACTGGCTGTATTCAAATGATGATTGGTGGACATTTGTCCATTTACATCACAAATGAGGAGTTTTGCTTGTTGTCCTGGTTTTTCTTGAATCTTGAATAGGAACATGCTGATACGTAAAAAACATCCTCAACAAGCTACATGTGTTTTTTCCCTCTTTCTGCTTATACTTAATGTGATTATACATGTTTCTGTGTGCTACAAATATTGATGAACACTGATGCTGTGTGCATTTGCATTCAAATATAGTAGTATGTACTTTGCATACAGTTAGTCTGTCAAGTATCAGTCTGGTGAACGATGGCCTCAACCCATCTAAAATTGGGGGCCTCCAACAATATCAAGTAAAAATGCTCCAAGCACTGAATCATCAGTTCACCTCCAGCTGTTTGGTGTTTACAGCTACAGAGTTATATGTGCTGAGTGCGTGAATTCTTAAACGTTTGCTAATAAGTTAGCCACATCAGCACAAATGGTGATTATAACTGTCTCAATTTAAGCCTAAAAAGATGGTGGCCATGAAGATTGAACAATTTGTTTCACTGACTTGTCTCGCTCTTACAATCGCATTATTTGCTACTTTGAGCAGTTACGCTTACAGCAGCTCAGCCACCTAGCTCACTCGTTAGCTCATCATCAGCAAGCAATGAATCCTGGGATAGGTTGACATGAGCAGGATCCACCTGCTGGGAATGAAAGGGCACATTTGTTGGCCATGTCTGAAGGAGTGTGGACTAGTCCCACTGCTGTTGTGCAATCAGTCTTCAAATGCGGTCTCCAAAGGATGTGTCAGTGTCTGATGCACTAAAGTTGCCCCCCAAAAAAATCAGGGTTTATACATTTTGATAAAGATTCAGAACATTTTTCAGACCCGAAAAAGGTTCTTTCCTTACTATAAGTTCCAAGAAGTCATTTGTTGTTTTTTCACTCTGTACTAGCATAGATGATGCAAACCAAAACATTCCAATTTCTCTTCAAATGATCACATCATTGAGAACTGTTACTGTACATCCAGATCAAATGAAGACCATGGGAAGGAAGTGAAGAAAGAGGAAGAAAGAGCAAAGAAAAGAAAGTGGGAGAGAGGATGAAGATCCACGATGATTAGCTGTGTATGACTGGGCGAGATCACGTGTGCCATGTTAAAGCATAAGTGAATAATTCAAAGTAACACAACACAACGTCTGCACAGAGCAGGCTTTTACTTCTCCTTCTACCCCCATGCCAGATCAGCAACCACACATGGAATGAAACAGAAGAGAGAAAAGTGAAGTTAACATGTTGTGGTCAGCGCTCAGTTGCACTAATGATGCTCTCCTGACATTTGGAATAAGTGAACGACAACATCTACAGTGCCACATGCTGCTGTCTTTTACAAAATGATGCCCAGTCTTCTCTACTTTTGGTTTGACGTTCTCTCCTCTACGAGTTTGTTCTAGCACAATCAACGACACTACGAGAGGCATGAATTCATGAAAAGAGCAAATGAAGGGACAGTGGGCTGCGTCCAAAGATGGATGGTTAATGTTAGGACCATGTGAGCTGCACTGCTTGCCCTATGTGCCTTCCTCCCTCTTGCCTCAAGCAAGTGCTCTGCATTTCTACTGATTTCAGATGTGATTACATGAAAATGCTCGGCCAGGCCACATGAACGATACAGATGTTTCTCCTCTTCTTCCTCCTTCTCCTGTCCCTGCCTCTTTTGCAATCTTCTCTATATAAAAGTATGTTTCTACCTGTCACAGAAAATGAACAGAACCAAATGAATTATTGACTCGTTGCGAGGACATGAAGGACTATCATCTCGTGGTAACATGTGGCAAAGTGTTTTGGATTCAATATGGAGTAACTAAAGAAACTTCAATTCAGTACAAAAACAAGCAGTGATGAGGCCCTGTACCTAAAAATGACATCAACAACTTGGCTCTCAGTAGAGTGCATATCTCCACAAAGGCCCAACAGTCCCCTAAATCAAGCTGCACCAAATTACACACACTCATAGATCAGCTCCCTTTCATCAAGGTCCATGAACTATTCCCTGGGAAATTAGTGAAAATGTTATCTCAAGCTGTTATCAGTAAAAAAAAAGAAAATATAATCAGCTTCTTTGAGTTATCATTGGCACATCCCTCTACCACTGCTTTGTGGAAATCACTTCTGTATCTTTGGCTTAAAAATTTAAATTTTCAATGAAATCGTGGATCTTTTAAGCTTGATGACTTTATACCTATTTGGTAAAAACTTTTAAAATGACCACAGCTCCTGTTGTTGATGTTGGAATAAATCCCTGCTAAGTGCAGTTGAGTGTAGAGATGAAGTAACTCTTAAATTAGCCATCCTACTGCTCCTAATTTATTTCCATGTGAAACGGTTAAATCGTAGGCTACACTGAAGATAGGGAAGGACCTAAATAGACAGATAAATGGTCTCAGTGTTTGATATGAAGCTGTATAATTAACAACATTGAATCCCCAAAACTCAGCTAATCTGCTTCATCAGGACTGTGTGGGTGTGATCTGATCACAATTTATTAACATCAGAAAGAAAAAAGAGCAACAACCCCACAACAATCATCAGATTTTCATTCAGATATGGCTGAATTGAGTTATGTGACATCACCCCTTTTCCTCATGTGCCCCACACACTGCAAACCATGTGAGAACATACGGAAAAACACATGCATACAAATCTCCCAGGCTGAATAACTTTGGCAGATTGTTTTGAGGACACGTGTTTTGCTGAAGTTGAGATTCCCACCCGCTGCAGTGGTGTTCTTAATTAACTGTGAGCGAATCTCTGATTACCAGTTCAACAGGGTTGTACTTCCGTCCACACCTGTCCTCTCCTTTGGGTGTGGCTAACAGCTAGAACCAGATTTTTAAACAATGACATGGAGCAAGTAAAAAATACTTCTCATCTTAGTGTTGTACATGCCACAGTATGACAGAACATAGCAAATGTATTTATTAACACTTCCCTGTCAACTGGCCATTTCCCTAACTCTCTTAAGGAGGCAAGTGTGAACCCTCTCCTCAAGAAAACCCACTTTCAACCCTCTTTCGTCTCTCTTCTTCCCTTTCTTTCAAAAGCTTCTCTCCTTTTCTCTCTGTACACCAGCTCTCTCAGCTGGAGGATGATGTCTAATAACCATGGACAACTCTGGTGTACTTATATGTAGCACTTGTAGTTTGGCTTTTTAAAGTACTTACATGATTCTTGCTGTTTGGGTTTGTATCTTCATGGTTGAATGCACTTATTGTAAGTCGCAAAATAATATGTAATCTAATGTCATTTACAGTTCTCTCGTGGGCCGTGAGTCAACTCTGACAAACAGCTGAAAAGAAAATCAGAGTGAGCACTTCACCTCCTGCTGCCTGCTCTTGGCCTCAGCCCTGAAATACCTGTCATGCTGTCACATGACGGCACAAGGTGGCTATTGTGTAAAGGTGCTGCTTTGTTTGCTTGACCGAGCTGGACGGCTCTGTTGGCATGATAAGAGACTAAAGTACACAAAGGGGTGGGTGCTGATGGCCTTGGCAAATTCCTCGCCACATCAGGCATAACTCCCACCGCTGCTCAGTTTTGGATTTGGTGGGAAAGTTGCCTCAAAGTTCTGGAGTTACAATAATTGACAAACTCTAACATGTTATGAACACTATTCACAGCCCATTAAGAGATTTTCCATTTCAACAGACCATGTGCTACATTTTGGTATCAACTTTCATATAAAATATGTAAATGTCACACTGTTACTGTGGCCTTGTATCCTGTCCTATTTCACCCATGCCAGCACAAACCCTTTTGCAGTGTCCCTGCAAACCTGATCGAGGCACCAGTGGAATCTGGATGTGGTCCAAAGCATACTGAAAAGGTTTGTTGTGTTTATACTCTCTTCATACATTAGTGACATAATGGTCATTTCCCATGGCTGCACCAGATGGCTTTAAATCAAAATCTTCAAGGTAATCTCATTTTTCAAAGTCTTTAAATCAACATTACATCGTTGTTTTCTCAAGCAGTGGGAAAGAAACATTTTGGCGTCAGCTCTGAAAATGTATAGGCCCCTATATCTTTCTATTTCTGCTGAAGTCGATGGATTGGCTAGAAGACTATAGCACCACTAAAGAAAACATTTGATTTCACAAGCTGGCGTGATTTAGCTGCGGCACAATGAAGGTTTGCCTGAATTTAGCTCCGGTGCAGGAAGCATATGGGCCCTTCTGTCACAGTGCAGGTGGATCTCCTCTCACGGATTCCGACAGACTGGAGCTGCTCCATCAAACAGTCACCACACAGCTTTGTTCCACAGCAGTGTAAACTTATACAACCACATCTGCTCTGTGCACTAGAAAAACCACAAGGTGTATGATCTATAAAGTGTACAACATGTTAGTGAGCTTGACAACTACATGAGACACACTGATACATATTGTGAGAATGTGTGTGCTTGATGGCTGCATGCATGACATTCATTTTAAAAGTACTATAAGAATGTTTGGACTGAAAAATCATGAAACTTTCTGAAATTCTTACTGAAATCCAGAAGGTGATGGCTGTTATAGATTTATGGGCTTTCATGCAAAGTTTGTTGTTTTTTTTAGGCTGCAGTGAAATCATTTCATGTCTTAGTTTTGTGAATAAAAACCAATGCATCAGTACAACACAAAGCAGGAAACAGTGAGAGATTTGAAAACAAAAACACTAGATGCCATTTGAGATGGTTATCACACCAGCCACGAGGTCTGTCAAAATGCTGACGTTCCAACCTCATCCATCTTCATATTCAGCCATATTGTCATTTTGATCTCAACTACACATCTAAGATGTTTCTCCCCCATTTCCTTGAGCAAGACACTGGACCTCCCTTACAGCTGTGCTGGCAGTGTGTGATTGATGTGTGATAGCGAGACTGTACTGTATGAATGAATGTGTGAATGACCTGTGCTGTAAAGAGCTTTGAGTTGTCATCAAGACTAGAAACCATCTGCAAGGGTCCAGCATCAGTACTGATCACAGAGGGACCTGTTTAACTTGCCCCCTGACAATTTTAAAAGAGCAGTTTTAAACTCCAGGTTCTTCCAAAAATATACAGTCAAGCAGGTTTTAAAAAATGTACCCAAGGATACAAAAGTAATCAGAGGCACGTCTGTGGTGGTTGGCTACTGTTAGTGTCTCCAGGACAATTCACGCTGTTGTCACTGGGAATAGTTGATGGGAAACAGGGAGCATTAACAGTGGCAGGAAGATGAATAAAAGCATCAACAGACCAACACGACTGCAGCTCCACTGTCTGCCAGCTGACCTGCCTGAAGTGGTGTGGCACTACCCACCCTCCGTCTGCAGCGCTGCACAGACCCAGGCTTTGTGTCTGATCAGAGGAAGGTGGATTTAGTGTGAAGAAAAGGTTGTTGTCACTGGATTTAATGTCTAATGCACAGTGCATGATTATCACGCTATGTGCTGCTGCCTGTCAACACAAGTGGCTGTGATATGAGTACAGTAGCATTTTGATCTTATCAAATGCTGCTATATTTTCAGACACCACTGTCAGCCAAAACAATGTTAAAGCAGTATAACGTTATATTATACTGACTGAATAAACAGTACACATCACAATATAATACTATATAATAACCCTGATATGCTATCCTGTGTGAATCGTGGAGGTTTTCATTACTATTGTCTGACTATTAGCAGGATCACATGAAAATAACTAAACCGAGTTTCTTAAAATTGGTAGAAGACCTTTTTTTTGCATTGAAGAGCAAGATATGTTAAGGGCATAATAGATTTTTTTTTTAATTTTTGTGAATTTGTCAAGAAGGTATGCAGAAATCATTGTGACAAAAATCAAACATGTGCAAAGAGGTAAACAGGTAAACATGTATTTTTAGGGGGTGATCTTTATTTAGTTGTCCTCAAAATACAATAATTTGAAGCCTCTGGCATGAAACTTCAACAATACCCATCTGGTAATGCCAGTCTGCACCTGCACTAATGTGCTCACCTCTATTCTACTCTCCTGCTTCCCTGTGTTTCTCTTTATCTTTGTCAGGTCATCTCTGAAGTTTGGTTTTGTTCAGTTTGTAATCAGAGTTTGTGTTTTTTGAGTTACGCCTGTTTTGTGTTTTATTAAATTCACCATCACCAGCTTTTTTCTGTACCTGCATTTGGGTCTTGCTTGCTAAATTGGACAATAGCATATGTATCAAGATCATATTTCAAGACATGGATATGCAATACGGTGACAAAGCAGGTTTGTTTGTAATGTTTTTTCGGATACATTCACCATATTTGAATTACATTTATGAATGTGGTGAATGATTGCTCGTGTAAATCCTTAATGTACCTTCATGCATACATCAGTGCTTATAAAGGATGTTGGACATGTTATGCAATGCTTAGCTTAGGTACCTTACAAAGGAAGCTGCAGTTGCCTAAATCAAACACTACAAGTCAACTTGTCAACCGACAAAAAGATATCTATTGTTACATTCAGCAAATATGGGGCAAATTTTGGAATAAGGTCTTTTAGCCAAAAGTCAAATATCTTTTTTTGTTGGCTTATCACTAGCAAAGGTGCAGTGCACAGTACAATGGATTAATCAGCACTTTTTAAATAAAAGCACCGCCGACAGCTGTAAACTAAAGAGATCAGCGAGAGTAAAAGTAATTACTGAAGTTGTGGACTATAAATCATGAGCAATGGGCTGAAGGTCACAAAAAAACAGCAACTTTACACTTCTGTATTTTTTACCCAATGTTAATACTTTATACAAATACTGATTACTGCAGCTTTTACAGTCTTTAATTTAATTCTTCTATACAGATCTAAATCAATATGTGTACATTTTTCCCAGATTATCTATATAGAGATAATGTTCTCATGTGGGCCTGCCACAACAGTAAAAGTTTGCTGCTATCCCCGTGGTGGATGAAGCCTTGGCAGATGTCCAGGAGATGTAGAGGGGAGATTGAACGAGATGTCCCCCAGAGAGAGCATCTGCGGGCTCGTAGGGCGAGGGCCGCGGGACCTGGGTGTGCCTGGCTCTTACTGTGCTCCAGTTATGTATTTCAAGGCTGTATAAGGTTTCACATGGAGAGGCGGCGGGAAGTAGCCTGGGAGAACATTCAACTGCAGGGAAGTCAGCAGTCAGGAAGTGGACAATAATTCAAAACAGAGCCCCAACAAAAGAGGCCCTTCAAATGTATTGACTTTAAACCATATCTTTTATCCACACATTTATGGCATCACAGTGGAAAGGCACATAAAGAACATTAAAAGGTCACAGATGCAGTTTGAGATGGAAACAGTGCATTTAAGCATGTTTGGGTGGAAATATAGGTTTTGGAATATTTTCCGCATGTGCCTATAGATCTTGGATGTTGATTATAGTGTAAGAATGGACATTTTCAAATAGTTGGTCTCTGCTGCTCACATCCATTGCAACTGACTTGTTCACAAGCTGACCACATCTGAGTTCAATGAAGAAAAATAGCACAAACATTTCACAGGGAGTACAGTAGACTTCAAAACATGGATTATGGGTGGAGTATCACTTTAGGCTCATTATCCCAATTTCAAAAGTCATGCACTGTTTACACGTTACATAAATGGAGCAGTGTCAACACACCACAGCCCTCGTATTGTCAACAGATGGCATGGAGTCTCTTCCTGCATTGACACTACACCACAAACAGGCCACACAGCTATTTATATCTGTTTTAATGCATCTGTATGTGAATATTTTATGTTTTACAATTTTCAAAAGCGCTAAAGTTCTGAATTGCATTTTAACCAGAGACATGCACATGCAAGAGCACATGTATTTAACACACACACACACACACACACACACACACTCACACACACACACACACACACACTCTTTTCACGCTCTCTGTATAACTGTGGAAACAAAGTGATCCACTTCAGTGAGCAGCCAGTAAAGCATGAGCGGCTCTATGTGCTGTTCTCTGTGTGAGCGGGATCGTCTGCTGCATCACGCTGTGCCGTGCTGCCTTCATGGTCCTCAGCATGAGGCTGCCTCGCTCCCTGGCTGATTCTCTGCCATGCTCTCTCCAGACCTGCAGGTCCTCACTGGCTTCTCACTGTATCTGATGTGGCACCGCTGCTCAACTGACTCATGTACGGCATGTGTGAGTGTGTTTGTGTGTGCTTGTACATTCACGTAAAAGGAAAGGATCATGTTGGAACTGGTGAAGTGTTTTGTGTATTTGTACACATAAAAAAGTGACAAGGTCAATGTTCAGCCAGAAGACAGCATGTCATGATGCTTTTAAAAACGAAAAAATCGACACAATAATACAGTCTGTTTTCGAAATTAGATACAAGAACTGTATCTGACATTTGCACTACATCCATTTTCTTGCTCTACCCAAAATTGATTTAGTCTCCATGTGAAGGGATGTGGATTTGTTGTATTGATGTGTGGGTTTTTGCATGGAGATGTGAGAGAGGGATGGTTGGAACAATATAGGGTAAAGTGAAGTAGGAAATATTGAGTTACACCCGTCTCTTGGTACCTCACTGTCCCTTCCTCAGTAGTTTTCTTGCTGTTTTTTGGTCAGTAGAAAATAATGGGGCTAGCACAGTGTGCTGCTCTTTGGCCCTGAGGGAAGACCTCATACTGTTGTAGTAAATTTGTAGCTGTAGCTAAAACTAATGTGACATGACCTGGGGTCATACGTTTGGCCTGTAATCTACTAGCTGGAATACTATTTGAATCTCAGAACTATTGTGCATGGTGTGCAAGAAGTTGTCATCACCAAAAACAGTCCATAGAGATTTGGCTTGGGAACCGGAGGGTGGCCGGTTCAAGTCCAGCATGGACTAAAAAGTATGGAAGATGGACTGGTAGCTGGAAAGGTGCCAGTTTACCTCCTGGGCACTGCTGAGGTGCCCCTGAGCAAGGCATCAAACCCCCCAATTGCTTGCAGGACGCTTCTCCGGGGCTGCCCATCACTCTACCATCTCTCTCCATATTTGCATGTCTATGAGCCCTTTGTGTGTGTGTGGGATTGTGGGTAAAAAACTGCATGTATAAAAATTTGTGTAAAAAGAATTTCCCCTTTGAGGGATCAATAAAGTATCTCTCCTTCACCTCTTTCTCTTGAGACCTCTAATCGGCTTTGAAAAGACAGGTAAGCTATTATATAAATAAATAATTTGAAATTGTACACATGACAAGATTATCTCAGGATTTTCAAAATGTTCTTTGGAAAATAATATTATTTCACACGCTGGAGCTCCACCTGAACCTGAACTGTAAAACTTGTTGGGTATATAGTGAATTATTGTTAATTCCAGGCGGAACAAGAATAACCTTTTAACAGGCTGCTGCAGCGGCCTCCAGACAAAACAACAATTTCACTGAAGCCTTTGTGCTCGGTCCCTTGCCACTATGGCTTACACACATTGATCTTTATAAACATGCTCATAAACTACCTCTAACACTTTTCGCCAGTGAAGCTTACACAGTGCCACTGGGGTTGGGACTGCAGATTATGTGATGTGGTTTATCTAATAACCTCTTGGCAGCTTCGGCCCTATCTCTCTCTCACTCACTCGCTCTCTCTCTCCCCCATTTTTTGATTTACCACTCCTGCCCCTCCCCTCTTTTAACCCCATCCTGCCACTATCACTATTAAAGTGGCTGCTCATCATAAGGACAATTATATTCCTTTTTGTTGCCATTAGTGATATTAATCCCTTTCACACACTCGCTCTCTCTCTCATTCTCTCTCTCTGTCAGACACACACAAACGTGCAGTTCTCATGCAGGCACAACACCCATCAGGGAACAAGGCAGGGCAGAGAAAGACAAACAGTAGAAATACAATGTGTGTGTATTTACTTGCCTGATGGCCACTGTGGGTCATCATTTTATGTTTTATAACTGCTTGCACCTGCTATCATATGTTTGTTTGTAAGTCTTTTGTGTCTCTTGTGTGTCTCCGTTCCCATTAAAAATGTTACCTACCCCTAACCCAGAGGGATTTCCAGATGTGATGGAACAAGTAAACACTGCTGTATGTCCTGTGCATTGTGTTATTCATGAAACTGGATTGAAGTAACATGTATGTGTAAACAGAGATCTGTAAATGAGATCCCACAGGATCAAATTTACTGTGAGAGTGGTCATTGTGTATTCACACAGGGTCGAGCAATTCCTCTGTGATGTGGAAACAATTTTAACACATCTGCCACAAGGTGAAATATCTGTATATTTTGACAGGTGAAAATGTGGTTGGCTACTGGGACCTTTACTTTCACTGTAAAGGTAGCCCTCGTTGCGCTGAATATGTTCCTCTCTGCAGCCGCAGCTTGCATTGACATTGGCTTGTAACTTAGTGGTAAGCTAACTAAACCATAGACTGTATCTGAAGATGGATGACATGAATACAACCCGAAAGTGAAGCCAGATTCTCTCAATCGCCACCTGGTGGCTGATTGCAATATTGGTCATAAATACTGCCTCTGAGCGAATGTGACACGGATCAAACAAAAAGGTCAAAGTTTCTTCAAGTATGATACAGTTGAGACAGTTGTTATCACACTGATGTTTGTTTAAGTGTTACTTTATCAGGTACATTTTCAAGCTATAAAAATTAATTAAGACTGACTCATGATTGGTCAATCTCTACAGCACAGACTAAAAATCTGCAAGATAAGTGTTTTTATTCAGGACATTTTGGCTTTATTTCTGGATAGTGGGAAGAAGTTGATGTTATATACAGTCTATAAACTGAACCATCAGCCAAAGCTAGCGTTGACCCATTTAGAATGAGGAGCTAGTGGCCTATCTTTGATGGTGGAACCTAATTTTTCATAAAAAACTATTTGAAAGTTGTTTTATATGGATTCATGAATAGTGAGAGCAATGCAATCCTAGCTGTTAAATCAGTGCAAGAATGAGAAAGAATAATAAAACTTGTTAAAGTTAAAGTGCTGCCATCTGCTGCTACATGATGCACAATGTGAAAGAATAATCTCATTACCAGGGACTTAACTCTCTGGCTGCATAACTCCTCAATCCAGGGGCTATTATGTGGCCTTATTTTGATGACAAGTTATCCAGAACCCCAACAAGCACTCTCTCAAGTGGAAATGCATTAGCAGACCTGTCTGGGACAATGCAGCTTGACTGACGGGTGAAAGAGAGGACCACATTCCCCTCTTTCTCCACAGCCATTTGAATGGGATTACAATTTGAACCAGTGGAGGGAGGATCACTGCATATATTTACTATAGAAGTAGCTTAATAAGATTAGCTTTATTGTATCCTATCGGTCTCAGACGTGAAGCATTACTGCCTCATGCTTTGTACAATCTACGTATCCACTGATGCAATCTTAACAACCCCGAGGTTTCGAAATCAAAGGATTGAACCATAAGGCAAGAGAGCATGAGAGAGTTTCTGATAAAACTCTTTGTACTTTTGAATATTCAAATTAGCTCTTGTTAGCAGTAGCTCTTAAAGGGTGGCACTGCGAGAAAACTATTGGATGGATTCTGATGAACTTTGGAACAGGCATTCATGTCGTCCTCATGATGAAATTATAATTAGCAGAGTGATTTCCTCACTTACTGCACTATCTATTGCCATCACTGGGTTATGTTAACATGCTAAATCAACAAGGCGAGTGTGGTAAACCCTCCGGCTACCAAACACTAAAAAACTAATGTTTTACTGTTAAAAGTATTTCAGTGATATTAGCTGCTGCTATGGCCATTGAGTCTTTTATTGTTTTTATAGTAGATCTCCATAAAGTGGCTGCCATGAGATTTAGTCTGGGTCACAACACAAACAACTGCTCAAAGAATTATTGCATTTTAATGTACTGTTTCCCACTTTTTAGCCTGTTTTTGGTTTTATTTCAGTGACTCTTAGAAAACACACACACACACACACTATAAGAAAACTAAAGCTTGGTAATACAGGTGCAGTGAAGATATTAAAAACTATTAATCACTTGGCAGTGTAACTGTTATTATATCCTATCTGAGAGTAATTCGCTTTTAGTTGTTTTCTATTTTTTACAATTGAAGGTTCTTATGGAACACAACACAAATAACACTGTTAGTTTAAATGTTAATGATAAAGTGGATCAATAATCTGGCTTCACATCTTCCTCGGCACATTTCCTTTTCCAAAATACACATGCACACATTCTCCTGTTAAGTTTGTTTTGCCTAAGAAATGCAGTACATATAAAATGGGATCTAAATGATGCTTACTAAACAATTATAAATGAGGCCTTGAGTCTTTCATTTGAGATTCAAGTTTCAGGTACATACGAAAAATTTCAAATAAACTAGATTTGAATCTTTAATCTCAGGGAGAAAGCTTTAGAGGAAAGTGGATCCGAGATCATAATGATTAATCTCTTTCACTGAACCATTATTATGCAGAAAAACATGTTCTCATTAGTACAACTTATTTCACATGGCCTGCATCAGCCCCTGCAGCTCCCATTGTAAATAAAGCCAGAGAAAGCGATTAGTGGTGAAAAACATCTACTGTAGCTCAACACTTGTGTGACTGAAACATGAAATCATCGTGGATTGCAGACCTGTTTCACAACATGTGACCACTCACACTATCTCTCACCTTCAGGAGCAGGACAGGTGTTGAGTCTGTCCATTAAAAAGATCAGCTTTGGCATATCCACCCATCTCTCTCCCTCTCTCTGCGTCTCTTTTTTACTGTGTCTCTGAGCAGGTAGAAAAAATAATCCTCATATCCAGGCTATTAGTCACAGAGGATTAGACCCCTGGCAGAGACAGGCAGAGATGGTAGGTGAGCAGAGAAAGAGAGACAGATTATCAGCCAACAGTGTTATGATGTAATTCTCAGAGGGCCCAAGGAAGAGTTTGATCTATGAAACTACTATATGTAGATACCATAGATTATATATGAAGATGGACAACATGTATCCACTTCTCCCACTATCCAGAAATATCTAAAATAACCTGGATATGAACGCCTGAATCTGACCACAGGATGGCGTCACAGTAGCGCCATTCCGCCGATACACATGCTTTACTAATCGTGACTCAGTCTTGACATTGCACCCTTAGCCTTAAAGTAATTAAAAACAAATGCACAGGGAAAACCCATATGATAAGAACTAAAATTACAGAAACCACCTTTGGAGGAAAAAAGTGAACTTTGACTTTTTAGTTTGATCCATGTCCATATATGCTATCATTTCATCCATCTTTATATACAGTCTGTGGTAGACACATTTTGATGAACTAAAATGTTTCCAACATGAGAGTGAAGCTGTTGCTCCACATGCAAAATCATAGGTATGTGTACCTTTGGACAGGCCTTGGTTTCTAACATTTAGGTGACAGCACTTCAGGACTGTGTCTTTGTATGTACATGTTGTTGTGTTGTAAACGAATCCATCCCGCTCTTGTACAGATTCCCTGATGAATTGCAGAGTTTATTATCAGCATGGATCGAGTTCTTTCCACCTCCAACCCTTTTAAAAAGTCCACACTCATTTATCAGCTTTTGATCCAATTAAACAACATGAAGGGACCAAACATTATCTGCTCCATTAGTCACAGGCGCGGTGTTACAAAACCAAAGACGCTCCCCATCCTTCACAACTAGTATTGCTTTTCTTCTGCTGCTCTTACTTCTGTTTTCCTCCTCACTTTATATTTGATATCATTATTTCCTGAAACTTTTGATGCCAGAACCGTTGACTGACTTTCATGAGTATATTGTGCAGGTTTTTATATGACAGCTGGACTTTAAATGGATTCAGGGTTTGATGTTAATAGCCCCAGGACAGACAGGAGTCCTCGAATTGTTCCTGTGAAGTTTTCACAGTAGATCAGAAAAACATGTGCACTCTCTGCTGGTGACTTTAGATATTGCACTTCTTTTACAACATGTGAAACCTTGAAATATGAGGCAATAAATAGAAGAGATACACGATTCCTGCTTTAAAGATATTGCAAAATTGTATTAAAAATTGCCATCCCTATGGAAAAGCCATGTGTTTTGTTACGCCTCTTATGTTGATTGCTCAGTGCCATTGTGTGCCAAGCATATCGAGTTATCAGTGAACACATCGCTGCAGTCATTTTGAGTAGGCCTGCAGGCTTCTAGGAACATTACCATTGGGAAAATAAAGCGGCAGCAGTTTCCTTAGATGACAGAAGATGAAACGACCAATTAAGACAACGAAACACTTGGCGATCCCTGAGTGAAGAAAGATAACACTGGAGGAAATGTACTGGTGGACTGTAATTAGCCATGTTTACTGTCCAAGCTATTAACATTAATTAGTGATGCTTGCTAACAGGCTGTTTAAGGGACATTGTCTTGTTGAGTAGAGTTAACAATAGTCCTGTCGTATATAGTTATAGCGCTATGCGTAATTCAATAAACTTACCCGACATCAAGTTTTAAAAATAGACATCTCTAAAGGTGAACTGTCACTTAGTCAATTAATCAGCTGTCAGTTTGGCAGGTCGGTAGTGGGGCAGTGGTGGGGGGAGTATTCAGATCCTGTACTTCAGTAAAAGCAACAATATAACAGCATATTGGATAGATAGATAGATAGATAGATAGATAGATAGATAGATAGATAGATAGATTGATAGATAGATAGGTAGATAGGTAGATAGATAGATAGATAGATAGATAGATAGATAGATAGATAGATAGATAGATAGATAGATAGATAGATAGATAGATAGATAGATAGATAGATAGATAGATAGACAGATAGATAGATAGATAGATAGATAGGTACTTTATTCATCCCAGAAGGGAAATTACAGTGTTGCTCTGAAATGTTGAAATGTAAAGTAGTATAATAGAATATACTCAATTAAAGTAAGTACCTAAAAGCAGTTGTATAGTACCTGAGTGGATGCATTGTCAGCTTGGTTCTTTTCATATTATTCACAATACTCTCAAAATGGTCTCTCATGTGCTGATCTCTTCTTTTTACTGATTTAAAAATCATTGTGCCAGTCACGGCACTTTCAGTGAAGTGGTTTGTCAGCACAATTTAAACAGCAGCAGGACATGGAGACAATAGAGGCTAGATGATTAAAATCATTTTTATAAGTATCAAGTATTTTAACACTTTTCTTTTCACTCACTTTGATGAAATGTTATTATTGTTTAGTTTTTAGAAGTTTATTTAATTACCTCTTTCCTGACTGCCTGTTTTGCAAATGAAAAGAAATATCCCTATAGGAATAAATATAGTATTTCTGATCTATTTACTTAAAATATGTGTCATATAATATATTGTATGCATGTCTAAAATAACATACAGACATTTGCATTCAATCCCTCGCTGTTATACCAAAATATTTACATTTTCCCAAAAAATGAAATAAATTTAGATAAATAAAAGAATGAATGAACCAATTGCTCAAATTATTTCTCTGTCATCTGCAGGGCACAGATGTACTGTATGTATAAACAGTGGAAATAAATATATATAAATATATAAAATAACCTCTCTCCAATACTGGACATATAACCATAAGTTTGCACCTGCGGTGGAAGCTGCAGAGACATGTATCTTCATCTTGCACTTATTGAGTGAACTGTCTCCTCAGAGACCTCAATCCAATGGATCCAGGATTTCAGGGATGATAAACTCTTGAGCAGCTCTGCAGCACCCCGGGGAGCTGCTCCCTCAACCTTCCTCTCTGCTCTCATCCTGAGAATTTCCAGTCCAACATTTGCCATGATTTTTGTGGCGTGAGCTGTAAACTCTGGGTTCTGTGAATGTACGTTGGTTTCCATTTGATAAATATGATTTATATTTGAGTGATCCCATAACGTTTTTTTTTACAATTAAATTGTTAATCTTGTAAGTATCAAGTCAAAAGCATTACATTTAAGGCTGAGTGTGTCTTTTCTGTCAGGGTCTTCATTCATGTATATGCAGAGCAGCATGGAATCAACATTTATAGGAGAGCTGCATTTCATATTTAAGTCCCCGAGTTATTAGCATGTGTTTGTTTTTGTTAGCAAATCACTTTTTGAACTTTTATTGGATTTTTAGGTGCCACTGATGCTAGACTGTAATTAGATCTTGTGAGTTTGGCGAAACCAGAAAAATGGACGATTATAACACTGGATTGATGCAAAAGTTTCATTCCATTAAGTGAATAGTTTATTTTATATAAAAAGAAGGCACTGAGCTGGAGGTCCAGTGTTGTTATATTATATACTTAATGCACGACTTAGTCTCTGAGAACAATCAATTGGAGTAGGTCGCAGATTTGAGAGCATAGACTTGATAAAGTTTTAGATGACAGAACGCATTATTCAACTCCAGGCTGTTGTCCTGTGAGGACCATCCTGTGCAGAAGCTGTATGAATGTCAATGGAGTCACTTAAAAGTATATTGAACCTCATCTTAATGATTTAGAGGTCAAAGATCAATAGAACAAGACAACTGTCATGGCTGATTCTCATGAGCTTGTATCCTGGGGAGAGAAGGTCGTGTAAAAAGGAGAACAAGGTGGTGGAGGACAGCTGGTCAGAGCCCCCCCCCGTGAGCTGCCAGTTCAACACAATCGATCAGAAATATGCACAGTTGTAGAGGATCAATTTGTACGTCTTCACTGGAAGGATTTGCACCAGTCTCTAAGACTGTGCAAAAAAACCCCAGAAACACCAAGTTTGTCCCTTCAATGCCCATGAGAGGAATCATCGTTCACTCTCTAATATATACATACTTTTAAATCACCTACATTGTGTTATGTTGCTGGCTGCAGCCCTGTGTCACTTAACATTAATCATAAAGGGCATTTCAAACATATTTTTACAAATGAGGACTGCCCCATTTCAGTTTTTATTGATGCAGGCCATTACTGCAAAGATGAATTATGAAATTAGCATGCTAATGGCTTATTATCACACAATCACGTACAGTGGTCCCAGAAGACTCCTCCCCTCCCTGTGGCTTGATGAGAACATTTCCGTGTGTTGAAGGGGGAGAGAGGCACGAGGCATAATGCTTGACAGCTGATGAATTGTAAGAATATGAGTTATTCATGCAGGGTTCATGAAGGCGCATTAACATTTTATATCATCACAGTGGCTCAATTAGGTCAAGACATTTGATTGTAAAGATTAATCGTTGTTCCGCAAAATTGTTTGTATTTTTTTGTGTGTTGTTATTGCTCAATTAATTTATCTTCCAAAATGCACATTCAAAGTGTATTTGAGAGTATAAACCATGTTACATTGCCTGATTGATACGTTATCTGTTTGAGATATACAGTACAGTGTCAGAATAACATTTGGCCTCTAGATGGCACTGTGATACCACAGTAAATCAGACCAAGTTGTCCAGATGTTATTGAAATGTAAAGGTCAGCTTCTCCCTCAGTGCTCACGGTGTCTATGACTCTTTGCTGTATAAAAGGTCATCATTTGCAAGCAGAGTACAATCTGATGTAACATTTATGTTGCTGAATCATAATTATAGTGCAGAGTCGATCACTATCAAAGTTTGGACCATACTCTCCTTCCAAGACCCTCACAAAGTTCTCCAATGTAACGTGAAGGTGAATGTGGCGAGACGAGACGGGTCGGGCTGATGTTTAAAATGTATCTCCCCTGATGATAAGTCCACGGTACGAATTTCCCAGCAGCGCGGAAACGTTTTTCTCATCCGTAGCAATAATTTGTCAGAGTTCTCCTGCGACTCAGGGACACTACAGAGTGTCAGTGTGTCACTGAGGCCAAATTGGGGCCAGTTTATCAGCACATGTAGGGATGAATCAAATGTCAGTGTGACAGCGACCGTACGAAAGCAGATCCATATTTCTATTAGGCTCCACAGAAGGAACAGATAGGACTGGATTGCCGAGCATGTTTGTGCATATTTTACACTAACACAGCTCCTCCATCTTCATTGACTCACAGGGACGGTGATAGAGATGCGTTTACAGATGCATTCAGTAGACAGGCGCACACATATACTCATGCAACACACACTTTTCCCGTCCTCCTCTCTGATTTGATGTGCATGCCATGAATCGATCCATACAAAGCGAACAGTTCTGTTCCGGCTTTTTGCCACAAGAGCCACTCCAAGACTTCTCATTCTGGCTGTGACAGGGGACTGGTGTTATTGATCCATCTGAAGGGAATGGCTGCCAGTGCAGATGAAATCCACTTGTTCACATCTGGTTCATCTGCTGCAGGCCTGGAGCACAGTGTGGGTTATTGGCAGGCAACACATCAACTTTGAGCTCTCAGACCCAGATGACACTGGTGGAAATTGACTGTGCTGTGCACGCTGAGGAGCACTAATAGAAATAACACGTGGTGCACCAAAGCTAAAGTTAGATTCCCCATGGAAAGCAGAGAGTGCTGTGGTGTTTCAGAGGAGACTGGCGAATTAGAAGTTACTGCATTAGCCAAATTTACATTTGGCTTTCAAACACAATGATCATACTGGTCCTGCTTTAGATGCTAATTCCACTTATTCCACTTATTTTTCTGGGCCAGAGACGTCCTGTTTAGCCACTCACTGGCAGAGACAACCAGAGGCATTGTGAGCGTCTTGATGCAAAACCTTGCTCTGTATATGTGTGTACTGTACATGTAACTGGCATATTCCACTAGAGGGCACACCACAACACCACAGACCATAAGGAACCTTCTGTAGATAAAAAACATGGCAACACTGGAGCTCACACACAGCCCAAATACAGCCAATACAGCCCCTGCAATTCATGTGCATATTGCATCTTGCAGACATGTGGCATAAATGTCCGAGAATGTGCAAAACCACTGCACTAAAAGGACACGTGATGCATAATGCAACCATGAGGTTTATAAATATGCCCTCTAAGAAGCAAGTATCTCTCTTAGATTCGGAGTACCATCAAGGAAGGCTGTTTTGTCAGTCCTTTACTGACCATCAACATGCAGTAGCATAACACTAACAAAGAGACATTAGTATTTTTTCATGTAAAGTCTGACTTGTGATTGACACTATATTTGGAAAGAATAATAATTAATAATAATTTAACTGTTTACCTCCATTCACTCTCATTTATTCAGCACTGGCTTTTAACTAGTGAGTTGCAGTCAATTTTGTTATAACAGGATTAACAGGAAGTAGAAAAGGCTCTGTTCTGGCTTCATGTGTCTCTGATTGGTTGTAGAAACTTTACACTCATAGACTTCATTGACATACAGTAAAATGTATCTCACCAGAACATTATTTTGAGCAATACAGCGATAATAAATACTGCATTTAAAGATAAATTGCACGAAAACAGAGGTGATGGCACTGTTAACTCTTCTTTTCATTCTTTTATAGGGTGTTATAAGAGTTTGGGCAGTTCTGTTACCTGGAGCACAAGGTAACTCCTGAACTGACAAACTGAGGAAGAAGAGGGGATCACTGGCTGGGTCCAAAATCACTCACTCACTCACTGCTCGCCACATTTTCTCTGGGCCGAGTATAGTGAGTGAGTGAGTTATTACCACAATACATTTTTAATGTTTATTTTGCATTCAGTTTTCATACTTTTAGGTAAAAAGATTGCTGAATGACCATGTTCAAATGTTTGCAGCAGTTTGTCCTGTGATGACCTGCTCTGCATTTGTACGACAGGTAAGACTGTTTCTACTGCCCCCTCTCCTCTTGTCTCTTCACCGCGAGTGCAATGCATGATGGTACGTATTGTTCGGTTAGGTTGTTCACTACATTTCGTGATGCATTGTGGGATGCAATAGATAGCACTAGATAGAGTAAAAAAAAATCCTTGAACATTTGGGTAGCACTACAAAAAGGCAACCGCACAGTGGACTATATAGAGATCAGTGTGATTTTGGACACACACTCTGTGACTTACTGAGACTTCACACACAAGTGGAGAAGGTAAAGATACTGAACGAGACACAGGTTCAACGCATTAAGGTGGAGCAGGTCACCACAGAGGCTATCAGCTGACATCTAACTAGAATTTCAAGTCACTCAGGGCACATCATGTGTGTATCAAAGTGGCAGCCTTGAGAAAACTGTGCACTGTTGCACAAGGTTTTGTCGAGCGTTAAAGTAGCGATCAGGCATCAGCCACTAGAGGGCAATCAGGACTGGCAGGGATATCTGTCACTGCAGTCACAAAGACGGGGCGGCATTAGTCGAGTCAACGAGGTGTGTGTTGTGCTCACATCACACACAAATGTTCTCTAATGGAAACGAGCACATTATACTATAGAAAAAGTTAAAGGAATTTCTTTTGTGTAGAAGCTTTTCCGTCCTTTAAATTGTGCTGTGTTAACCTTCCTGCGTGTGAATCCAGCCCTCCATTCTTCTCTATCAGACCATCACCTAGTGGATGTGTGTGTGACCCAGTCTATAGGGGGAAACTGTGTGTCTGAAAGAAAAAGCAAAAGGCAGCAATACCACGAATTATAAAGAAGTGAGCCTCGGTGAAGCGATTCATCACAGGGTACAGGACGCTGCAAACAAAGCTCACACAATTCTTTTTGCAGCTCTTTGTGAAATATTGCTGTTTGGGTGCTCTCACCTTCTCCTGCTCTGCACTTAGCCGTGACAAATACAAGTGTCGCCTGTGACTGGGAACCAAAGCAACGAAAGGCCAGTCAGTTAAAGCCGGCGGAGGGAGGGAGTCAGCCACACTAGTAGTGATGAATAGATACCGTATCTCTCCTTTGATATCATTTTGTGTAAGTTGCTTTCTGTGAGGAGACTGGCTGTACATGTGTCTTTGCTTTTACGCTGGTCAGCACCTCCCTTCAGAGAGACTTCAACCTGTTGGCTTGTTTCCATCCCACCAATGCCCTCTCACATTTGTAAAAACATACTGATAAACAACAATAACATATCTTTTTAGAGAAGAAAGCAGTTTTTGTGACATTTATCTATTTCCTTTAAATCTTGTATTCTGGGTTTTGATAAATTCTGTATTCTGAAATAACTGTTAAAGCTTAGTCTTTTAGTCTTACTCAAAAAACTCCTCAGTGAGTTTTGTATTGATATAATCATTTATTATAAAAAATAACTCCTCACCTTGTGTCTCTAATATTCATGTTCAATACAGAACACGAGTGAATGATCAGTAATGTTAATATCCATGAGAAACAAATCAGCCCTCAACGTGAATGTAGATGTTAACAGAGCAAAGCAATGCAATAATTTCTACTTAAGTCAAGTCAAGACACAGATCATGCATTATATTATATAGTAAATTTGAGAGCATTTACATTAGCTTTTGATGGATTCTCTGTACAACATGATATTACTTTTCTCTAGCAGCTCTGTAGAGCAGCATTCCTACATGCTCACAGTAACTACATCAATAATCTAACTGTTTACCTTATTTTGAATACAACATTATTTTGATAATGACGTTTTCATCACTTACTAATGGAATATTTGATTCATATTCCCATTAACATGTAACAGAGCATAATTCAGATTATGACATCAAGCAGTCGGAGTGAAAATTCCAATAGGACGTTATAATGTGATTGAGACGAAGGTCGGAATACTCCTCATGTCTTAACTTGACCATTGATTATCATCTGAAAAATCTGAAAATACTGTTCATATGTCAGTAGCTTATTCAGACTATTGTCTTAATCAGGTAAAAATCTGAATATTGGTGTCCGTGTAACCAGCTAACATGCAGATGTTAAGCAGTTATAATATGTACCATGTTGTTTAGCATGTTACTGTACCAACATTTGCTGATCAGTAATGAACAAAATACACCTAACGCTGTCAGGAATAAAGTTTTTCCTAGTTTTGGCATTAAGTTAAGTTAAGTTAAGTTAAGTTAAGTTAAGTTAAGTTAAGTTAAATGCTGTTTAACTGAATGCTGTTGAAAACTGAATTCTTTTTGCGATCAGAACTGAAGTTTAGATCGTGCTCAGCTAGTTCTGAACAAGTATGAGAATGAGCATGTTTGCTTTTTCATTTAGATGACTGGTGAAGTAAGGTTAATGCCCAGGCCCCTTTGCATGATGTCATCAGGACATGGTTGACTCACATGGTCTGAAAGATCTGAATTCATAAATGATTAGGAATCAATTCATTGTAGTGAATGAAACGGTTTGTTACTGTTTTATATTTAGAGCTGTGATCAATACCATAGAACAAATAACGACATATTAAACCTTGGCATCTATGAGAGTTGTGTTGAGGCCTTTACAATGATCCTCTGTGAACCAACTAAATGCATTAATATTAATATTAAAGTGTAACTAAATTGTTGTGTCACAACCAGCATTAGATATGTGATGCAATCTACAGTATGACAGGTTTTGTCAGCTGATGTCAATGCAACACTATACCAGAAGTGATTACACACATCCTGACAAATCCAAGGCCTCCACTATTCCACTCCTGCTCACCTGCTCACCTGCTCTTTCTGAGACGACGACAACCGGAGCACAGAATTCATCAGTATGCATCGTGGTGAAATTGATCACTGCAGTCAATATCAACTAGTGAAGCCACTGGAACTGCCGCTGCAGCGAAGGAGGAGGAGGCATCAGTAGTGCTACGCCTCGTCTGTGATCTATCTATCTTTAGGCGGGAGCGAGGTATGGGATCAATATGCTACAGGCAGCTCATATTTCAGTGGTGGCCCAGCAGGGATGAGAGGGCACGAGGTGGGGGAGAAAGGGGGAAAGTGGAAGATGGGATGATGACATGGGTTTTCAGGGCTGTCGGGGGTCAATCCAAAAAAGCAGATAGCATGGAGCAAAGGCATGTGAGGTGGATGCCGCCAAAAGGTGAGGAAAGGAGAGAACACTTTTGGGGCTGTGACGTAGGACTCAATAGTGCAGCCGAGGCTTATACGCTATACGGACGGCGGCGCAGCCTGACAGCTTGTCGATTCAGTGAATTCATAATGAATGTTCTTTTATTCTCCACTTTCTCTCTAACCTTTCTCGTCTCCTTTCCTCCCTCTATCTCACCTCCCTCCTTCCTCCCCTCCTGTCACCTACCTTTTCTCTTCATTTGGACCATCACTCCCAGCCTCCCTTTCACCCCCCTCCCCTGCCACGGACTCGTGTAGCCTCTCATCCCGAGAGGAAAAATGAGGTATATGAAAGGCGCTTAGTCGCATCTCCTCCCACCCCTGCTGTCGCAGTGTCCTAATGATGCAAATGTTAGGCTGGCTAATGAGCAGGAGTTGTGTTTCGGCTGAAGTTTACCACGCTGCTTGACCGGCCTGTCTCATGAATAATATCGCTGTGTCAGAGTCAAGATGTGTGTTCCTCTCAGCTCACGAATAATGACCATTACAGATGGCGCCTCCTCAAATTGCGTACAAGAAAAAAAATGACAATCTCTTGTCTGTAACAGCGTCTAAAAGGAGCAACTGGGCCTCTCAAAGAAGGATAATGAAAATTCATGATAAAGAATTCAAAATGTAAATGATCAGATATAACACACACACACACACACACACACACACACAGAAGCAGGCAGAAAAAGTGTGTAAAAACTTCAGGGTGAACTCTATGCACCCTCTCACCTGTTTGAGTCACGTGACCTTTTGACCCTGGGTTCATTCCGGCTGTCACCTAACACACGTACCTCTGAAAGCGAGCAAAAACAATAGATGTTGCTTCTGTTTTTACAATCACCCTTATATCTGCCTGCATTTCTCTCCTCCCCTCCTCCTGGCTTAATCCTCCGTGCCTTTGCCCTTCATTTTTTCAAAGACAGCCTGCGGGCTAGATTTGCCCTTTGCTGACTTGTGGCTGACGGTGAATAAGTTCCCCTCTCGTCTCCTCCCTTTTATCTCTGAGATCATACTCTGAGTGGGTCAAGATCAATGGTGCTTCCTGCAAATCTGCCCAGGCTGCGGGTGCCTCTCATTGACCTTACACAGGGGTAACTGAGCACCCCACACTCTCATCCAGACACATTTTTACATTCACTTCTGTGGGTAAATTCACCTGCTACCCAAAAGACACAGGCCATGCTGGTGCCAAACAGTTTGTTTGAGTTCTTCAGTTTCAAACTGTAAGATGCCCTCCTGACATGTTTTCAGGGACACATTAAAGCTGCTTGGAGACATGCACTGAAATGTCTGAGTGTGCCCTTGTGAGAAATGAGCAGGGAAACATACCGGGAATTCACAAGTGGGTGTGTTGATGGCGTTTCTATCACATAACACAGATCCAAGCTGGAAGAATACAAGTATGTCAGGATGAACAAAAAGGGCAATACATGAATAAGACACTGACGAAGATGTCAACTCCAAAAGACAACGAGATGGGAGAGATGTTGGTGATATGGGCCGACGCCAGCGTTGTAAACAAAAACATGTGCTCTCCGCATTGGAATTTATTTGTTATGTCCTGCCACCTGCCAACAGTTTATAAGGGATGTGTCATAGTGCTGCACATAAATGTGTGAATGAATGAAGAACTGTAACGTAAAGCTTTGAGTGATCATCAGATACAGAGCATTTAACACAAACGACATTCTCATCACATTTCATTTCAATGAGAACATGACACTGACATTTTCTTATTATGACAGACTCATATCACACATATCAAAAAGAAAGTAAAAGTTGAAAAAAGGAAATGTATACAGACAGAAAAGAATGTATGAAGTACTTTATATGTTCTTATAGCATTTAAGAGGCTATAATGACTTTTTGGTTCAAAGTTATTTTAGAAACAGAGTCATATGTAATGACCGAATACAAAATATGTGAATACTAGGTGTGGTCTGAATCACTCTGGCATTGTGATATTTGCCGATAAGTCAAAGTCAACTTTCTTGTCAATTCTGCCATTTGTACAGGACATAGATCAGACTGATCTTTATGATCAACGTATAAGTACACACCATACAAGTACTCATGTGACATCTAAGTACACAACATAACACACAGGTTGGATAGGATATGAGCTGCAGTGTATGATTGTGGTGCAAACGGGAATATTTCAAAAAGACAGATAAGCTTGAGAACACTGTAAGTAGGTTTTGTGTCAGTGGACAATCTCCTGATTTGTTCTTTGTATGTAAAAGGTAAAATCCGGTAAATGTTCTGACATAATTTTTCAGACATTTTCCTTAGTTCATGTCAGGAAAACAGCTCAAGTTAAACTGACAAGCAGTGAGTGCAGGTGTTTAAACGTGATTTAACACCGGCGAAGTTGAGATTTCATCAATGATCATTACATAAATAACTAAAAGCTACTTTCTGTAGTAACAAACTTGGTGGTCCAGTCAAACTTTTACACTTTTTTAATACTGACTTAGGTTTTTTTTCTGCAAACGGTCCACTGAGACTCACATGGATACAGTGATTGGAGCACAAATAACAAAAATCTCAATAACCAAGGACGTGCTGTGACAGGCTGATAAATGGCTTTGTATGATGGAGCAGACAGTGCTCTGGACAGTACACACTTCTCAACAGCAGCACAAAGAACGAAAAATCAATTTCAGGTATGGTATAGAATTAATGTGCCATATTGACTGGACTGGGGGACAACAACCTCAGTCTGTGTGTTAAGGGATGGAGCGTATAGTGTGGAATCAAGTCAGCATCACAATAAATATCACAGTGATAAAACACGACCGAACAACATGACAAAAAGAGACCACAACAACCCCCACACGTGTCCTCTGAACTCTATCTTCTGAAGCGCTGCATCGAGACAATAAAAGCATGAAAAGTGGAGAGTAAGTGATGCTGTTGTCATCCTCGGGCCTAATACAGACGGAGACAGCAGAGACAGCAGCCCGGTCCAGACCCAGCTGGGGCTCACGTCCACTGGGATCCCTGCGAGACCCGCTTCAACAAGATGGATGGCGAGCAGCGAGCTTCAAACTGGGCGCACTCAGCCCAGACATCATTAGGTCCGGGCTGAATAAAGAGGTGGCGGCCCCTCGCCCGCTTTTCCGTAATAGAAGGGGCTGCCTGTCTGACAGCAGCACATAAATAACGCAGTGAGCGTGTCACTGGAAAAAGAACACACTCACCTGAGCACACTCACTCACTGGCATCATGAGGGCGAGGTTAGACAAAAGATTATAAGGCCCTACAGTCATCTGTTACAACATGTGTGTGTTTGTGTGTGTTTGTGTGTATAAAGGAAGGTCAAAAGCAAAGTTTTTAATTTTTTTAATTTAATTTTAATATTATTGAATACTTTTATTTCTGCAGGTGTCAATGAGTACAGAATAACCCTTAATACATCTCAAACTACAGTCTGTAGTCTTTACCACCTCTAAAAAATGTAAGCATGATTGAAGCAGTGTTAAATGAATGTTGACATATAAAAACTACCTGAACATATTTAAGACCTAGTACATAATATTTCAGATATCAAAACCATGTGGAAACCCTGTATTATCCTGTATTTACTGATATATTTTCATACTGATTTAAAAAAAAAAAAAAAGTGCCTCTTCTCCCCTAACCTCTTCTTTTCTGCAGGATTCACGTATATTCACACGTATACTCCTCTTATATTCTACCTTCTCAGCAGTGGGAAGTAAATCCAGAAGATGGAGGAACCTGATGAGTCCAATAGAAAAAAAAAGTCAGAGTTAAGTTTAATTAGACAATGTTTGTGTGGCTCAGTATATTAGTTCTCTGTTGCTAGTGGCTACAACTTTTGACAAACATGAGTCACTAAACTGTCACCCTTTATTGGAAGGCATGTTCCTGACTTGTGGTGCCAGGCTATATCAGTCTTTTATCTCTATTATTATTATTGCCATTCTTATTTAAGTTGTTCCTTTTGTATTTTAACAATTCATTTTCTTGCTGTGTAGCACTTTGTAATTTGTGTGCTCTATAAATAGTTTTTATAATTATTATTATTAATAAGATTCTGATTAGTTCGGCCAATTATTATTTTTAAAATAATAATAATAATAATACTAATTGACTTCATATTCCTTGTGTTTCGTCTCCTGCATAGAGCCATCGGGATCTTTTCTTTCTCTTTTCATTTCTAATATAATCTTATTTAATCATTAGTTTTTACATAAATGACTTGTTTTGTTCTTGGTTTAAAAAGTATATTTGGTGATCCCCGGCACAGATAGTTTTTGTTGGTATATGTTGTCAATAAAATATTGACAATCACTACAAGGCGTTCAAAGTCACGTGAGCAGCGTGCGTCATGACGTCAGGCGGAAGTGTGTCGGCCAAGATGGCAGCGTCCTTGACAGGCATGTTTCCACAGCGCGGTGTGTCCAGCCGGCTGAGCAGCTGGAGATGTGAGGGGCTGAGCTGCTGACAGCCACACAGGAACATGGAGACACGAGGGTTCGTCGCCTCTCTGCTGGTGAGACGCTCATTTTATACACTGTGTTATTGTACGTGTCCGTGTTGCTAGCAGCTAAGTGCTAATGCAACCTGAAGTAATTCATTCAAGCTGCTTCACATGAACCTGTTGGCAGAAGACAGTGTCAGAGACAAGGACTGCGGTCATGTGGTCGTTTGTGAAAACCCGCTCACACACACACACACACACACACACACACACACACACACACACACACACACACACACACACACACGGTGGAGCAGATGAAACCTGAAGACGAGAGTTTAATGACACTTTGATCTGGTTTCCACACAGATAATGCACCAAGCTCTTGTTCATGGTGACCCCCACTGTCTGCATGTCCAGTTCCAGAACATTTGACTGTAGACATTCTTAGAATATTAAAGAAAAGGTTGGCCACAGGTCATCATGGCACTCACAACTTGCTCATATGAAAACAAGTTGCAGAAGATTTGACTGCAGAATTTCTGAGAGAATAAAAGGCAAATTTGGCGACTTCTTCATTTTAGCACACATTATTATTTGTTAAATCATTGAAAGGTGAAATCAGTAAAATCTCTTGAAAGTTGACATACAGACAGTTCCCCCGTGAACCTCAAAGTATAAGAGGTATAGATAATGACCTAAAGCTGAAATGTCCAAACGTGACAGATTTAGTTTTTTTACACAAATTAAGAATAATGTAAACATGAATGAGTCATTTCAGTGTTAATGGGCCAGTGTTTGATGTTTATTAGATCATAAATGGTTCAAGCAAACACAAGCATCATATCTTGATCACATGAGGTGGCCGCCTACTGGAGGTGATACAGCTGTGTTTTAAAATTAAGATTAAAATTTCTCTTTATGGTCCCACACACAGCATGCAACATGCAAACATGGGGAAATCTGACCTCTGTATTTAACCCATCCACACAGTGACCACACACGGAACAGTGTGGCAGCCATGAAGGCGCCCGGCGAGCAATTGGGGGGGTTCGGTGCCTTGCTCAAGGGCACCTCGGCAGTGCCCAGGAGGTGAACTAGCAGCTCTCCAACTTCCGTCCATGCTGGACTTGAACCAGCCACCCTCCGGTTCCCAAGCCAAGTCGCTATGGAACAACGCAACAACCAATCAAAGAGCAGCCTCAGGTCCCCTGGTTTCAAAACTTTCAGGACCCACATTCACCAAATACAATTTGAAAACAACTCATATTGAAGTCTCACAGGTGCTCACCATCTACCAGGAGCTTTGTAGAAGTAAAATATTATTACATAATTAAATCATGTTTAACATTTCTATACAGACACTTTTGTCTCAGGATGTCGGAGGGGGTGAAGCCAATTTTATTATTGATGCACAGTGTTGACTCGTGTCTGTTGGATGTGTAATTTTGCTTGATAGACTGACTCATCCGTTGGATGATAGCCTGTTACAAACACATTGGTATCTGCGTTCATGTTTGCCTCTATATTCTGATATGAAACATAAACATTTTACAGACTAAACAATGCGGAAAAGGTGTGCATTTGTTTATTCAACATTAAACATTTTTTTATTAGTTCTCCATATGTATTCGTATGTTTGTTTCTTCTTTACTTATTATTTGGAATGAAACTGTTTGATTTTAGGAATCATTACAACATAATTTATTTCTTAATATAGATCAGCCAATATATCAGTATCCCACATTTGTTTTACTCCTTCAATATCTGCATCAGAAAATCTAAATACAAATAAACTAACTAAACTAAATCCATTTTGTTCAGGCTTTACTTTTTACTGTATCAGCAATGATATGACAGTGTTGTTTATTGCTTTTTGTGCTGCCACCAAGTGGCTAAACAAAAATCACTGAATGCAGATTAAGATCTGAACACTTCTTCCATCACTGGTGGAGTGTGCAGTGCAGCTCTGTGTCTGACAAAGTGATTGAAATCTCCTCAGGCTGGAGGCTGTGCGGGGATGTGTGTGGATCTGACCCTCTTCCCCCTGGACACCATTAAGACCAGACTGCAGAGTCAGCAAGGTTTCTATAAGGCAGGGGGCTTCAGGGGCATCTACGCAGGGGTCCCATCTGCTGCTGTTGGCTCCTTCCCCAATGGTAAGACAATCACTGTTAGCCGGAAATATGTTCTGATGTGAAGGCAGTTCTCCCAGAGGTGGAGACTGAACAACAAAGACTCTTCTTTGTGTGGGATCAGATTCAGACTCAACCTCTGTGTTGATCGCAAAATGCACAAACTTACACAATTACTTTGTTTTCTCGACATGCCTCCAGTCACAGCACAGTGACAATGAGTTACAGGGCGACTTTGCAGACTTGTGTTTGTGTCGTTGCTCAGATAAGTGTAATAATCCACTTTCAAATTTGTTTTAATTTTTGCTCTTTCTTTTTTGAGGTTGGATGCAAAAACACATGCAAGTGTCAGTTTCAAACCATTATTGCAACGATAAACAAACTTTTTCCATCCATATGATTGCATATGCACCATTAACACAATAATTCCAAGCAGATCTCTGAAGAAGGAAATTATGAATTCAGAAATATTCTTTAAGAACCACATTGGATTCAGACAATTCTACTACTAGAAGCAGCAGTATTTGATTATCAATAGAGTGTGTAATCAAACAGTCGCACAAATCTGTTGATTATTATGGATCAGTGTAAATAATGCTAAACTCGACTTTGAGCCTAGTATCAGAGAGAAATTGACAGAAGTGAGATGTTATGTGCATATTTCAATAGTTTGTGGTAGTTGGCAAAGTAAAGTTTGAACTTTTTCTGTATGAGACACACTTTCTTAGCTACACACACACACACACACACACACACACACACACACACACACACACACACACACACACACACACACACACACACACACACACACACACACACACACCTCAGTGTCTCCCCTGTCAGTGGTAGTGAGGGATATTAATTGCTGTATGGTGGTTGACTAATGGGCCTTAAATGGCTGTGGTTCTGCTTGGTTTCAGCTGCTGCTTTCTTTGTCACCTACGAAGGCACAAAGTCCCTGCTCGGTGCTGGCGGAGCACGAGCAGCGCCACACGTGGCACCTGTCACTCACATGCTGGCTGCCTCCCTTGGTGAAGTAGTAAGTGTCTGTCCATCACTGTCCCAACTTTGGTGTCCTTTTGTGGATTTGCACTCTTGTTTCGCGCTGTACACTTTAAAATCATTTTAATATAAGTTATGTTTCTTTCCCACTACTGTAAGTCCCAAACCATCACCACATACACCACATATATAAGGGGGGGCAGCAGGGGAAGGGTGGGGGCGGGGTTTGTGGTTTTGGCCGTAGGCCCCAGAGTCCAGCTGGGTGAGTTAAGGGGGCTTTCTCTGGACACTCCCAGCATTTCCCCTCCACCAGCTGGGTAAATAAGATCTCATTACTGCATACTGACTCATCCACTTTCCCAGCTCAGGCCCCCTGACTCTGCCAATTCAGACAGAGGAATTTGGTCTTGAAAGCAAGGAGGCGCAATTTCCTCAGTCCGTCCTCTCCCGATCACTCACAGTGAACCACAGTGAGTCTGAGCCATATGGGGGCCGTGGACAGTTTCAATGGCATGAAGTGGGGGGGTGGGTTGAGGGATTGGGTATAAGGAAAGATAGATGCCCCCCTGCTATACCAACACAGCTTCCTGCAAAATGCTAGGTTGTCAGTATTCATGGTTTTTGGATGGGTGTAATTTAGCCAAGTTTTGCATGTTTATGAAATGTGATTATTCCACACATACCCGGCCTGAATATTTTCACTAGGGATGGGTGCGAGTCTGGTTCCTAAATGGCCAGTACCATCCGGACTGAATCACTGCGCAGACTTCGGTGCCTGAGCTCTGTACTGAAATACTTTCCCCAGCAGTTTGCTAGTAGCTACCTCACACAAAATACTTCCCTGAAGCTAAACAATGAAAAGTGTGGCATTAATTCATGCGAAAGGATTCTGACAGTGGGACGTGCATCAAATGTTGGAAAACAGTTCAGTGTAAAGGAACAAGACAAACTTAATGAAGCACCTGACAACCGACGGATGTTTCACTGCTTCTGCCAGCACATCAGCCCCCGGTGGCGGGGAGACAATTGTTGAGGAGTTGGAGTATTCTACTATATTGAGCACTGAAACTGTTGTGTAGTGTTACATTACTGTAGTTGGATAAGGTTTAATTTGATATGTGATTAATTTGCGCACTTGTGTATATTTGTATAGTTAGATTTATCAAACTTTAAATTGTTTACAGTTAATATGATAAACTTTAGCTTCCAATTTGCCTTGGTCATACATTTTATTTAGCACCAGTATCAGAAAAAAACGCAAACAATACCCAACCCTAGTTTTCCCTGGACTTAAATTGCTCTTGGTGTGTCACGTTATTGAAGAAGAAACCATGTTACTCTCAGATCAGCACAAATTCAATAAGCGTAGCACTTGGTTTATGTCTTGTCGTTGTCACAAACAATATACCAATTATTGCAGATACTGTATAAGTTTAACACAGTCGGCACAATTTTCAACTTTTTGTCTGGGGCCCAGCACAGATGAGAATGAAAGGTGAGGCTGAGGTTGCGGCTCCGTTAACCCCTGTTCTGGATTTGAGCACATCAAATGCACAAATCCTAGGAGATGAGCTGAGCAGAGCAGGGGAGGGGACCCCTCTGCATCCAGGCAACTGGATACGGCTTGTTCAAAGAGCGTAATCTCAAGGCTTAGCCATGAAAGGTTTACCAAAGTGCTGCCCTGAGTTGTATGCAAGGCCTATATGTCTGCACTATGATGCAACTGCTGCCACATATGTTTCTGCATCTCCTCAGTCATCGTTAATGACTTTTAATTAAAAATGATTGCACTTTGGGTCTAACAGAGGTGGTGGCAGCCAGACTAGCTGGGGTGCAATAGATCTGTTATGTCTGCTGCTGCGGCAATCTGTCGATAAATCAATTAGCTGATAAAGAGTAAATGAAGGCAATCAGTTGACTGATTGTCTCGTTGTTTATCAAGTAAAATGGCAGAATATTCCAGGTTCTACTAGGTGTGAAGATTTTCAAAAACTTTATGCTGTACGTTTTGGTTTCTGTAAATGTTTATTAGTTCAGTCTTGTATAGACTTCATCAAAATCCTGAAAAATCTTTCAAGAAATGTTTTATGATGAAAAGAAATAGAAAGTGATTTGAAAATTACAAATACACAACAGCATGTTTCTTATGATTCCGCTGGTGAGATCAGTAGGTAGATAAATAGTTTTTTAAAAGCCCCTCAACGCTGGATAAAAATGTTCCTCCACATTTTAAACGTTTTTTCAAAAACTCCAGGTTCCGTGTTTAAGACAGTTTTCCATTTTAGTGTCACAGCTCACTTTGCACATGCCTACTATTTCTTTGTTTAATGAACTAGCACCAGAATACAACTATGGTGGCTCTACACACTTACATTTGATTAGCTCTGCAAGGTCTAATTACAAGCTTAGTTTAGCATCACTGCACCACATTACTGGCATTTACTGTCGTCTGGCTTGCCAATATTACTCTTCTCTGGTATATGAAGAAACGCTGTTGAAGACTTTATCGCCACCTACAGGTCTGCTACTGGCTCGCTTGTTTGAGCCTTTTTAGTAATTGTTGTGTACTCTTCTGAACAGAGATAGTTTGTAAAACAAAGGGTTGTGGACATTTTTTTTGTTAATGGATCGGAAGAATCTGTCAAAAAGAATCCATAGTCATAAGGACAAGTTGTGAATGTAATAAATCTGGCCGAATGTTTATCAATATATTATAGTAGAAAAGTTTTCTCCTCTGTCCTACCTCAGTTAGATCTGAATTATTCAGCACAAATCACATTGATGCCAACATTAATATAGACTCAAACAGATTTTCATTAGCATTATGTTTCGTCCTCCACTTAATTGTTCTTTTCTGCCAGTGTTTGACAGTGCCACATGTTTTCAGTGTGTTTCTCTCTGGCTTTTTCTCCTACTTGTCTCACGCTAGCTGGGAGCAGCTGGTTGCTGGCAGCTTTTGACACACAGGAACTTAAAGAAGAAGAAGCAACTTTTTATTTGGGTCTGACATCACAACACAACCTCTTCATCAGCCCATGCTTCTTTCCCCAGGAGTCTATTTAGTTGTGTTTTACCAACTGTTTCCTCTCAGCAACATTCACACCAGAAGCTTTATGGGAGTTATTGCTTTGCTAATCCCATCCACAAGCATCTCTGAATGATGTGCTCGAGCTGGCACCAATTTACTAGAGAGAGACTTGATTAAAGTCTATTATGATTGTACCAGAGGGAGTTGTAGCTCCAAATTTATTTAGCATAAAATATGAGATAGTTGTAAGAAAAAAAAACTGTTATACAAACTTAAACTCAAGCAATTGTCATGTTTAACATCAAGACATCGGTCTCACAGATGTCCTTCGACTGGAATGGGGTGGGGGGGTAGTCAGGCCTTCACAGCAACAACAAGCCTCATCAAAGTAAACGCTGTGTGTGAAACCCTAATTATTAAGTACTGGAATCATCAGTTTAAAAATAATTTTAAAGATAAAGACATATATTTTTCCTTTCTTAAGTGGAATTTTTTATAGTGAAAATACAAATGTACAAGAGGGCGGATACCCGACCTGAGCCAGATGAAGCCATGCGGTTTGTTCAGAGAAAACTTGCTTTTTATAAGTTGAAACAAACTTCCTGTTGCCCCCATATAAAACATAGACTGTTCGATGGGTTGTGCAGCTCCACTTACTCCCATAATCCAGAAAAGAAACCAATTATCCCAGACAAGAATGCTGCCATCAGTAGCGATCGTGGGGAATGGAGCCACAGTAACGATTTCCTGCCGTCTGACCACACTGAGCCTTTCTCAGTCACATGACATATTACCTAAAACAATCAGGTAATTAATTAAAAAAAATGAGCCAGAAACAAATGAGCATCTGATAAGAACCCCCTACAATGACAGAAACCATGATGATCTATCTGCAGCCAGCCAAGAGCAGGCGATCAAGATGCTTTGGCTTTATGTTTGGTGAGCTGTCACCCCGTCCATCTTTATATAGAGTATATTTATATAGAGATACATGTGCAAGGGGGCAAGATGTTACCATGTTAACAACTGCTTGACAGGATAACACAAATTTATAATAATAATAGTAACACTTTATTTCTGTAGCACTAATCAAACAAGGTTACAATGTGCTTTACAAAATACATGGCAATAAAACAATACAGAACAAAAGACAAAAAAATTAACAATGATTTGAAAACTGTGCTCAGTTTGTCTTCACACATAAAAACTGTTTCTCTCTGACTTGGGTTTAAACAGAATTATTGAGCTGCACTCTTGATACAATGTAGAAATTTGCTTAAGCTTTTGTGTTCTCTTTAAATTTTTCAAACTAATGCCACTTTTATATGAACTTACCTAATTCCTGGCTTAACTTGTACCCGAAGGCAGGACAGGAGGAGGGAAGGCAAAAGTTGCAAAGAGAAACAATAGGAGGGTCAAGAAGACAATGAGAGAAATCTTCTCCCTGGTGTTTGTGCAACTGCAGTGGTGCGATGCTCCCATAAAGAATGTGTAAGCTGATGGCGTCTGTCAGGCTCTAGCAGGCTGTTATCCAGCCATTAAATCAGATTTATCTTCATTCCCATTCGCTCGACGTCTGCCCTGAAAGCTCATTTGTCAAGGCAACCCCCCCTCACCACCACCATCACACGTCTGTGGGAGGATGTACTGGAAAATACAGTGTGACATGACAAGATAGGGGGACAGAGAGAAGGAGGAAGCACAGGAGGAGGGTTTTTTTTGCAGGGGGGGGGGCTGGCAGCCACTAAACTTGGCACCTAGAAATAATCCATGCATCGCCTTTGAGCAGCACCACGCTCTGTGATTTATTGGCTGTTGTTTCAAAGTTGGAGACACGTGGCGTCCTCATCTCTTCCCCTTTACTTCATGACCTTTTTTTTTCTCCCCTCTCCTCCTTGCTTTTCTCTTTGCAGTCCTATATTTTAGTCTCGGCAATTCTTTTCCACGAATGGGCTTACGATCAAAAAGCCAGAAAAGTCCTGGGACTTTGGTGCTGATGCAGACTGTGGCACAAGCTGTGTTTCATAGGGAGAGGTGCAGATTGTGTTGTCTATACAGGCTTTACTGTGTTGCCACTGAGATTTATCTTTAAAGCAGGGTTCTGGTTTTGAGCTAAGTAATTCTTAAATAAGTTAAGAGATTAAGTTGTTTAGCAAACCTTTCAGCTGGAGTTCATTTGTCTATTGGATCGTACATTGCTCACATTGTATTATATATTTTAGTGTTAAATTGAAAATCTGGACTAAAGGTGAGGATATTCTGAAGTGCAATAAAGTTCTGCTCTGTTTTTCTCTAAAGAAAATTGCAGTTCTTTTATATGTGTGACTGCAGCCCTTTCTCTTGAGCAAATCACTTGGGAATGTAGTACATTTCAATGACAAGGTCCTAAACATCTGTTTTTCTTACCTTTTGTCTCCCTGCAGTGTTTAAACGGTAATCTCTCACTACGTCCTGACGGCCATGGGCAGTAAAAGAGGGATGATGGGGGGGTGCGGTGGACAGAGGGATGCAATGACTCAATCTGCAGATTGATCCGCTGGCTATGCCGATAATGTGCTCTGAGTCCCTGCTTATTTCCCAATTCCTGATGTGATTTTGCCAGTGATTGAGCACAAGCGTTGCACCTTGTTGTCTGGCGGGCAGCGCTGGAAATTGAAAACACGCTCTGTCATTTGGATTAACAGAAGCAGGCCGAGGGAAACTGAAAGGCTCCGATCACAGGCAGACAGCCTCCTAATTAATGCTGCTTGATGAATCCATCAGCTTGTAAATAAAGATGAATGGTAGCAGGAATTTAAAAGGCTTCCAATGGGTTTATAATACGTTTACATGCCAGAGGGAAGAATTGAGAACGAGGGGCGTGCGAAGTAGGTGAGGAAACAGACGTCTGTCTTCCTGACAGCCTTCCACCTACAGCCCTCCTCGAAACGTGAGGTAACAAGACTGACTTCAAATGGGAGACACCTTCTGAAATCTTCTATTCTCTGTGACATGACTGCATTGTACCTCCTCATCTCCACAGAAGATGCAGCTCAGACGTATTTTAACACGGCCTGATTCATCACCAGCATTTCCGTCTTTTTGCCAAGATCTGAAATGGCCCCAGACACTTCACACTTTATCTTCTATTCACTCAACATTCTCCTCCCCACCCCCTCGGCGTGCAAATTACTCCCAAACAAACAATGTCCGTAATTTATTTGGTATAATCTCAGCCTCATTCTGCCTTCCCCTCTGTTGTGACAAGAGAGGAAAGGCTGTCTCCACTCCATGCCCTCCATCCAATTACGTCAGTAATTACTTGTCATAGCCACTTTCATTCTGTTTAGCTGCCTTATTCTTATCGCTTTGGAGAATTGGTTTGGGGAGAACATGATGTACAATGTATTATAAGTGGTAACTTGACCAAAGGGAGGGCAAATGAGATCTCTGAGATGCATGCAACCAGCCTAGTTATTGCAAGGGAAGTGATGCAGGTGTAGGTGACGCCACTTGGTGGTGCTCTTGCACCACAGTTTGGCCGCAGCTGGAAGGTGCTCACACTTACTTGTAATGAGAGGTGCACTGAAATCTTTCCAGAAGCTCATGCACGTCTTTTGTTTTTGCTCATATGTAGAGAGAATGGAGTTTATCTGCTCACTGTGTTTTGAAAACAGGGAGTTGCGTTGGCCGACAGCAAAAAATAATAATGTACTGGAAAAAATAAAGCTGTAAAATGGACCAAATAATAATCAATAGTGGACAAGAAACAAAACCATTTCCTGTTGCTGTTCACAGGTTATGTCAACTCAGTTTGTGATTTTGCTTGACTTAGCCTCTCTTTTTTGCAGTCCACAAAAATTCTTGTTCTGGCTCGTGAGGCGTCCTTGGTGTCTGGCAGAGGAGCCGACAGAGAGGATGCGAAGCAGACAGAAATGCAACCTCGAACAGCTGTCCCCTTGCCGTGGAGAGCGGAAGAGTGTTCTCCTTTGGGGCCCCATTCCCTGTAAAACCTCTGCTGGGGGCCCAAATGCTAAATCAGTATGGATAGTTCAATGGAAAAGGAAGAAAAAAGCAGTGCATTTCATCTTTATTGCAGTGGCTCCATCACTCTCTCTCTTTCCTCCTCCCTGCTTCACGTTGGTGTGGCGAGGGTGGCACCAGCAGACTGGCATCTGTATGACCGAGGGGAGTCGCAGCAGGGGGGTGGCTCACCAATCGTTCTGTAAGATTGCTCGCTGTTAGCCGGTATTTCCGCTCTGATGCAGGATAAATGGGAAATCAAGTCGCCAGGTGGGCAGCTGTGCCTGCCTGCCTTTAGGGCGATGAGAAGCATAAATATTCATGTCTGTCTTCACTAGCTGTTGGCAGTCCATACTTTTGTTGACATATGGTGGATGGGTTGTTACTTGTTGCAGGGAACTTGGATCCATCAGTGCGTTTGATGGAAGTTGTTTGGACGCAGTCGGCCTGATGAATCTTCTCAGTTTTCATGTTTGCAGCTTGCTTCTTCCTTACTCATTTTGTTCATTGGCTCAATTGCACATTACCAAAATCCCTCGTTGTCATGGCCACCTGCCACATAGCAAAAACACTATCATACAGCAGCAGTGCACCTAGTGGAGGGGTGTGAAGGGCAGTGAGTGGTCCCCTTGTTCACACGTTAGTGCAGTCAAATGCAATATGTTTACAGTATTGAAAACCCTTATGAAGGACGCTACTGTAGATTGAGATCATAAATGTGGGGTTGTTTGTTTAACTCATGCTGTGTCCATCCTGTAGGTGGCGTGTCTTATCCGGGTTCCCACAGAGGTGATCAAACAAAGGGCCCAGGCTTCTCCCTCATCCACCACCTACCACATACTGCAGGGGACACTCAGAGGAGAGGTACAGTCAATGTCACTTCCTGAAAAGATTATTCTGGTTTAATGCAATAGTTCTATATTTGTATCATGGTTTGGTAATAATAGCACTGTCAGGGCAAGAGGTCGTCAGACGATCAAACAAATCTAATACAAAGTACAAAAGTCGGTTGTCTGTTCAGCAAGGCCATGTTCTAAAGGTCGAATTGTGAACACTCTTGCAGAATCTCTCGATAGTTTGTCTTGTACTATGTTCTCTAATTGGTTGTCTGCTTTGGAGAATACTAGAAATTGCAGGAGGGCTCAATCCTCTGAATGCGTGGCGCGTGCTAACTCATCTGGTAGCGTGGATGACCGCGCCTCAACTCTAATCCAGCTCGCAGCAGTTACTTTAAATATGTGTCATCTTGAACAATAGAAAATAGAATTATGAATATTAGAGGTTGTAATAATCCAGAATTATTCTGGAATGCTATTTTGCTTTCACATATAATGTATACACTTTTTTCTACTTGGTGATTGGTTTGAATTATTGCAAATTATAAAATAATTGTTTTGTATGCTATGCTTGATTTAAAAAATAATGTTTTCTTATTTTTTTAAAATAAAAACATCAGTTATATGATATGAAATCAACTGTGTGTCTGTGTTTGTAAAACTTTGTTTTCTCTGAGCAGGGTGTCCGAGGCTTGTACAGAGGATTTGGGAGCACAGTTCTCAGAGAGGTAGGATTAATTCACTTTGTTTTGTGTCTGTCATTCACTTGTAATAATGATCACAACCAATACTATCTTTTTTATAGCTGATCACACACATTAGTTTAGTTTCAGTCGACTCTGAGGGACATCTCACAAATTCTAATGAAATCAATTTAATGGGTTTATAGTAAAGACAACAACTTGACTGCTTGATGTCTTTGTAGTGAATTATTTCTGACACAGCTGATGATTATTGAGGGTTCCACCCTTCTGACAGAACACATTTTAATTTCTCTTGCACTTTATTGGAGTTGGAAATATTGATTTACAGTTTTTTTTCTACCACTTTCATCTCATTCAATTACTTGTTGGAGACACTCTCCCTCCTATTGGAAGCACATCTGATTAATTAATGCAATTAGTTGCATTATAAATGCAAAACAAAACAAGGATAAATGAGCACTGGGCTGCACTCACCTTTTTGTAATGAGAACGACGCTGGACTTCTTTGATTCATGATCTTGTGTTTAATTGCACCTGCAGTGCATGATAACGCAAAATAATTGGAGTGAAAGCTGCATTGATCTCGCACTTTTTGCTCCTCCCTTCCATCCTGCTGAGATTCAATGGAAGTAGAAAAGAAAATGGGAAAGACAGACGAAGAGGGAGAAAGAAGTATATGAAGGTGACACTTGTCTTTCAATCCTTTTTTTTTGAGGAGGTGGGAGAAGGTGCAATGTAGTCCCCTCCGCTGTGCTGGCCTGTACTTATTTTCTGCCTCACTAAACTGATGTTATTCACGCAAATTCCATCTGGACAGCCAGGGAAAAAAAGGACAACAAGACACTGTGATTTCTCTGAGGGGCTCTGAATAAATGAATACATTTGGAGGCTGGCGCACGGCCTGTATGCATACTAACACTGGCAGATGAAACGTGGCGGCTGTGGCGGCAGGGATTTGGGGCGCAGGAACGGCAAAGGATGCTCTGCAGTGACGCAGCGACGTGTGTCGAGAAGGTAATTCATTTTCTCTCGGCCTCCTTCACCATATACGTATCTCGCTCTTTTTGGCAAATCGACCCTGTCAGGATAAGTTTGTTTATGTGTTATGGTGTGCCTCCCAAAGCCCCCCTTGGCTTGCCCACTAATTGGAGCCCTCTCTTCATTAGGCATTTCTGCTGTGCATGGTATCACATTCGCGCTACTCTGGAGTTGTGGCAAATTTGGAGATTGCGTTCGCACAGTAGCACCACCAATCGTGATTCATATCATCGCACCGACCATGTTGGATTTTACGCAGCACACCCCTGAGAGGCCCTAACTTTCATTTATAATCTCCATATGTACTATTGACGAATTTTTACTTTTGCTCCACATTAAAGGATGTGAGTAAGATTTAGGTGAAAGGGATCTATTGGCAGAAATTTAATGTAGAATAATCCTCATGATGTTTTCACTAGTTCATTTCATCTAAATTGTATTAATTGTAGTTTTCTTTACCCCAGAAAAGGCCCTTTATATTTAAATACTTTATATTTACATCGAGGGGGTCCTCACTATGGAGGCCGCCATGTTTTTTACATTAGTCCAGACTGGACAAACTAAACACCTTTTACGTTTTTATGACAGCTGAAGTCTACCACAGGTTCTTTTTCATGTTTGGAAGGGGAGGGTGAGGTGAGGGGTGTTCAGCGGCAACATGCAACTTCAACACTAGATATCACTAAATTCTACACACTGTACCTTTAACTGACTACTGTCAGCAAAGTCAGCAGCTTTCAGGTTCCAGCTGGATTGAGCAGGAAATCAGTGAGATTCAGATTTTGGTGAATAAAGTTGTGGTGCTGGGAAAAGGAGTTTTATTCCTTACTGAAAAAATGATGTACATAATCATTAACAATGTTTTGTTTCTACAACTCAAAAGCTCCCAGATATGAGCAGTTAATGTTGTGTGGGTATAAACTTCATTGTATTTATCGTTCAACAATATGTCATCATCTAGTGATGTCTGTTATTTGATCTCCAAAGTTCAAGCTGTCATCGAATTCCTATATTCTCTTTGTGGATTATACCACCTGTCACCACTAGATGGCATGCTTAGATTAGCGCTGCATCACATCCCTACACCTGACTTTTCCCTGTTTCCCCTCCTCACCCCTCTCTTTACTGTATGTTCTCTCCCCACCCCCTCTCTGCTCCCCCACAACACCAATCCAGCTTTTTGACATTTATGAGCTGCAGTCACGACGGTGAAAATAATGACTTTTTTTTTATGGCAAACGCTTAACTTTTCTGATCAAAAGCGCTGTGAGCTGATCTCAGTTTTCATCTAAATTGCTCCAGTTTGAGTTTGAGTAATGAGCCTGAGATGGGCTGTTAGATAGTAATTTATTAAATGCAGTGCGATACGAGGAATGTAAGTGAAGCTGACAGGGTCTGACTCTTTTTGACTCGGGCACCTGGAACATCCTCTGATCGACAAGCATACGGACGGGCTGCACGTCTCTCTCACTCTTTGCTCTTTCACCTACTATGTAGAAGCCACTTTATATGAATCCTCCTTTTTCACACATTGAGGTAGGAAGTGATGAAGAGATAAAGGAACTTCATCGAGCTGGGTAAGAGTGAGAGTGAACCGTTCACTGCTGAGAGGGAAAATGTGTTTCTGGTGTTGCCCTTACCGGCGTTTAATACATATCATTTTTATATGGCAGCCTCTCCCCCCGACAGCTGGAACCTGGCAGTCTGAGGCAGAGAATGTAGCGGCAGGGCTTATGAAACACCTCTCCGTCCAGACTCCTCCCCACCGCACCTCTGCTTCCTCCTTATTCTTCTCCCCTTCAATTCTCAGCTGATCCCTTCTCTGCTTCCTCCATCACGGTTATGGCTGTCAGGAAAAACCTGCTCACCTAGGTATTAACTGGTACCAACAGGTGACATTACATTGACCCAACTGGGGTCTGCAGTTGTGGCCTGTTTTAAAACTGATTTCGAGATTCTACTCTTATAATTTGAGGGTCGCATGGGGAGCTGGAGCCATTCCCAGCTGGTGAGAGGCTGGGTACACCCTGGACCGGTCAGCAGTGTTTCACAGGGCAGACATACATAGACAAAAACTCATTCACACTCACCCCATGGTCAATTTTGAATCTCCACTTAACTGTACCCCAGTCCACTTGACAAAATCCTGGATCTGCCCATTTTTCCAAATACACTGTAAAAGGTAATGGGTGCTTCTTTACATTATGACCCACTCCTTTTTTGTTAAATTTCATGGGAATTGATTGAGTAGTTTTTTGCATAATCCTGCTAACTACTTGTTGTTGTTGTTTCTGTAGCAGCAATAAAATATTACAAGCATTTGCATTATAATGTGCATTCCTGCTCTGAAAAACATGTCAAAATAGATATAAGTTTCTGTAGGTTGACTCATTCATTAATTTACTAATTATTTCAGCACACATCAGTGCACATCTTGATCATAGCAGTGCCCTTGTCTGTCCTACTTCCACTGTGTTTGAGTCCCCTTGTTGTTTAACCTCCTGCTCAGATTGAGTCACACTCAATCCATTTCTAAAAGGTGGACTTCAGCATGTGATTCAGTGTGTTTGTGTGCACGGTATGTGAAATCACAACCCTGTCCATACAAAGCAGTGAGGGAGTTTTGCTTTCTCCGCTGGGATGCAGAGGTTGAAACCGTATCAACAAGCATGCAGCTGAGCAGAGCTGACCCCTCTGTGGCCCTTTTTTCTTTTGGAAAGGAGCCACTTTTCACTGTCTGTGATACAGGTTCAAAAAGGGAGAGGTGAGGGGAATCTCTCATATCCTGCCTCTGCGAGCACTGATCCATGGAGGCTCATGTTTATACACCCTCATATGCCTGAGACAGAGCAGAACAGAGACAGAACAAAAAGAAGGAAGGGTGAAGGGGCAAGGGAAGCAAAAGGTGTTTATTTTCCTCTACATATGTAAAGTCAGGATTTGTGGGACACGTGTGAAGGAGGTTTCCTCTTGCTTTGTGTCAGAGCAGCTGCTGTGAGTTTGTCAGAGCCAGACAGCAAACCCAGTCTTCTGAATTACACCTTCAAAAAGTTTAACAAGGCTGGAATAAATAAAATGGAAAATAACACAAGATTGCATTGGAAAAGGGAAAATATGAAACAGTATTTTGAAAATGAAATATAACACCAGTCAGTGAGATGACGGCTCACTTATATTTTTCCTTTTCTTGTTTAATTTTGGACCATTTATAAGAGCCGTTTTCAATTTCTAGCTGTTTGCATTTACACAGTCATAGAATAAGATTGTTATCAGCCTCTGAAAGCCAGTAGAATAACTGTCTCTGAAATGAAGCTTGGCTCTATTAGTTTCCAGAGAAGAGGAATGTTTGAAGAATGTGAGCTACTGGTGCTACCTTATCTGTTTACACTGATCAATGAGTGGCCTAAGAAGACTGAAGAACCTGTTGACCTCGGCAGATTTGACCCTTGACATGACTTGACCTATAGAAGTGTATGGGCGTGTGTGAGATCTAGGTGTTCTAGGTGTATTGACAGGTGTAGGACATAGTTAGATACATACAGATGTAAAATAGCAGCAGGATAAAGGGGAAGATTGACATTTTGGGAAAATGCCTTATATACTTTTGTCTGAGAATTAGAAGAGAACATTGATACAACTCACTAAGTGTACGGAGCCACTAGCAGCAGCAGCGGGCTAACTTACTTTAGCAAAGAGTGAAAATGGAGAAAACAGCCGCTCTGGCTCAAGGTAACTTATTCACCTGTCAATACATTTAAAGCTTGCTAGTTAACATGTTGTGTATGTACCTGCTGAACACAAACTTTTCAAGTTTAAAAATTACAATTACAGAACCCAAAAATGGGTTTAAAGAAAATAAATATCAACAGAAGGTCTCTGAGTAAAGTGTTGGCTTTAATGGTCATTGGTGTTGCAGATGTCTAGACTCCACTGTAGGGATGTAACACAATTCTTCTAAAAATAGATTTCCTCATTACATGCTTTGAAGATGGTGGTACTGTCAGACACATCAGGTTCAATGGTTTGAGATCTGGTGACAGTTGAAGATCAGAACACATGATTCACAACATTGCTCTATATACCTTCATAACTCATCTTTACTTTGCTTGTCCCTGCGTGGACCTGAAACTTAATTGATTAGTTGATAGGAACACAAAATAATCAGCAACAATTTTAGCAATCAATTTATACGTCTCTTTGAACTGGGGTTTGAGATTTGAGCCTGTAACATTTCCCGGTGTTGTGTAACTCTGCCGACCACTAAGCTAGTTTACAAGGACAAGCAGTTGGCTCTTTTTTAAGACTGGGCTGTGGTCATTTTGTAGCATGAAGAGTCCATGATCACCAAGGGGAGAACTAGAGAGGAGGATGGTAATAGCTTGTTTGGGGGCTTACATTGAGCCTCACTTTCAGCAGCTAGCTCAAACTGATCCCCATCGAGCAGCCAACCAAAATAGCGTGCGTTGTTGTTTCGTCGTTATGGTTGGTCTGAAGTAAAGCATCCTGGAGATGGGCGGCTTAGCAGCTCTCAACAAGAAAAGGAAGAAGGCAAACAGGTGCAGCAGCTGATCTGAGAGAGTCTCACCATGCTGCTATGCATGAGCCCTTTAATACACCTGTTCCTTCAGTTATTTGATAAGATCTGCCAAGTGCCTGCCAGCCAAACGAATGGGGGAAACTGATAAAATCAATCTACCTCACACCTTTTAGCTTCAAATGTCTTGCTATGCTCTTTAAATGCATTATTATTAAGCTCATTATCCCAGTGAAATACTGAAAAACATATTTGTGATTTTAAAAAGGCAATTTATTACTTTTTTCAAAGTTCATTTCAAACCCAGACTATAGAGGGGACATAGCCTGATGTGTTTATTCGTACTGTGAGGTAACCGTTTTCACATCTGTGATGAATCTGTCTACCTGCTTGAGAAGGATATGAGCCTTGTACACCATCCCTGTTTGAGTTGTTTGCAGGTCGTGCTGACCCTCATTAAAAGAGCATTGGCCGCCTTCAGCCACAGAAAACAATTTATCTTTGTCACTCGATGATCTCTATCACTTTACCACACGTGTCACTCCGGGGATTAATGGTTTACTCCCACCGTTACTGTGGATAACGGATGGAGGCGCTCCTATTCACAGTGGCTGCATGCTGCACCTGTCATTCACATTAGTGTAGTCGAAGTCAATACAATCGTATCTTTACATTTTTTTTTTTATCCATGCTGGCCGGTGCTTCCAGAGCCTTGCATCCCCCTCATATATTCAGCCCCATTGGGGTGCACGTTGGCGAGACTCAGGCTGCAAATCTGGCTAAACATCAGTAACCTTCCTTAGATCAACATGTGGTCTTATTGATGAGTTCTACAGTTGGATAGGCTTAAGGAGGGAGCTGCCATGCTGTCAGACCCCCACGTGTGTTTCCTGATCCTTGCAGATTTGGCTGGAGGGACAGTGCTGGGCTCTGTGTTTCCCTGTTGAGGATGATGCATTGGAAGCCTGTGCCACTGAGACTCATGGATCACACACTTAAGTATGTTTGTCCCCACTGAGCTCTTCAATCCACTCAAAAATCCATCATTCTGGATATAATTCGTAATGCAGGGATTCTCTGTGAATCTGTGTGCGGATTATCAGCTGCCAGACATTTCTGTGGGTAAAAGACAGCTGTTTTTGACAGCTATAATTGTTGTTATGCCTTTCCCCTCCACTTAATCGAGTCCTTGTGTGTGTTTGCAAATTGAGGTGTTTTCAGATAAAGTCTGGAGAATTGGCTGCTTACTGGTACTTTGCCTTTCACACATGCAAAAAGGAGTGGGAGTTTCTCTGCACAGACACGTTCACAACAAGTCCTCGGCATTATTCCGGCAAGAGGTGGAGCAGCAGGCAGAGACAGGAAGTGATGTATTAAGTCCGCTGCGTAGATCACGTAATTTTCTTGACAACACACAGACATCGGTGTCAGCTCTTATCACCACAAACACTCTTGACATCTTGGTCGGTATCATCTACGCATGTCACTGCTATTTCAGCAGGAGATATTTGTTTTCTTCATTTTCTTTTTTTTTGTGTGTGTGTCTGTTGCGTGTTAAAAGCATCGTCAACATCCCCACTCGCTGGCAGTGAATCCAGCGGGGATCCCCTGCTGTGTTCACACATTGGATCTCCTGGATTTGTACGGATAAATTAGGAGGCCAGGCAGAGAAAGTCTGCTGGCACTGCGAAGCTTCTCACTCGGACATGTGCGTTCACACATGCACTTCCGCCAGAAAAGTAAATGCGGAGGATCTGCTGAGTACAGTGCATGTTTGAAAGCAGGTTTGGGGATAACAGCTGTGTCCCCAAGTGGGAAAAATCTGATTAGTGGTCAGTGGGTTGAATTATGGTTAGGAGACAAAATTCATGATTCGAAAAAAATTGTTCTGGCTCGGGGTTTTATCTCGATGATAGTTTTTGCTTAGGTTGTGGTTAGGTGCATGGTGGTTATGGTCAAGTCTCCTGGAAATAAATGTAAATCAATGTTAAGTCCCTAAAAGTGACGGATAGCAACGTGTATGTTTATGTGTGTGTGCGGTATGCACAGTGGCCATGTTAATGTGTGTGTTTCTCAGGGACTCTGGGCTATGTTTGATAGTTCCCACAACTTCATGCATGTTTGTCTCAACCCAAGCAGAAAACTTTTGGTGCTTCACATGTGTTTCTAATTGCACACAGTCCCGTCAGCCTGGCGAGGGACTGAGGGAATGAGGGAGGGGCGGTGAGAGTTGGTTTTAGTGATGGGGGAGTAGGTCTGGGGGGAAGGGAAAAGGGACAGCAGTAGTTTGGATGTCATGTCGAAGGAATTAAGTGTCAAGACTATGCTCCTGTATCCTGGAATGTGTCGTCAGCACACCAGATTGAGAGTGATGCATTACTCCCCTGATGCAGTCCTCGCAATGCAGATTCAGTTTAAATTGGGCACCTGTTCCACTTGGGTTTAGCAGACGTTTAAGTGACATAATACCTTAACTGCCCAATTACAAGACAGCCCATCTTAGTCAATCAGCCCATTCTGAAGCCACTGAACGAAATCCTTGCATGAATGAATTCTTCTGTCACAAGTAAAGAGCAATTTTCTTGTCATACCAACCACTCGAAGTGCATTAAGGCTCATTTATGCTGCCTTTTCTGTACAAAAAGAGATATGTCTATTTCAGATGGCGAAACAGTCGCCGTCCACACACGTTCAATCAATACATCCACTAGACGGCAGCACAGAGTTTCTAACAGCAAACATGGGAACGGTGGAGAAGGTTGTGATAATGCATTGCTTAATCCGTTTATGTCCCTTTACACTGTAAGTCACATTTACGCATTCACACACACATTCATACGTCACTTCTATGTTCTGTGCTTCTCGACATACGCTGGTACACCTGGTACTTTTTTCCCAAGGACACTTAGACATTCGGGCTGGAGGAGCCAGAGATAGAACTGACCAGCCACAGCCGTCCAATTTAAAGTAACTCTAACATCTTATTTTCACTTTATCCTGAACTGACAGGAGACAGTGAGAGTTAAGGGAGTGGAAGGAGGATAAATCAGTGCAGTGCAATAGCCAGACACAGGGAAGCACCCAGTAATTAGAGGTTAACCTAACTGTTTTTACAGCACCACTGCACTTTCATGAGCGGCAACAATGCACATCCTTCTCCCTCTCTTCACCCTCCTCTCCCAAACCAGTCTCTTGTGAGTTGAGATGACTTTCTGAATGTCCAGTAAATCATTTTAGACTCAGACTCTGTGGTGGATTTTTCAATTGCATTACGATTACTGTTATTGTACTCTGCGGGCTTTTCTGTTGCATAAGTGCTCATTTTTTCTCCAGACACATGAGATAAAGCACCTGCCCCCAAGCCCCTTACACAGCCAGCTGTATGCCCGCCCCTGCTCTCCTTAGCCACAATCATCGTCTTGCTGGCAGCAGCGCGTACGACTCAAAAGCATCTGGAACAAACCGCCTGAATGTCAAGGGTCAAGCTGTGATGTCACTGTTTAATGTTCAGTGGAAAAAATGAAATATAAAAGTGTCGCGCTGCACCACAAGCATTTACCTCACTCACCCCAGCAGAGGTTATGAGTTCAAACCAATCCATAATTCAACACTCATCTGCATTCTTGGCAAACTGCAGCTGTTCTTTATTTGAGCTGGGGAGGGTTTAGTTTAATATTTGAGCCTAATATCCAAAAATAATAATAACAATGACAGACTGATCATTTTTATTAGCATTTGGTGGCAACAATGAGGTTTTTATCAACAGAAAGATGATTGTTGGTGATCCCAGGACCTTTCATTTAGTTCCAACAGGAAGTTAACAGTTTTATTGATTGGGCTGATAAACATTCAATTTATTAATAAGATGAGCCCTTTGCACATTTCAAGAAAAACAACTTGACCCCTGCTATTAATTTAATCGTGTGTGTGTGTGTGTGTGTGTGTGTGTGTGTGTGTGTGTGTGTGTGTGTGTGTGTGTGTGTGTGTGTGTGTGTGTGTGTGTGTGTGTGTGTGTGTGTGTGTGTGTGTGTGTGTGTGTGTGTGTAAGAAACAAGGGTGCGTGTGCACACTGCTCTGCCATATGTTTTTAGACCAAATAATGAATTTGCTCAAAACTAATGATAATTTCTGAATAATAAACCATTTATTTCATGGCACCTTACTAAAAACCCAAACACATTATAAAACATAATATACAAACACAAGAATATATAGAAGAAAAACCGAATGTTTCAAATGAATTCAGAAGCCATCTTACAACACATCATGGACACACACACACACATTAGCAGCTAATCTATGCTGACAAGGTGAGCTGCAACATTTAATTTTAGACTCTGACAAAAATATACAGCCCATGGTTGAGTGTGGTCCACCATTGTTTCCTGGTTTGGTTGGTTAGTGCTGGTTTGGTGTTGGTTATCCCAGCTTCTTTTTTTGAAGCTGGCTATGTCAACTTTTGACTTTCATGCCAGCGTTTCAGTAAAGCACTGTTGTTGATTTACTGTCGGAAAATGCTTCATAATGCTTCCTCAGTGTCTATGTTCCTCTCAGTTTGTCTGTGCACTTGTATCCACACAATAAATCATCAACACTGAAACTTATTCCACTCTCTTGGTTAGCATTGTTGGCATCATTCAGCTGATTGTTTTGTTGAGAATCTTACTATCGGGAAGTATTTGTTAAAATAGAGATTATATTGAAAGTTGTGTGCATTTCCCTTTAATCTCCAGCTTTGGTCCATCAGTGCATGTAAGAAACTAAGAGTCGCGCTGCTCTGTAGCCTCTATGGTAAACATTCAGCTGTGTTGTTGGGAGAACTGTGCTGGATCACAGCCGTCGTCTCCCGTGCTACACACACGTCAACTTTAACACATTTTCTCTCAGTCCTCTCTCCCACGTCTGACTGGCAGCCTGAGCCACATCCTCAGGCAGCCATACATCTCACTTCCTGTCAGCAGCTAATTGGTTGACCCTCGGGGCATTCTGTGTCACACCACACCACCATTCATTGGATAATATGCACTCTGCCATTGATGTCATCCGCCGGTGGCTATGACAGTTACAAACTGCTGTTTTTAACAACTGGGGAAAAATGGTAGGATTTTTTTTGCATGCAATTAGCTGTTGTTAGCATGCAGACAAATGGCATTTAGATGGTGTTAGATCTGCCTGGGTTTTTGTGCATTTTATTAAAATCTTACATCACGTGGATCTTTCCTCTTCACTAGCATTGGCCCACGCTCAAAGGCTGGGGAGAAGCAGAAGCATCAGGTGTCTGTTCATGACGGAGCTTGTGTGTTTTCCCTCTGCACTTTTGCCTGATTTCTTTTGCCGTATCATGTTTCCATTTTAAAGCAAAAAGCTGCACACAGGTGGGAGGCAGAAAAAATTACAAGCACAACATAAATATTATTCAGAATTTCTGGGAAGCATATCTCTCATGTCCATGGAATTGCTCAGTTGAATCTTTGCCAGCACGCTGCTCTTCCACCCCCCTCCTTCTTTTCCTTTGCTTCCTCTGCCCCCCTAGCTCAGAACAAGTCTTAATTTGTCAGGAATATTACTGCCCTGTGCCGACATCACACAGGCTGTTGCAGCTTATGGGGACCGGGGCCAGCAAAAATTTGATTGGCTCTTGTGAGAAGTGCCGGTGCTGAAACCTCTTGGCTTGTTTAAACACACACACACACACACACACACACACACACACACACACACACACACACACACACACACACACACAGACACACACACACACACTGTGCCGCCCTTGGCATTCAATACTGTCAGGTAGAATTCTTCAGCAAGTGCAGTCACACTCATTCTCGTTTCTACAGCGCCAGGGAGTTGGAAAGGTTGGGATGAGTGATTGCTCGTCGCTTAAGGCTGAACACTCCACATAGTTACGCAGTATGCACCTAAAAGGGACATGCTGGAGGATGCACACAACTGTGCGGCCTCCAACACACAACCTAATCTGTGACAAATTTAGGTTTTGAGGAACTGCACTGAGCACATGGGTGAGTTATGCTTTGTATGTGATATGGGTTTAGTTTGGATAAGCATTTGATTTGTGTGAAGTCTACCTCAGAGGTGTGGGTGTGTGTGTGTGTGTGTGTGGGTGTGTGGGTGGGTGGGGATCTGTTTTTGGTAATAGCGAGAGCAGGCCTTAGCTTCCACTAACCATCTCTATACAACCACCAAGAGAACAGTAATCCAACCCTCTCTCTCTCTCACCCCCGGTACTCTCAGTTTCCCCTCCCGTCCTCCCTCTCGTTCTCCCCCAGGCCTCTCTTATGAAGTGAGAGGCCAAACACAGGCCCAGAGTGCCGGATCAGGCTGCTTCTATCGATTGACTTTATTTATGTGTTTGTTTATTTATTTAAAAGGGCCTGAACTGCTCTGTCCCTGAGGTGTACTTATAGCTGCCACACACTGGACTGTATCATACAAATTCCTCCTGTGCTCTCATGTTTATCCAGGGCTTTTGCAGCATCACTGTCAGGTGTAACGTGCGTCTGCACTGCAGTAACTAGGTGTGACATGAGTCCACGTACGCATGCACGACTTGGGTCTGGTGTTTACTAACATAACATAGGTAGAGCTGCTCATAATGACGAAAACTAATTAACACTCTGTATGATGTGGAAACAGGGACCATATTAGGCTAATACAACCTAATATGATGATATATCTTCAACAGACAACTATAAGTTAAAGAGATGTAACTTTATGGGTGGTAGCAGAATCATGCAAGCAAGCACATGGCAAAGAGTGTAAAAACTTTTCTTGGGTTGTTGATGAGACTGTGGCCGAACTAATAATATATATGAATGAAAAAATCACCTATGACAGAGGTATGCACTCTCAATGTGCCCCTCTAGTTTAGAATGTTTGCCATATCCTGAGAAAAATCACAATAAAAAACATGTTAAAATGTTGAAATTATATTCAAGACCAGCTGTTGTTATTTTAGGGACAATGAGTGCATCCCCCACTCAGCATTTACTCAGAGCTCAGGGTATTTCAACATGCATCCTTATCGCACATCTGTCATACTTCATTAGAGTAGCACTAACCAGCAATGTGCCCCTGTGTGTGTGTGTGTGTGTGTGAATGTGTGTATTTGCTTGTGTTGACTCACTTGCTGTGCCGTTTTTTTTTTATTGTCCCTCAGCTGACAAACAGGTCTGGTTTCTTCCTGCTCAGTGATCCTCTTAAGACTGAAGTTAAACACTTGGCAGAGTAACACATAGACGTGGCCAACACCACCTGCCTCTCTGACATGATTAATGACTTTATCAACTTTCAAAATATTAAAATTTGATCTGTGTCTGTTTGTTATCAGCGTGTCACCACAGTCAGTTCCTCGTCATTCTTCTGTGACACGCAGCAGGAGGAATGTGGGTGTGTCTAAATGTGCGTGCGTGCGTGCGTGCGTGCGTTGGCCTTCTTATGGGCCATAGCGATTCCTCACTTAGAAAAAGGCTGCTGTTGATCAGTTCACCGTCTCACTTACATCTGCTTTCTCTTAAAAGCTCCTCTCCTCTCGCTCTCCCTTTATCTCCTCTTGATCCGCTCCTCTCCCTCTTTCTCCTCTCCTTTGCTCTCTTCTCACTCTCCTCTCAATCCGCTCCTCTTCCTCTCCTCTTTCTCCTCTCCTCTCCTCTCATGCTCCTCTCCTCTCCTCTTTTTAACCTGGATGTGTGTGAGACACTGTTGAACTTGTCTGCTTTTCATATTCTACTCTCTTCATCCTCATCATGCGTCCCTCTTGCTTCCATGAAAAATAAGAATACAATTTTTGTCTGACTCTCAGAAGACAGATTTAGACATTTCAACCAGTATTCAGATGTCCAAGTCGTAGTTTTCTTTTATTAAATTTCATTGTCAGAGCTAGAAAATTCTGGGATTGTGATGCAGTTTGAAAAAGCTGTGGACCAAAAAAACACTGGACCGTAAATATGCTGTTTTAATCTCAACCTAAAGTCTTTAGTGAGTCACATTATTAAAACTGACTACTTAAACGTTTGAAAGAAGCCATTTATTCTGGAAGAATTAAAACTGAGAGAGTACATATGGTCCCATTTGACATGGTACGTTTGGTAAATTCCACATCCACAGGTTTCAGAGGTTTTGCCAAATGGATTTGGAATGGTCACTCGGTATCAAGTGCTAACAGAGGATCCAGCAGACTGCTCTGGCTCATGAATCATTTGCTGTTTTGCTCATTTGCTCCACATCTGGTGGCAAGAACGTAGCTGAAAGAGTGTGTTGTTGGGTTCAAGATTGCACCACAGTGTCTTGACTGTCTTGAGTTAAAGTCGTGGTTTCACAATACTGTTATTTGTGTCTGGGATTTCATAACATAAAAATGTGTGAGGCTGTACGTTACTGTCATTTAACAGTCATCTGGCATATTTGAACATATAATGTGTTTAACATATTGCATATATGCGATTCATGCAAGTTCTGATAAAGTTTCAGTAACATGGGAGCCCCTGCATGTGGGCTTATGTGAAGGAATCAACTAATTGAAGTCCTGTTTTTTTCCACAAGACTTCCATTTAAACCAAGATGAGAATTACCAGCACGACTGCAGTGTAACCAATCTGATAACTTCTAAAAACAAATGTTTGTGAAGAAATGAATGAATGAGAGTCTAACTGTGAGATCATCTTATTTTTTACTCACTTGCCAGAGTTCAGATCAACATATGCATGGCTGTAGAGATGGCAGTGTCAGTCGATGACGGCAGTAAAGTCTTTAGCCTCTATTTTGACATCATAAGAGCGTAGTAAGCAGCGCAGTGTCCGTATCCACTCGAATCTTCGATCAAGAGTTGGAGGCAGGTTTCAGAAAAGTGTTACATAGTCTACCAATTAATCACAAATTTGTTTTGGGCATAACTATATTAAGAAAGAGTGCTTCTCTACAGAGGAAACCAGTATGTTTGTAGGCCTCATGATAACAATGTGTGAACAATGCATCTGATCACACCTCAGTTCAGACAAACACACCCATGGGCACAAGTGCATTTGCTATTAAAGTAGCGTGGGCACCTGATGAGACAATAAAAACTGAAAGTCTGAAAACTTTAATAGAACAACTAAATTTGGTTGTATTTGTTTCGTGCTTTGTTAGTTGGCAGCATTACTCAATAACTACTTGATGCATGAAACTTGGTGAAAGAATGTGGTGTATGTCAGGAAAAAACCTATTAAATGTTAGGGATCTGCGTCATGGGGCCGACCCAGGATTTTTTTTTCTCTTTCTTCAATATTCTGAGATGGGACATTTTTAAATGTTTTTAAATTTAAACTTTATTTAGTGAATTTAGATGTGGTTCATCAGGCCAGTGTTGGGCCTTGGCAGAGGTACACTTTCTGAGTGCCATTAGTAAGGTTTATTGTTACACTGCAAAATATATAGCCTCAATTACATTTCTTTGTCATGATTTAATAGGGGTCAGGGTTTGTACAACATGTTGCAGTGAACCTTCACACCTTAAGGGTATAGCTAATTAAATTAAGTCTGCACATAAAGGGTGGTGTAATAAGCTGTTGCTTTTTTATTTTTGTTACCCTTTGATTTATTTGTGAAGATTAAATATAGGGAACAAACAGAATGAAGGAATGAGAAGATCTTTGGAATCAATCACTTTTTTTAATAATTTATATCAGTTGATATAAAACAAAACACTTTGTGTTGTGTTTAAGATGGAGCCCAGAGTCTTGTTTGTCTGTTGTTCGTTATTGTTAAGTGTGTAATGTTGAAGCGAAGGTGCTGTTTATTAGCAGTTAAGAGTTTACATCAGAGATTGACCAGATGTGGTCCAGTTGTTGCTGATATTAACAAACACCTGTCAGCATCTGCTGTGTTGTTGCTTTAAAGGTCCAAACTAACATCATGTCATCTTAATGAAACTGCATTATAATAAATATTTGACATGCTGAGAAACATTATCACAATTTGTTGGAAAGCAACTGAGTTCTGGTTTTGTGGAGTAATTTCACTTTAGCAGTTGATAGATGTTTTTAAGTAGAGAAGCTATGAACAGGGGTGAGGTTTTTTTTTTTTTTGAAAGGCACCTCTTGGAAAAGATGAGTAATGTTTCTCATCCGTTCCTTTGGCATCCATACATTTGTCTGCTTGTCTCCCCGTTTTAATATCCATCTCCCTTACTCTCCCTCTAAGTTCTCATCAGTATGCAGAGGCTGCAGTCTGACCTATTAAAAGTCATTTGTCAAATTGCAGCCAACTGGCTTGCCTGCAATCAGGCTCAATGTGAATATATTTTGACATGTGTTTTTCCTGCCCTCCGCTGAGCGCCTAAGGACCTGTGACAGCTCGGAGCCTCTCTGAATACTAATAAAGTTAGCGCTAATACAGCTGGCAAAGATGCATGTACACACACACACACACACAGACACACACACACACACACACAGAAACTTAAGTACTGTCAGCAGAATTACACAGCAGACGCAATCGCCATATTCTTATTATATCATACCTGACAGTCGCAGCAAGTGGCACTGTCACATATGATCATTTACAATACGTGTCAGCCTGCAAACATTTAATGGAGCTCTTCAGACACACACACACACACACACACACACACACACACACACAGTGGAAAAATTATTATGCACAACAAAATTTACAAAAAATGTAAGAACACACCTGCAGTGTAGCAGGTACGGACCTGCTACACTGCAGGTGTGTTCTTACATTTTGTGAGAGCTGATCATGAGTTTCCCAGTAGGGGCGTCCTGTCCCCTAGAGGCCAGTGAGGCTGGGTGACACAGATGTTTGTGAGCTGTGCAGATGCTGCAGAGCTCCTGGAACATGGTTTTCATACTGTTGCCAAGAAGTAGATCCATAGCTTTGCAGGATTTAAATAAAACTGTGCCTATAGCTGTAATCTTAGAGGTGACTCTTGTGAGCAGCAAGACATGAGGGGAGAGAAGCTAGATAATTTGATTTAAGCTGCTTTTTGACATGCACTGAACTCAGGACATTTTTCGTGAAACTTTCTGGAGGGGCTGGGAGTGCAAATATGTGAGCAAGTTGTCATTGTCATTTTCCTGCCACCCCCCTAGTAAAATGCCTGTAAATGTCCAAGGAAACCCAAGTGAGAATTCAGCTTGAAAATGTCCAGAAGATTCACAGCACTCAAGTTGGCGTGTTGATGGCGTTTCTAAAATGCAAAACTGTCAGAATACAAACATCTCAGGATAAAATACAGAGGCAAGATTCTAGACTTTTTTTGATGGCACCAGTGTCCATGTACTATAAACAAAAACTTGATTTCTGCTGCATAATATATATACGTCATTTCTTGCCTCCTACAATCTCCTGCTGTGTTCATACACGAAAGTCCAGAAGAAGTCCAGACTGTATTTTTTTGGAGTTCATAATGAAACAGAGGGTCAAAACATTTGTGCGAGTCTGATTGAATCGTTTCAGCTGGGCTGAAGTAAAAGAGTTCAGGAGGAGTACGGATTACGTTTTTCTAACGCAAAAAAATGTCTTAACCTCAAAATAATTTAGCCATAGTTGCATGAAAGTGGTTATTCCTGATTGATGTCATCAATAGTTAAAAAGATCCTGATATGTATAGTTTTTTGAACATTTTAGTCAAGGCCAAAGCAGTTAACCAACTGATTTACCACTTAACTCTGCCAGACTCCCTCTTCCATAAATGTAGAAATGATTACTTAAGCATCTGCTGTATGCGTATATGGTCGTGTTCGCAGCCCCCAACAACATGTTAAATACACTGTGTGTGCAGCGTTCATCTCCCTGGATGTCGTTACAATTCTTTTGCTGCTCATGTGGCCATGAAAGTGTACTGATTGGCATAAGCTGGAGCTGAGCGAGCTTTTAAGGTTTTGGCAGGCGGATGAAAACCTCAGTCATTTTAAAAGGACATAAAAATCAGAGCTGCTCTGCCTTCAGGCCTGTGATTTCTCCTGTTAACGGATCCTCGAAATAACAGCCACATGTTTATTTTGTGTGAAATTAAACACTGAAACAAGGTTAAAACAACCTGATCTTTTATCTATTTGCCTTACCAGTGAACATTCTGATGATAGAATGTGGATTATATGTAAGACAACAATTTCCCAGCATTTTTAAAGGTATTTAGGAAGCACTGTCTGTTTTTTAGAATTCATATTATGACACAGGATTGGGGGGCCGTGATTTCACAGACACATGCACGCACACTCACATACATGCACGCACGCACATACTTATTGGGAGTTGGCATTAAATCCCATTCGTTGTGGACAGCTTAACCAAACATTATCCCTAACCTTAACCATAACCAATTCTTGACTAACCTCAACCTAACAACACTTCACATTTTAGCCCTAATCCTAACCATCACAACTAAATGCCAAACCCTGTCCTAATTCTAACCCTAAGATCAAGTTTAACCCTCAAACAACCCTATGAAAAAGTGAGGACCAGCCAAAATGTCCTGACTACCTAATGTCTATGCTCAAAATGGTCCTCACAAAGATATGCACACGCACACATAGAAATTGGCTTGACTTCCTGGCTGTGAATTGGCCCTGGTAGCTGAGGCATTATACGAGTCAGGGGGATGAGACGCAGTCAGCAGTTAGCACCACGGAGCAGTGGGGATTTATGCTGGCTGGTTTCCTTCATGCCAGGTTGGTGTAGCAGGAACCTGGCTGCCTGTGTGGCTGCGTGCCGTTCTACCATGACGTATACCAGAAGTCTAAATATGCCCTTAACTGTTGTAGCAGACCTCTCTGTAACTCTAGAATATCAAAACCATGCAGTTTGCCCACTGACCCAGCGGTTAAGGAAAGTAAAGTCTTGACTTTAGGTTCAGCATCTGCAACCAGTTACAAGCAGGTGTCCTAAAGCCATTCACCAGACCCCTAAGTGTAGGCCTGCAGCTAACAATGACTTTTCTTGGTTAAATTGATTATATATATTTATAAACCAGCAACATGTGAACATTTGGAGCTGAAACTGTGGCTTGTAATTTTTTATCATTTTTACTCCAAACCTATAAATGATTGTTGAATGAATGCTTGTTTATGGATGAAAGCGCAGTGATATCTGGCTCACTAGTATTTCATATTAAATCAGTTTTTATAAAATGTCAAAATGGTCACTGTGTAGGACATTTACAGTTGCTGAAGGAGCCCACTTTACAATGTGTGATACTATAAAGTATACAGGCCTATGCTTTATAAAGCACTCTTTGTCCCATTGTAAAACTGAAATTCTGCTCACTTGAAAAGTATATAATCTGTTTGTGTTCCACAGATGCATAAAATCTTGAATTGTGGAGAAAGAGTTGAATTCCACTTCACGCTCAGCACAAGTTTGATGAAAAGAGCTTTTATCACACGTCAAATTCACAGATGACAATAATATCTTTTATCCTTGAGCTTCAGTCAAATCACAAACATCTGAAATGATTTCATCAACAACTGATTAAAAAACATCCCTAAAATGTGTTCAAAGGATTTATTGTATCTCAAGATCCATGAAAATAAGTGATAAAATAGGGAAGAGGCAAAGGACTGTTGGTCATCAGCCAATGTGTCTGATCCAAAGTGGACTTTGATTTGAAAAAAAACAACGCACAGTTAATGAAAAACAGGTTTTTCACCAGTTTCAACATTTTTGAGGCAATGATGAAATAATGTAAGAGAAAGTTGACTCACAGTCGCTGCTTTTCCTGAGTCCACTGTGAGGGGCTCACACTTAATGTAAAAACTTTATTTACTCATGTAGTGTGATAATCGTCATGTATTTTTCATTATACATCTTTGTTGTACCAGACAGTGAGTTTTTAATATTTGTTTTCAGCAGGAATGTGGGGATTGAGTGGTGAAAATCTAATGAAAAACAATTCTTTGTGAAAAACACATTGCCCAATAACTGTCATATTTAATTCCTGAGGAACTATAAGATCTTTGATGTTAGAGATCTAGTAACTATAATGACGTTATTAAAATGGCTGAACGTAGAGTTCATTTGCATTACACATCTGTTACATGTTGGGTTCAATTTATCTGTTATTTCTCCTCTTCTAAGTTCATGAAGGTTTAAACACACAAACAATTGAAACTTTAAGATGGAACTTCAAAATAAAAGCACCTCTGAACAGTATAGTTTGCCTATAGACCCTTTCTTATCATCTTGTCCTCTAATGGTAATATTTCATTTTATTGTGGGACAGGAAGGTTGAGAGTGACAGTGTCTCTAGCAGGTGCAAACATGTCACATGTGTTTGTCTCCATGGTTTCCTCACCTCGAAAACAAATGCAAGGCTTGAAGAAACTAAAACCTGCTCACTCCCCAGGGCTGTTTTTAGAAATCTTGCTTGTGTTTTCATTGCAAGTCAGAGCAGTGACACAGGGCTTGCCGTTGTGGTCAAAGTTTCATTCCACTGAGAGGAACACATTGCATGCATTTCTCAGCTCAGTAGAAAAATAAATAGACCTAAGGTTACTTGTGATTGGGAGCGCCACAGAGAAAGAGGGAAAGATGGATCCTTTATGGCTCTACCCATCATCCTTTCTCCTTCACTGAGAGATTCATTCTCATCGTTTACTCTCGTCTCCTCCCGTCACTACGCCAGCATCAGGTTGTGTGTTAAGTTGATGAGTTGTCGCTTGTTAATGTGAAATGAGAAGAAAGTATTTTAGAACTAGAGAGAAAAAAAACTACACTGCAGTGATTTGCTCAGATGTCCTCCAACTTACTTCATTTCATAACTCAGATGAACAAACACAAACACTCCTGTATCCTGCCATATGCCACATCTGGCCATGTTCATTCATGTCACATGTGTGTGTATGTGTGTGTGTGTGTGTGTGTGTGCATCCTCAACCCCCCCAATAAATGGCTTATCAGTTTTAATCAGAACACATCTGGTTTTCAGACATTCAATATCTGTTTAGACACACACACACACACACACACACACACACTGCAGTTTTATCAAACCAAGTCATAAATCACTGGTGGGTTAGTCTTTCCAGATCCTCTGCAGAACACATCTGTCTTTCTCTGTCTTGCTGCAGTGCCACGAAAGGTCCACAGTTACTTTTATAATTGTAACAGCAATACAGGCTGTTACCACAGCAACCTTCTCCTTTTCTCTCCCTCTCTATTTCTTCCTCTCTTTCTTTCTCTCTCTCCCTCTTTCTCCTTGTGTCTGTCAATCTCCCTGGTCGGGGGAAAAGCAGAACACATCATGGCCGTAATAAAAGACAGGTGCGCTTTTGCACTTTGGTTGTTTTTGAAAGCTCACTCTCATCTCGCCACAGTTGGAAAACAGAGGTGTACTCACTCTTCATCATGTAACACCCCATTTTTGTGGGCCTGGATAACAGATCTCCAGTCTGTCAGATAATAAAGATGATCTCTGAGGATTGAGAGAATTTGCTTGTGTCTGTCTGGATGGACCTGATGGATCTTTTTTGTTAACTCCGTGTAAAAGTCTGTTACAAAGCAACAACACTTTCTAGATATTTCCAAAAACATACATTAAATTAGATGTATTTCTTTTTATACTGTGGCCACTGTAAATTCTGTATTGTCATTGGCTGGAATGTGTGGGTACACTTTTAGTAACTGGACACCTATGAGCTTATTTTTCATCTGCTGTCTCAAACACTTAGCTCTTGTCTCTTTACGGCAGGAGATTGGTCAACCGCTTACAGCATGTGTAGGAAATGTCAGCCTCGACTCTCCCTTTAGGGCCCGGTCACACATAAGGAAATATTTCAGAGGCAAACCTTCGTCTCCCCACGAGTGGGGAGGAGATTGAAATTTGCTTCCTGTGGCGAAGCAAATGGCAGCATGGGGTTAAACTTTGGTGAAATTTGACAATATTCGTTTTGCATTCGGACCCTCTCTACGGAGGCCGCCATGTTTTCTATAGTAGTCCAGACTGGACAAACTAAATACCTTTTGAGTTTTTATGACAATTAAAGGCTACCACAGTTTCTTTTTCATGTTTGGAAGGAGAGGGTGAGGTGAGGGGTGTTCAGCTGCAACATCGAATTTCAACACTAGATATCACAAAATTCTACACACTGTACTTGATAGCAATACTGCATGTCTACCAAAGGTGGCCTGGATTTGTTTTGTGCTATTTGGACCATATTTAGCATTTACCACATGGGCCACTTTAGGTTCACATCCAGATTACAACTTTCCTAGTGCACTACATGTTTGCCAAAGGCCCAAATTTGTTTGTTATTTGAGCCACTTTTTTATTACATGTGGCTTGTTTTTCTGAATACCTCTTATACTAGTATATTAGGTTTAGTTATAAAATAACATGTTTTGTATTAGCACATTTACTGTTTCTACAAGTGTCCCTTTGTTCCACTCAATTCAATTTACTCGTTTCGACAGCTCATATCTTTCCTTTTGTTTTTAAATAGCTGTTGATAAAAGTCATCCTAAGTTTAATGTTCAGCTGTGTGGGAGCAGTTGCCGCAGATACACTTTAACTTAATCTACTACAGATTGAGTGTTTACATGAGGTCACTTCATTGGGACTAAGTGCTTAATAAGCTCATTAAGTGGCATAAACACAGTTTGCGTATTGTCTTTGTGCTGCGGCTGACTCACAGTTGGATGAGTGCAGTTTGTGCCCATGTGTTTAGCACAGTGTGATGGAACATGTTGGCGGCGCAACGCAGATGGATGAATGATCCTGTTGTTGCTTTGATCAAAGGCTGATGACACAACTCGCTGTCACTCGATTTATTTCTCTTTCTGCTTTTGTTTTCCTTTCCCTCGCTTCTTCCGTCCTGTCCCGCGGTGTAAGATGACAGGAAGTGTGTGTGTGGGTGTGTGTCTCCATGTGTGTGGTGTGTGTTTTCGCAAGTGGTTGTGTGTGTGTGTGTGTGTGTGTGTGTGTGTGTGTGTGTGTGTGTGTGTGTGTGTGTGTGTGTGTGTGTGTGTGTGTGTGTGTGTGTCGTTTGCACCCTGCCTTGGCAATGTCATTGATTTCCTCGAGTGGAAACTTGCCAGAGGCGATTTGAGTGTTTTCAGTGGCAACACTCACACTCCAACCATCGCTTTAGACCCTCCCCGCATCTTTCTATTTTCTCCATCCATTCATTAATAATCAGCAGTGAGAATGAACAAGGGAGCATTCTGACGAGTGCAAGTAAAGGTAGAGAGGTGTCAGGAGTGACAAGTGCAGGAGACTGGAGGTTAAAGATGAAACCCAACACTGTATGATCGTGACAAATCAAACTTTATATCTTCTGTGTTTTTCAGATCCCGTTCTCACTGGTGCAGTTTCCACTTTGGGAATATTTAAAGGTACGTATCAGATCTTTCCATAAACTTTATTCTTTCTCCTTCTTTATTATCCATGTATTTTATTCCTTCCCCATCGCTCTGCTCTCCACCTCGCGGCACCGTCATTAACAGTAATTATTCTCAGCGGTAAATGTGTAGTAAAGTTAAAATAGTGTGCTTATGCTCTGACACATTCACAGCTGCCTCATCCACTGCATTCCCCCTGTATCATCGTGGCAGGCGTAAATGGGACTTAACGCCCCGTTTTATTGGGTTGTTACGATGCCCATCAAACCGGCCGCCAGTTTATCATGAGTTTTCAGCATATCCACTCCTTTTTTGTCCCCCCCCCTCATCTCTCTCTTGACCTCTTCCTTAATGTCTTTTATTCTCACATGTCTCTCCACTCTCCTTGCCCCCTTTGTCGCTTCATTGTGTGGCCCTGAGCACATAAAATGCCGTCTCTTTTTGAAAAGACATTTTGTTGGAGTGACATCATGTCTCAAGGGCACGAGAGTCGGACAGTCAAGCGTTTCATCAGCAGACAGAGCTAACGGCCAAGCTAAGACGTGAACAATACACAACACAGCTGTGTGTGTGTTTTTACATTTGCGAGAGTCCGATTTTGTCGTTCACAAGTGTCTCTTTGTCCCTCAGTCAAAAGACCCTCTCTCTCCAGGCCATCTGGACTAGTCCGTTGGCGGAGAGCTGAACTGCTGGAATCTGGACTTTCTCCTCTCCTCCTCTTTCTCCTCTCGATCCTCTCCTCTCAGTATTCTCCTCCTCCTCTGGCTCTCCTCTCTTCCTCTCCTCTCTCTCCTTTCCTCTGCTCCTCTTGCAAACGAACAGTTTTTTTTTTTTACTGCCATTCCTTCAGAGTGACCACCTCGATGTTCAGAGGCTTTCATATAATAGTGTGATTTAGTTCAAAAAATGCCAGAGTGAAGGAATTTGGGGAAGTGAGTGTGTGTGGCATGATCTCCCAGCTGCTCTGCGGGATAGTAATGTGCTGCGTTATGACCTCTTTCTTTTTATTTCACACCGAGCCAGCACAGCTGTCAGTGAGAGAAACAGAAAGACGGGAAAAGGGGAGAAAAACCAATTCAGCCAACTTGCTGCAAGCCTGTTGGGAGAGGAGTCGGCAGACAAATCCTCTGCGTTAACTTCATGCGGTCACTGAGTCGCCAGGATCACTCTTCCAGTCCTGGAAAGGAATTTGGTCAATCAGTTGAGCAAGTCGCAGGATATGAAAGAATCGGACATATTAGTCACTACATATATTTAAGGCTGTTTCACACCAGACAACAACATCCATCTAAGTCATTGCTAATGTTTGTCTCACACATGAATGTCACAGTATTTGTGGTTTTTAACTGTGAAGTGTACCCAATCTGTTCTGACCTCAAAAACAACATGAGCAAAACAGGAGGCAGTAACACTGTTATGGTTGAACACCGAGATAGAGCCACACAAAATCCACGGAATTGAGCTTCACAAGCATGATGGGAACGCGAATGAAACCAGCAGACACGCAATAAAAAAAACACATGTATCACAGGGACACAAGCACACAGACCCACTGCCTCTTTCCTGTGGGAAGTCGTCCAGGTGCAAAGTGCGACCCTGACACGAGGGTTCACAGGTCAAAGAGTTTGTTTTCCCAGGTTTAGCCCTTATTATTTATTCATGAAACAGAGGGGAAGAGGGAGGCAGCGACTCAGAGAGGCAGAGAGATGGAGAGGAATCCCCCAGCGTGAGATCTTTGATGTGGAAAACAAAATCTCCTTTTTTAATCTGGCCTCTAATGGAATACACATGATGCATCCTGAGCTCCTACTCACTCTCCTTCTTTCTTTTATTTGTTTGCATTTATTTGCATGCACATGCACGCACACATTGTCGTGTGTGAGGTAGTAGGTGAATGAGATAAGATGCTGCAGATTAAATGTGCAGGGGGGAGGTAGCCGGGGATGAACAAAGAAAATATTAGTAATCGCTTCATGCTGCTTCTCTATTGCTCTCCCTGAGAAGTAATCATACCTTGCAGTGCCCGAGGCAGCCCAGCTGTGCATTTATACAAAGACTAACCTTGCGTCTGTCTCCTCTTTGCCTCGCGGAAACTAGTGGTGGGAGAAAAAGAGACAGGCCGCCTCCCCATCCTGAGTTCATTCTCAAAACAAAAACATCAGGTGGTTTCACTCAGTGGCCACTTGAATATGGGGAAAGCAGTTCTGTGACCTGAGGTTGTTCAGACACAGATAATCACTACTGTTTGACTCACATTTAAGATTACAGTTTCATTTTTCAATAATCGACTAAATGCTGTGTGGTTAGTTTAGTTGTCAGGTAAAAGACCTGTAAAGCCTCTAAAACTCTGCAGTCAATACATGAAGGAGTTCATTTTGAAAAGTGATGAGATGAATAGTTTGGACCAATTGCACATAAAGTATTTAGTCTGATACATCTGCATGATTATTTGCCCAAATGTACTCTGTTTGTATCAATTTGCACAGCTCATTCATTCCAGCTAAAACAACAGTTCACAAATGTGTGGGATTTATTTTTAAAAAGACTCACCTTTTTATTTTTACATGTGGTCACTAAAACATTTAGCAAATGTCCCCCAAGAATAAGTATGTGTTGGGCACTAATTTCACCTACAGTTTACTACATGGTGTCTGACTGTACATGCATTTTAATGTGTTTTAGATGAATCTTTATTCAATATTGTGTCAATTGCAATAAGAAAAACCCTAAACCTTAAGGCTTCATACAAAACCCTTTACCAAGGTCCGATACAATCAACACGTTAATTGTACATGAGGTAAATGTGATGTGTGTGTGTGTGTGTGATTGTCCTCATGGTAAATGTCGTACTGGTCGCACCTACTGTTGTGGGAACTCTGTCTGTCTGTCAGTGTTATGTGTTTATGTTGTAATGAGTATCATGTTGACGAGCATCACTGCTGGTGGGATCCCAACACAAGCGGCTCTTTCTGTTTTGGAACAACAGTGGAGCTCTGTGGCTCAGAGCAATAACATTTATCAGCCTTTGGCTACACACACACACACACACACACACACACACACACAATGCATGTCAATAGGATCAGTTCATTGTGGCTTTTGACCTTGACACAGAGCTGGTGACAGTAATGTAATAATACAAAAATTGCCAAGACTACTTGATTTATTATATTTATTTTAATATTTGTAAAAAGAGGTGGGACTTGATGTCATTCAGACCAAATGTGTGAAGCAGTAGGATGACGCAGTGGGAACGCTGCAGCGTGGTCTCCTGCCCCCCTCTTGTCCAGTCACAGTTCTTGGGAAACAAGTATCATGACATCATTGGGGAGAAAAAGCAACAGGAAAATATCAGAACAAGCATTTTCCCAGCCGTGGGTCTGGACCCCAGACCAGACCAAGGTTCACAATGTGTTTTTACTGTCTGTTATCTCCACTAACTACAACCTCCTCTCTCCCTCTCTTTGTCTCCCTCCCACTTTCTCTCCTTTTTCTTGCTCTTTCATCATCCTCCTCTATCGACAACCCTCTCTCTCTTTCTCCCAGACTCTGTGGTCGTGGAGGCAAGGTCACACACTCTACTCTTGGCAGGCTGCAGTGTGCGGAGCTTTTGCAGGTGCAGGGGATTATATGGTGCTTTGGGAGACAAGGGGGAGTGGGCGGTAGACAGAGGGGATGGATGGATGGATGGATGGATGGATGGATGGATGGATGGAAGGATGGATGGATGGATGGGTGGTTGGGTGGATGGGTGGTTGGATAGGTAAAATCATGGCCACAAGAGAACAGGACAAGTTTATCCAAAGTCATATTCTTGTACCAATTCCACAAAGGTGCAGAGCTCAGCTGGTGAATTCACATTCTCACCCTCTGCAGAAGAAAAGACAACAGAGGAGAAAATTAGAACAAGTCATTCCAGCCTTTTTCTTAGACTCTCCGAAATGAATGTTCTCATGTCCGAAGGCCAAAGACAATCATACCATACCATGATTTTATTTCGTCTGCCTCAGCCGGAAGAGATTCAGGGGAGAGAGGAGGGATGTGGGGGGTACGGGCCCCTGCAGCTGTGCGACCTCCTGAGTACTGGGGCCTGAAGTGGTTTAAGAGAGAGGACGAGAGGGAGAGATGGGAAAGGGAGTGGACTAATAACACAATGAATAGGGGAAAGGAAACGAGTCAAAGCTTAAAGTTCAGTCACTACCAGTTTTTAAAATTCAGTTTTTGAGCATAGTCCTGTGTTAAAGGATTTTCTTCTTTTATTCAAGGAGTTCGAACATCTTGAAAAACATCTCAGACCTTTTGAAGATATATGTAATATTTTTTCAGCAACTTGATCTATGTATATTTTATTGACTATGTGTACTCACATTGTCCAAAATCTTTCCAATGGTAAAACTGTAAACCTAGAGAAATCCCCAATTTCATTCAAGGTCATGTGATGTTGCATTTCTGTTGCCTTTTAATTGCATCATATCTGCTTTTATAACTGTTAGAACTTCTGGGGCGATCGATGTATGACAAAGGAGAAACTTGCTGCTTGTCAATTAGCCAGTCAGCTGTTTCTGTCTGTGGTGCATTTGCAAAACACAGTGATGGATATTTGGCTTATACAGTATCAGTATAGGAGGTAGAAAATGATATTAGTCCAGGACTCTGCAGCAAAATAGCTGTGCATAACAAATCTGTCACATCATCTATCTTTATACACAGTAAAAAAAAATTCTGCGATGAAAAAGCAGAACCACAATCAAAACACATATTTCAGAAGAAGAACATTTCCGCACTGGAACCAGCCCATGGAGCTGTTAGTAGACGGTTGTAGCTTTCAGTCCATAACTCCTACGACACTGCAGCACACCAGACAGGGCAGGAAGATGGGGGTTCGCTGCTCTCGGGGGTGGAGAGATGGAGAAATGGAGTTGATGGAGACAGCACCCAGAGGAGCTGAGATGTGGCTCTGTGCCTCCCCACCAGGACTTAATTCACCCTGGGAAGAAAACAGGGAGAGGAATCAGAAGTGAGAGAGGAGACAGGAGATGTGCATGAGTAGGTGTCAGACTGAGGCGTACTGAGAAGAAAAATGTAAAAGAGAAGATTGTGATTTGGAAAACAAGTTTCCAGACAGAGGTTTGAACATCAGTAAGGCTCACACAGATTAAAATCTTTATGACATTATCCTAACTTGTTATCTTTATGAATATGTATGTATGGTATTTGAGTATTTAACCTAAAGCAATCTGACGGCCTTTATATCCACTATAATGACAGAATTGTTAATTGCGATATAAAGATAAGACAACCGGAGCCAAAAGCAGGAGAAGGGAGGTATGGGGGAGGGGGTTCAGGGTTAGGAGTCAAGTTCACGTCCCTCTGCTTTCCAAGAGGGATCCTCAAGTTTCAGCCGCTTCCCCTTTTACTTTGCACTTCACACTCTCTCTTTCGCTCGTCCATTATCTGCCTGACACTGGAAATGCTCACACAGGCGCGTTTAATCACCGCAAACATCTCTGCTAGTGCGCCGCGCTGACTTACGATGGACTTGACCCCGTTTGAACCACCCGGAGAAAACTGCCTAGCCCGAGACGGGGGGATTACATCACCGCCTCGTCTAACCTTCATCACATCACATGGCATTTCCAGCCAAATTTAGATCCTCCGATTCAGCGCCCCCACGTGCAAGATTTATCGGGATAATGCCTCCTTTTTATTGCTCTCCAAGAATATTACAGACCAGGCCGCTCTGCGAGGCCCGTGTCTGTTCTATTTCTGCTGAAGTTTGAGTTTCACTCACCCAAGGAGGGAAAAAATAAATGATTTAAATCCGCTCTTAAAATCAAGCAGCATTAACCAGTAAAACATAACAGTGTGTAACACCACACTGATCCTAATGTTTTCCTGTGTCCTCAACTCGCCTGCGTCACATTGCTCCTTGGTGGCCCATATGGATATGTTTACTCTCGAACAGTTGCTATGTTTGTGGCAGAGTGACACACACACACACACACACACACACACACACACACACACACACACACACACACACAGTTTCTTGCTTCGACACACTGCGGCCCAGTGGGGACACCTCTGGAGCGCGCAGCCAGTCTAGCTTCCAACTTGGAGCGCTGAAGGGAAGTTGGGGTGTAACTGTTCCAATAAAACTCTTCTTAGGGAGTGGGTGTGTGTTTGTGTGCTCATTTGCGTCTGAACATTTCTAAATAAGCTAATGCAGGTGTGTGTGTGTGTGTGTGTGTGTGTGTGTGTGTGTGTGTGTGTTGGATAAGGTAGTGTAGGAGAGGGGTGGTGGTGGGAATAGAAGTGTGTCTGTCTGGTTTTTGTGGTCTAATAATGGGGATGGTTCTGGTTTGGAAATACCCTGTTTATGAACTCAGTAGAGACGAGGGCCAAGAGTTCTGCTGTTTACTGCAGAATTAGAACATTACTGTTACTGTGGTTAAGTAATTGACTCTTTATGGGTTTATTTTTAGTTTTCAAGGACAGAACCAAGAGGATCTTTTTATGTTTGCACTTTGTTAAATGTGCGTATTTGTCTTTTGTAGGGGCGATAGCGGCATTTGTTACCACTCCACTTGACGTGGCGAAGACCAGGATAATGCTTGCAAAGGTACGCACGCACACATGCAAGCACACACACACCACTTGGCAGCAACTTTTAAACACTGCTGTCAGGTGATGCCTCGCAGGCAGAGAGCAGAGCACACAGCATGGAGCAGGCCAATGTTGCACTGGGGCAGTAGTGACACGCACACACACACTTATCATCTGATCTGGACTATGGACAGTGTTGGGAAGACGTGTTTGTATTCATGGTTAGTGTTAGAGTGAGGACTTGCTGCTGCTCCAGAGGAATTTCCATCTCAAGGCTGCTTGTCACTGAGAGGTGAAGCAGAGGGCCAGTGTGTCCCTCTCCTGTTAACTCATCTACACTGTAAAGTCGTCGTCCCCCAGCACACACGCACACACACACCCTATGTGTGCTGTGTGGTGTCCCTCCTCTTCCTCCACATCTCCACCTCCTCTCTTACTTCTGGCTCACACTAACTGTAAGTCTGGCTTCCCTCACTATGTCCTGTGTGTCTGTGTGTGTATCTGTGTGTTTCTGTGTGAGTGTGTGTCTGTGTGTAAAGGGTAGTGAGTTCAGAGTTACCCCAACCAGCCTCCCCTCCACAAACACACACACACACACACCAACACACAAACTGTCCTTGGAGAAGACACAGTGTTCCTCCTCCTCCTCACCTCCCTCCATCCTAACTAATGAGATGCTGGAATTAACAAAACACTTGGTTGGGCTTGATCTCTTGCGAGAAGCCGTTGGCTGTAGGTGGACGGTACAAACGCTTCCTGTAAACATTGTCTGAAATGCAGCTGCTGTAATTTACCACCAGCAAAGGACTCAGCCTGTGCTTCCTCATAGCTGCTCAGTTAGAACTTTATAAGGCCAAGTTTTTTGATTCACCAACGGCTCCACCGGTTCGCTGTAAAAAAAAAAAGGCTTCATTTGATTCAGTGGGAATAAAACATCTGTATTTAAGAAAATAAAAGCCACTGCAAAATAGTTTAAACTGCTCTCACTGTCAGAACAGAGGTGTCCTCTATCTAAAAATCTTTTTATTATTAAGATTTTTAATATGGTAACATTGTTGTAACATCAAAATGTATAATTTCACTTTTACAGAAATTAAAATAACTAGTTTCATTAGATATTAGCTGTAAAAACCTCTTTCTACCCTCCCCAATGACAGTTGCAACTCTTATTTTTATTTTCAATTAATATGCTAATTTTGTTCTCAATTATTGATCCATATAAAAAGCAGTGACATTATAAAATATCTGTGAAATAGTAAAAACATAATTTAATGCTCATGTTGCATTTTCAGATGTTTTGTCTGGTCTGATCAGTGATCCAAAATATTTGGCATATTTGGATGAAGAATGACGATTGATGGATTATTAGTTTTTCCTTTCTGTCCGTTGCCTGATTGATTAGGATAGGATTACCTTTTTGTCACCCAATGGAGAAACTAGTTTGCAACCATAGACCATGAACCATAAATAAACAATACATTGACTGAAACATAATCTGCTTCCAGACCTGCATTGAACCCTGGATAATGTCCTGACATTCTCTGGAGTGGCTGAAAGTAAGAACTCGTATATCTGAGTGAGAGGCTCCGACTTTCTGCAGAGTTTCACCTGCCAACCGCGACTGCAACCTCCGGAGAATGTCCGAATGAGCCGATGTGAGAACACAGATTATTAACATAATTCCATCTATCAATATAAGCCAGACACACAAAAGCCAAAGTAAGATCTCGTTCCACTACAACAACTAGACAGTGACGCCAAAAATACTCAACTGATTAGATTGAAGACATGATGAAAATATGATAAAAAGTTAAATGTGTGTTGTATAAGTTATGAGGCCACATTAGACTAATAGACCAAACCTGACCTGAGCTGGTGAAAACCTGTAAAGTTAGCGAGTTATTTTTTTTAAAAAACTTGTCAGACATTTCAGACTTCGGTTTGGTCTCACAGCAGCAGAGGATGACAAGTCCAGGCAGGAGAGAGTGAAAGCGAGACAGCAGAGAGAGCAGGGCTGGCGTTGATGGGTATGGATGGTTTAGATTGGACGGAGGGGAGGAATTGTGGGTGTTGGAGCTTGTCACATTAGTTTCCTTCCCACAGCAGCCGAGGAGAGGTTTCTTTCTTCTCTGCAGCGGGCGGAATGAAAGAGCCGTGTTGTACAGTAGGCAGTCTGGCGCGGACAAGGCTCACCAGGGCCGACGTCCAGAGCACAGCTGGACGTGTACAGCCCCTCCATCGCAGGACTCCTGCCACACCACCACCCTGCCGGCAGCAGCGGCATTTAGCCTGGAACACCACACTACCACTGCACACCTCCTACGCTGCTACTGTACAACACTGCTCCTCTGCTCAGGCTGCTATTATGTCATATTCACCATCATCTACACAGTCAGGGTGGCTCGATGAACCCCTTCATGTCACTGTATGAAACAGTATAGATGCTGTAGAGTTCAGTATGAAGCATCTTTTCATGACCTCAACGTGAGCCAATGAAATATGAATATATTTTTGTGTGTCAGTGTAAGCTGCACAGGGGCTGTGTGTGTGTGTGTGTGTGTGTGTGTGTCTGCGTGTGTGTTTTGGACACCTTGCTCCACCATTCCTTCCTTTCACCATTCCGCAGCAGTAAAGGAAAAGAAAACTTGTTAGATGAGAAGAGGGGAGACTCATTTCTCAGCCACCTGTCTCCAACAGAAACATAAGGAATAGGGTTTTTTTCTCTCGAGCTCACATAAAAAACAGTGAATCTTCATCTTGTTTCTGCAGATGTTGGAGTCACAATGTAGAATGTTTCCCACACACTCAGTGAGCTGTGGCTGCGATTGGCTTGTGCACCTACACACACACTCCTAACATCTTCTTATCCATCCTTATTTCGGTCTGCCCTCCATTGCCCCCTTGCTTTTTTTTCCCCTCTCTTTCCTGCTGCCACCACCCACTCTCTCTCGACCCCGGCTGGGCCTTATCCTGCAGCTCTGCCACTCCGCATTGATGGATTAAAAACTCTCCGGCCAGCTAAGCCGTATTGTGTAAATACAAGTGCCAGACGGACGGGTGTGGAGGAAGACAGGGAGAACTTGTTGAGTGTGTTTTTTTTGGGTGGGAAAATGGCTGGGTGTGTTTCCAAGCTGGTGCGTGATGTAGGTGTCACCTGCGCTGACACAGCTGTCCGTGAGGAGAAGCAGGAAGCGAAGGAGACAATCCATCCATCATCACACCTCTGTTTGCTCTCTCTCTCTCTCTCTCTCTCTCTCTCTTTCTCTAGGCTGGGTCGACCACAGCGAGCGGTAACATCCCGACGGTGCTCTACGACGTGTGGAAGAGCCGAGGCCTCCCAGGGTGAGCGTGTGTGCGTCTTCATTTTGGGGAAACGTTTTTTTCGGGATGGTTTAAAACCAAATGGCATCTTTACACAAACACTTTCATCCCAGCACATTTAAAAACCTCTTATTTTACATGATTTGATTAAAGTCGGCCCGATCCAGCATTTAATCAAGTTTGGTGTTACAGCCGCTCCTCTCGGGAGGGTGAATTTACAGCTGCGGCTTAAAAAATGAGACGTGTAAAAGCTTTTCCTGCCATCTCGCTGCACCATCCTATTGATTAAGGTGCTACAGGGGCGAAGTGGAAGGGTTTATTTGAGTGTTTTGATGCGTTTATGATGCACAGCACACAAAAGGGCCACTCTAATGGGGCCACAGAGGGCTGCCAGCACTAAAACAAATCCTCAGCCACAGTGAATGATTGGCCCGCTTGTGTACAAGCTGCTGTCATTTAGTTAGTATGCACCTTGGCTTTATGCTCGGGGGGGACAAGGCCAAACACCAGTGGGACGCCCCCCCCTCCCTCTGTTCCTAACCACTGTATTAGTGTTTGTTTGTGTAGCTGCAGAGCTGGAATCTAATCAGACAGAAATTACATTTCCGAATTGTGTTTTAATAAAAGCCGAGGGTGATTCTCGTCAGTCTCACCATTAACAAGCTGCACCTCATTATGAGAAAATATCACGAGACTCCACAACAATCTCAGCGAGTTGAGAGCAGGCGAGCCCTGACTACAAATCCTCTCCTCTCACTGCAACAGCAACCAAGTGGTATGTTCAGGAGAAGTCTTTGAAGCCGCTCACCACCTCTGCACCACATGTTTGATGTTTTTTTTTCTCCCTCATTCTATCCTCTATTTTCTCCACTAACTAACTCCTCCTGGTGTCTATTAAAACGTAGAGTCCAGAGAGAATGTGCCCAAAGTTCTGCAGCACGATGAGCTGTTAATCTGTCTCTCCTCTGATATTGATGGAGGAGAGAGGGCCGAGGGAATGAGAGGAGAGAATGAAATGAAAAGACAATGGAGAGTGTGTTGAAAGTGAAAGGAGGAAGGAGGGAGGGGGAGCTGTTGTTCCGCAGGGCCAAAGGCCTGGTGGTTGCGCTGGTGCATGCCTGATACAAATTGCTGGAGCTTTAAAGCTGTAATTATGGTAATAGGCCCAATTGCAGTGTAGTGAAGCTCTAAAGTGCTTCCATGTGTGTGCCATGCCCCAGAGACCCCGGGTGAGCGCAGAGCAGTGCAGCCTCCCCCCAGTAACCTGCAAAACAACCACACTGCACCAAGAGTCATGTCAAAACAGAGACCAAGAGGCAGAGCGGCCTCCAGGCTGTGTCTGCTCTGGGCCTTCTGTAAACCATAATGCAAGAACAGTAAACACGTTTGCCGCATACGCACAACACAAGCAGCGTCTGGAAGTTCGTGGTAATTGTGCTTTTTACGAGAGCGGCAATCTTTGTTTTACAGCTGAGGAAATGAAGCTGGGGAAAGTGAACACTTTTCACCTTCTTAATGTTGTAGAGTCACAGGATGTTGGAGGACTTTATAACTGTCCCATCAACCGAAACAAAGTGTAATGTATCTGTGCAGATAAACACTTCTACTATATACTTTTATGTTTTGTGACTGGACATTGTGTTCAGAGCTTTTCATAAACAGTCTATGGTGCAGAGTGAAGTTAGACACTTTGTGGTCATCCTACCTGGTTTATCGGCAGTGAAGATTTTATTCTCTCAAAGTTTTTCATACAATGAAACTGAATTTGTTTTTTTTTTTGTGTGGTTTGAATATATATTTGAATTATTAACTGAACTGCTGTAATTTTGTCAAACTATTGGTAAAGAGGTAGTGATTCTATGAATGTTGCTGCCATGGCAGAGATCAGCACCTGCTCCACCAGTGAATATCTCTGTCAGTAAAAAGAGCACAACACCCGCTGTTTAGACAGAAACTTAAAGCCGATTTACCACATTTGGAAATCCAGGTAAGAGATAAGGCTTGTTGTGGTTTGGAACACCCAAAGATAATTTCTTTAGATCTGGCAAAAACAGTCACACGGACATAAGGATTACCAGCTGCTCTCTGAATAATGTGAAGGATTTGTTGCTGTTGTGAGCACGTCTGTGAAGAGAACCTCACTCTGTGTTGTGCACGTGTGAAAGGCAAACTCTGGGTAAACTCCAAAGTCGATTCTCTCCGCAGGTCATTTCTGAAAACATCTTAAATGTTAAATGTTTCAACCTTTTCTCTGCATGAATTTCAAGAGAAAACTATGACAAACAGGGGACAGCACTGTGGTAGCACTGTCTCCTCACAGTGGGAAGGTTAGGTTGATTGGAGTTGTGTGATTGTGAGTGTGAACGATGCCTCAAGACAATCCTTTTAAATTTGGCACAAATGTTCACTTAGACTTGCAGATGATAAGTTTAAGTTGGTGAAAGTTCAAGGTCACAAACATGAGTTTGGCTCTGGAACATCAGATCTCAAGTCTGCCCTCGGGGAATGTTTTCCAATTTTTGACTATTCGACATTTGGACTCAAAGATTCTAATGGTCAACGGTTTGGATGAACTCATGAGTCTGAAAACTAAGACGTTTTTCAGTTTCGTAGCAGACATTATTGAGAGAATAGGGAATTTACAGTAGTGAAACCGAATATTATGATGAATATTATGAACTTCCCTCATTGTGTGTGGTGTTTGGATTCAAACATTTTTTTGTTAAAGTGCTTTAACATCTGTGTTTTCAACTCGACTTTTGTTATTGTCATTCACCTTTTTCTCCATGAAATTCAAGTAAAGCTGCCCCCCCCCCACTGCAGGAATGTTTAAACATCAAACTGTCTCCGTTTTGATTAAAAGCCACACAGGTTCGAACGAGTCTGTTTCTCTTAAACATATCCAATGAAAGAGACGTACAACTAATAAAGGTAGTTTATTGTAACCTCAGCATTGTTCCTTCTCATGAGCCAGAAATTTGTTCTCGCTACAAGATTGAAAGATTTCAGTCCTTCTCTCCTACAAGAGCACGAACATCTCTCTAAACTGAAGCCATGACAGCTCATCACTGTTCTTCCATATGCTCCTGTGGAGCCTGGGAACTATATTTAGTCTCACTCCTCAGTGGAGGTGATTGGTGGACAACAGGGAGGGGGTGACGGCGCTCAGTGGCCGGCCAGGCTGTGATGTCAGAGTGAGTCAGGAAGCCGGGGGGGATATCGGAGCTGGCTCTGCTGAGTCCACAGGTGGGTCTGATCCCACACAGGAAACGTAACGCCGCTCCAGAGCTGAGACAAAACAAGAGGTTAAAATTAGTTCATTTCTCACTCTGCCGGCGATCACATGAGAAGACCAGGGGGATGTGTCAGGACGTGTTGTGTCTACCGTAACGTCCTTTAGCTTGTCCAGCTGCCAGTGGACACGTTTTCCTCTCTTCAACTTTTTTACTTGGAGCAGTTTTGGATCATATTGAATGTTGCTGTGCGAGTAATGCTAAGTGGAGCAGGCCTGTAGCTCGGGTTTCAGCAGATGGCGATTGCAGTGTGGAGATGGAAAGAGCTAGTGGAAGGGCAGGACAACAACCTCTGACTCATGTCCCCACATTTATTTGGAGCATGTACACCTGCCCATTCTCACGCACACACACATACACACTCTTCTAAAACTTCCCTGCTCGTCTTTTAAAAACACCTGATCTGGGTCAGGACCCTCTGAAACGTGGAGTCGTGTGAATGGTTGGGATATGTGGGAGATCTCTGACGTATCTGGTACAAATTGACCAAAGCGACGTGTAGGCAGTAAATTAACCTTAAATTTCCAGTGAAAGAGCTGCACATGTGCGCAGCCAGAAATATTAGTAATGTAGGTCAGTATGAAGAAGCTGGGACACCATGTGCTCAGACATTATTGAAGGAAAATTCCCTTTATATGGGGAAAAAAAGGCGTGAACATGTTGGCTTAGAGGTTGCTAACGATTGCACAATTTTCACCATGTGCACCATCTTGCTTTAGCTATATCTGGCCTGAAGCTCTTAGCAGCACCCAATGTGAAAGTGTTTCGGTGAGTTCGAGGAGATAGTGCTCCATGATTACACGTCAACGCCCTCAGCTTTGCAAATGGGGCATTTGTGTCCATTTTGCTATCAGCTGCAACTCCTGTCGGCATCTCTCTCTGTTCTCTTCATTTAAAACAACCTGGATAAGCACAAGCAGGGAAATGAATATACTGGGGGTTGGTGACACTTCTTACATGCGACAGACACAAAAATGAATGACACAGAAGACACCGACAAAGATGTCAAGAGAGTTTGTGGTGATCTGAGCTGACGCCCAGTGTCTGTGTGTTGGGATCTCCACAGCAGAGTTAATACGTCACTTCCTGCCTCTGTCTGCTGCACCTGACTGCTCCACCTCTCAGCTCAATAATGCAGAGGATATGATGCGGTTGTGAACGCGTCTGAGCAGAAAACCTCCTGCTGTGTTGTGCATGTGTGAAATGCAAGCCCCTGGGTAAACTTTGTAGCCAATTCTCCGGAGTTTACCCGGCGGTCATGTCTGAAAACGTCTTGTTTCACCTTTTTCTCTGCATGAAGTTCAAGAGAATTCCACAAGAAACAGTGGACAACACTGTAGTAGCACTATCTCCTTACAACAAGAAGGTTAGGTTGATCGGAGACTCTAAATTGACCATAAATGTGATTGTGAGTGTGAATGCTTGTCATGCATTGGCGGCCTGTCCAGGGTGAACCCCTCCTCTCTCCCAACGTCAGCTGGGATTAGTTCCAGTGAGCCTGCGACCATCTAAAGGATACAGGGTGTGGATAATTGATGGAATATGAGAAACATTTCAGACAAACTAGAAACCAATATGAATCTGAAGTGAGACTCACTCTGTCTACCGAGCTGTAGAAAGGCAAACTTCAAACAGTAACATTTTTTCTCTGGGCCACACACCAACCATGTTTTTCCAAAAGAGAAAAAACTGAATCAACACTGAAATATCATACACACACAAATATTTACCCAAACTCATAGTTGGAGCAGGTTTTTGTGTTCAACTAGGCTCCAACTAAAAATGAAATAGAGCACAGATTGTGAGATAAAGTCTGGTCAACAACTAAAAAACAAGACCAGATGAATCCTTCTGCTGTAGCTCCACAGGAAAATACTAAACCAATTCCAAATTTAACGTCAAATGTGGCACAGGAGGAAAATTTGGGGATTACCAGTCATTGGGATGTATTGTTTGGGGATCATGGATGTTTCAACATTTATCTTTTCTACTCCGTCCAGAACACGCTGAGATATAATTGAATATGTAAAGGTTGTGACCTGCTGGTGGCGCTAGAGGAAGATTCATTATTAAGTCTCCTGACTGGATCAAATCTGAAGTCGTTATGATGTTTCAGTCTGGACCAACATGGTGGACCAGTATGCTATTTACTGTGTTGTCCTGTAAAAAAATCAAATGGACGCAAAGTAATAACACACAAACCCACACAGATGATGAATGCAGACAGACATTCTGCGTGGAGACGGTTCCACATACTTTCTCCTCACACAGGCACACACATCCATAAACACACAATCCTCTTCATCGTCACATCTGGCTTGGATGAGTCCGGACCATGTGAGCGTGGGGGCGTCTTGGCAGACAGGAGGTGTTGGTAGGCAAGTACACGGCGAGAGAGAGAGGGATGGAGAGAAATGGGAAGAGAGAGGGAGGTGAAATGGCAGATGAACAGACGGGAGAAAGCGTGCACGTGTCTGAGCGGGATGACACAGCAAGAAAAGGAGACGGAGGAGAAATCCCCGAACAACTGAGCCAGCTGAGGGGGCCGTCGCTGGACGTGGAGACGGGGAGGAATGGATGGATGGACGGACAGTGGAGGTACATGTGTGGATGTCATCTGGACATCCGTCATGCTCCAAGAGAGAGGGAGAGAGAGAAGGGGGGGGGGCTCCAGGGAGGCAGGCTTGAAGCTTAATCCCAAAAACAGCTGTCTGTAGCAGGGAGGGTGGGGGGAAATGGTGGGAGTGGGGTGTTCTTGGGAGATGGGTGCTCTCTCGTGTCCCATAGCATCCTCTGACCCAGCTTCTTGTAGCTTGGGGGCTTGAGGGGGGGGCCCTCACACTCATGAAGTGGCTCCACTGAAGAGGCCTCGTGTGACGGGGCGGTCCCGCTTCCACAGAGTTCCAGTAAATCACTCACAGATACTGTCGATCAGCGGATTGATACCTGATCCCGTCTGTTCACAGCGTTCCTGCACAGACTTTAATAAAAGGCTGCAGCAGACAAACGTCAGAAAAATGTCCAAGAAATACAAAAGTAATGCTGGTAACTGGAAGTTTGGGTGTGTGCACGTTGTGAAAAATGTAATGCACAGTATGTAACTGATACAGAGCGATCGCTTCACCGGAGAGGGGGAAAAAGAAAAACCCGGCTGCAGATTCAGGATGAATCCCGTTGTTCCGTTTCTCTCATGTCACGTCGTCTGTGGACGTATTGGTTTTCTCTTCATGTTTGATTGGAATCAGCGCTCATCCTCGCTCTGAGCTTTCCTGCTTGTTTTTACACCACCAGTGAACATAAACTCGGTTAATGTCCTCGGCTTCAGACTGTAAATGTTGTTGTCTAAATTAGTGTTCTTGAACCACGAGAATCTGCTCTTTCATTATATGCAAACTGTTCTGAAGTCACTAAAAACAGAAAACCCCTCTCTCAAGTGGGTGTTCTTCTTTGCCTTTATTTTAGCTGTGGATCGTTGACAGAATGGAGTGAGAGGGCAAATGACAGCAAAGGTGTCTGACCAGAGTTAAACACAGTGACTCTGTATTTCCACCTTAGCTCTGCAGTCAACACATTGTTTTGTTGGAAGAAATGAAGTCAGACAGCTGGGGTTCGTGATGTCACAAATCTAAGTAACCAATCCTGTCAAATTGTGGGTGGAGCTCAGGAGCTGGGAGAGGCTCCTCAGCTGTAGGTGGCGCTGTGAGGGTGGGGACACCATATCAACATATTAGTTAATTTATCGCATGTCTTCCTCTTCTCCTTCTTCTCCTGCAGTCTGTTTGCAGGCACCATGCCGAGGATGACCTTCATCAGCGTGGGCGGGTTCATCTTCCTGGGAGCCTATGAGAAGATCCGCAGCACTTTGCTGTAGCGGCGCGTCCTCTCTGACCGTCGGTCCAGAGTTCTGAACTGATGTTGGAGCGTCGGGTGAAACCATCGCAAGAAGTAGCACCCTGGTCTCCTGGAGGGGCCCGCCCCCCCCCCCCCCCACTGTGCCTCCATGAAGCTGGCCCCCCCTCCACCTGAGAAGCAAGGAACACCCGGTGCTCGGAGCAAGAGTCGGCCACGAGCGCGATCGCGTTACCCAGCATTCCTGCTCCTCAGTGCCCTGCAGATTGAGCCTGACAGCTTCAGTCCTTCTTGTTTAACAGCAGCAGTGGTTCAGTGAAACGAAGCCACACCCTGAGCACTGAGCGATCTCTACTGTTTAATGAGTGTGTGAATGAATGAGTTATGTTTCTAAAGATCCGGTGTTTCCTTCAGTTCCCTGTGGGCGGCTCACTGTACTTTCTATGTTGTTTCATGATTATTTTAGTGTTTTATCTATAATTTCTCTTCTCCATGAAGACAAACCTGTTAAATACACACCGGGGAGAGACAGTGATATCTCATCATTGCTACATTCCCACTGGAGCACGACTGAGCTCATGCATCTGCAGCAGCTTTCAGTTTATACTGAAGATGCCTCCAACAATAGACCACTTTGTTAAATTAACAAGGCTCTGGTTTTATTAGGAGTCTCAGGTGTCCTACGTCAGCCTGAGATATATTTATCTTGTTTATTGCGAAATATTATCAGGCGACTGGAAAGAATTGTGTGCTTGTTTGTTTTTATGATACTTTTTATTTCTCGAGCTCATTTCCTTGAAGGCTCTATTAATTCCTTCCTTCTAATCAAAATATCTTCACAGTAAATAGTAAAAAGATAAAAATGATCATCGCAACACCCATTTAGTTAATAATTATAAAATTCAAGTGCTAGAAGTAGATTTTATTCTATAGACTGTATAAAATTGGACGTAGAGTCTGGGTCAGCAGAAGATTCAGGGGTAAACTGGTGTTGCAGCCAAATCCATTTCAATTCAAGTAAATGGTGACGGATATAAAACAACTTACCACCCCCCCCCTTTAAATGAAAGGTTGGCACTAAAAACCTGCTGCTATGAGGCAGAGGAAAAGATTAGTTTCAGTCAATTACATCACTATTTCATATACAGAGTACTTGTCTGATTTGGATCCAGGTTTGGCAGATTTAATAAAATAAATTCTTGTGTAAGTAAAATAAATTACATCCACTCCACTTTATTCAAGACAACCTGTAATTTGTGTAATTTTGAAGATTTACTCTTTCCAGGGAACAACTCATAAAAGAGCAGGTAAATCATCGACTCAGTCAAATGACAAAAAAATCATATTACTATCCCACTTCCTCATAATGGTGTGGAGCCGTACTCAGACCATGTGTGTGCCTGTCCAGACAGTATCTGTGGAAATCTGGGTTAAATGAGAGCTGTGATGATAAAACATAAAACTACAGAAGTAATTACAGCTGACCTTAACCAGGAAATTATACTTTTCTGTTAAATGTATCGTTGAGCCGTGAATGAGCGGGTTTCTCAGGGATTCATTTAATGTGATGTTGCTGATGTTGTGAAAAAAATACCAGACGACTATTGAAGATAACTTATAGCTTGACGAAAAAAAATACTCCTGTGAGTCAGATTGAAGGAGAAAGCTCTAAATGACATGTGCAGGAACATTCAGCCTCAGTAAGAGTTTCCAGTGTATGTGCTCAGTGTCGGCCTTCAGCAGTCGGTACGGAGGCCAACCGAAGACCTGCTAAATCCTGCTGGGGGCCGAGGGAGACTGATGGCCGCACAGGTGGGAGTGTTTGTCATGCTGCCTGTCACTGGGCTGTTGGACAACAATGGTCCGCGTGTGATTGGTGGAGGCCACAGTCGGGGGCCGTGTCAATCACATGGTGACAAATATCCATCTGGAATGCACATTCTGGCCATTCGCTGACCCTCGGAGTCCGGAGCAAATATTTTAAACAGCGCACAGAAAGAAAAAATATGCCTGCTGTCTTTGGAGCTTCAGGGAGCCTCCTGGTTGGAAGATTAGTGTGTGTGTGTGTGTGCGTGCATGTAGCTACTTGGCTGCTTTGAAGATCAAGGTCTCATGTCTTCGTGCGCGCTCCATTTGAAGTAATGGCTTCTCCAGAACCACTGTGACATGTGTTCAGCACTAAATGCTAACTCAGCTGTTTGTGATACAGTCAGCATCACGTAACCCCTCCCCCGGCAGGAACACACACGCACACACTTGTGATAATAGCAAAATGTGATTTTTTTTATTAGACACTTCAATGCCATGTTAGACTTCACCGTTTTATCTTCGACGCCGGTACAACGGTGTCAGACAAGTTTTATTTCAAATAAATTACTCAAACTGCACCACCATCACTCCGTCTCGTCCCTTTTTACCTGCTGCGACCAGGGATTGGTTTTTTTTCCCACCAGGGTTCTCTTGATTGGTCGTCCCAGTAAAACAAATTAAAAATAAAATCACCCGTCACAGGTGTTGTCAGGTGTAACCAGAGGGACGTGTCCTGCATAGTTTACCAGGATAAGGCTACAGCCAACAGAATACAAGTCAGACAAGGGCACACAGAGGGGAGATGAGACGATGCAGCTACTCTTACTGGTTTCAGACCTGTGTGTGTCAGGGTTTAAGTTTCTGGGTTAAGGTTTGGTTCACATTTCACAGCATCAAGCCACGCCTTTAATTTACCTCGGGCACAGGATGGGTTTCACCTGTAGCCAAACTGAGATGGGGGGGATGCTAGCTGTGCTTCTGGATGCATGACGGTGGATCATGAGCAACATTACAGCAGTAACAGAACGACACAATACATCATTCTCCCTGATTCGCCATCGTTTTTTCTTTTTTTTTAATTTAGCTTCAGAGTTTGGCCAATTACACGTCAGTGCTCCAACGCACATAGCTGTAGATTTCCTGACAGGTGTCCTGTGTCCACACTGAGATCATTACTGGCTTTTTTACAGCTTTATTAAAGACACAGCTCCAAGTTACAGCTGCCAGCTGATGTTCGGCCACATTTGGTTACAAACTTGTGCCAAAGCGACTTTTCCTGGAAAAATAAAACTAAAGAACCTGACTCGAGTAAGAGAAGAATCTTTCCCCACTGGGAGCTCATAGCAGCTTTGCAGTAACATGTGTAGTGTTGTGAAACAGGTGGAAGAGCCTTAACGTTACAGAACGTACCTGTCGACTTGAACGTGTCATAGGTGGAATGTCTCCTCGTGCGGAGGAGGCTGCTGTATTCCTATCGTTTATGAAGTGAGTATAAAAAGTGCTTTTCCACCACTCGCTCCTCAAATCATCGCACCGTGAACCGTCTAACGTACCAAAATATAACTGACAATCAAAGCTCCTCCTTCATACAATAACAGCTGTGAGCTGTGTTTTCTGTCAGGCCGTGATTGGCAGCATTTGTCACAAAAAGAAACATTCAAGTGCAATCAAGTGTTTTGTTTTGTTTTCTATATCAAGAGTGAACCAGTATCTCTCACAAACAGTCTGTTGATATATGTTATTACAAGTTGACTTTTCTTTGTTCATGCAATAAGGCACCACAGCTGGAAGTTGGTAAAAGCTGAAAAAGGCTGTTTTTGTCTTGTTTTTTAGTTTTTTGAAGAAAAATAAAAATACCATCACTCCTTTCTTTGTCATGCACATAAATTCAAATACTCTTTTTGTAAAAGCTATATAATATATAATATAAGAAAACTCTTATGTACAGTCCAATGTCCAAAAGGTATATTTCTCTTTTTTGCCCCTGCACATAAGTACACTGTACAAGATTCCCTACATTTACATGCTTCAAATGCAAGTCACATTTTTTTGGAGCTAGAATTTTTATTAGTCACCTCCCAGGGGAAGGTTATAACTATGTACAGCTGATACGCTCAGATGGGACGCCACCCACACAAGCTCCGCCTTCAAACTCCGGATGCCGCCTGCGTTTGATTTTTTCCCCCCTGGCGCTTAGTGTCAGTCTTTATCCAGGAGGCGCAGGATCAATCGCCTCGATATGAGGTAGCAGTTTATTTCCCAGTGCAAAAAAATAAAAAAGTCCATCTACTGCGAGTTCGTGTTTTGGGTTGGACGCAGCGGCTGCTAGTCGCTGGCTCTCCTCAGGGGGGTGCTCTCATTCTGAGACGCTCTGAGGGTGTGTCCGTTGGACAGCAGAGTCTGTCTGAGCTCAGGCTCACAGTCCGTGTCGGAGCGGCCGTTGCTCTTCACACCGGCCAGCTTTACCGGTTTATGGAAGGACTCCTCCTGCGATGGCGAGCGCGCCGGCGTCTGTCCCGCTCTGCTCCCTGATGAACACAGAGAGAGGAGGTGGAATTAGAAACAGGCAGAGTCAATGACGTGTGTGCAGATGAATGTGCCATGTTCAGCTTTAGGATACAGAGGCTGTGGAATGTGTGTGTGGCTGCGTGGACCTGTGGAGGTGAGAATTGGTATTCAGAGGCCAATTCCTCTGGTATTACTCCTCGCAAAAAAGAAGCTGAGTCCCAGAACAGGCCTGGACGTGCAGCAGCAGAGAGAACTCAGTGCTGCCTTTCAGTGTTTTCACAGAGATATCCTGAGGGGCTCTGGGAACGCAACTATGACACTCTCAAATGCTGGGAGGAGCCAATCCATCAACAATCATGTCCTAAAGAATTTGTCTTAATAAGGGTCTAAACTGCTGACACTCTCGTGGTATTACCTGATACTAGTGATATTCCTAGAAGAACTGGGGCTGTAGAAGCCTACTGGGTCGACCATTACCTCCACCAACAGCTCTGTTTCACCGCTGTCTGTTTGAAGGATGGGGGCAAAGAAAGAACTAAATACATTTGGGAGATGATCCGGATCAGGAGGCAGATTCAGGATTTATTTTTTCTTTAACATTTAGAGGTTGTTTTTTGACAATTTCACCAGGGACTAATCAGGGGCGTTTAGAGGACGAATATCTTTGTGTGTCTGACATTTAGTGCAGCTTGGTTGAATCGAAGTGGCCATTTGAGCTTTGGGAGAGCTGTGTGCTCTACTGAGCGCAATTCTAGTTTTGTTTGCTGTTGGTTTATCTCTGATCGTCTCACCTTTTTTATCATGATGGTTCACTTGTATCGTATTGTGGTTTTTTGGAAACGTGGATTCATGACTGTTCCGGATCCCGTTGGGCATCCCGTTGCAGAGTGGCGTCGAGCCTGGGTCATGATGCTCCGCTGGGTAAAAGTGAGAGTAAGGCGGGGGGACGGGGTGCTGCTGGTACTCCATGCCTCCAGCAGGGCCGAAACCGTGTGTCAGGTAATCGGGATCTTTGGAGTAGCAGTTGCTGTTCTCCATACAATCTGTGCACACAACTGCACCGTCGAAACCTGCAGCCAGGGAGGGGGGGAGGGGGTGGTAAGAGGGGGATAATTTGTTATTCACAGGCAAAAAATAAACAACTGTGTCAACACAGTGGTTTGGGTGACTGCTGTAATTATTTCTGATGCTGAGCAGGCCTTCACGGACAGCAAGCCTTTTATCCTTATGCAACACAGCAACTTTGCTCATGGGAAGTGGGAGAAACTGCCGGCGAGCGCAAACATTTGGGAGACTGAGCAGAGAGTCACACGTCGGCTACCTGCGGTGTCTACGATGTGTCCGTTGGGCTGAGGTCCACCGCTGGCCTCCACGCGGATACACACATCCTGCCGCTCGGACAGAGTGCCCTGAGAGGAGAGGTAACTGGGCACGTCGGGAGGAACGTTCGTCTCATCTGGGAAAGAGACGATAAGATCCGAACATGAGACAACATAACCAGAGCTGCGGACACTGAGTTCAGAGCTGCAGGGATTCATTGTGGATTTTATTATTCATTGAAGTACTTTGATTCTACTGTGTAATCTGTGCACTACGTCATTTAGCAAGGAAAGATTCACTGACTCTGCCTCCTCAATTATATATTTTTGTAGCTATTTTTTCTTCTGTGAGAAGTTCAGAACAAAACAATTTGAATATGAACGCTCATTTTAAGAAAGTAATCATTATTTGTTGTTCTACACAACTTACAATTGAGCTGCAACTATTTTGATAATCTGTAAACTTTCAGTCAAAATTTAGTAAAAATAGCAAATAGCTGCTAGTTAAATGTGAACTACTCTTTCTGAAATATGTTCACAGAACTCTGCAGCTGAACAAATATCTACAGCTACATTACCTAAAGAACAACTCTATTTTTCTCTATATGTTTTAAAGTGAACACAGCTCACCTGTGTTGGTGACGCTGCACTCCTCGCTCTTCTTCCTGGTCTGGTAAATGATGCACACCCACACCAGCGACGTCACCACAATGCTCGTCACCACAGCGATGACGATGATCCCAATAGTGACCGTGCTGGGGCCCGGCGTGGTGTTGCAGGGACCTCTGCGCTGCGTCACAACAAGCTGACTGTGGGCGCGCTCCGTGCCCAGTGTGTTGGACATGAGGCAGGTGTAGCGACCGGCATCCTCAAGCGAGGCCGAGCCAATGACCAGCAGCTGGTTCCCCGGGGTGAAGTGGTGTCTGTCGGAGGGGCGCAGGGGCAGGTCATTGCGCAGCCAGGTGATGCGGGGGGGCGGGCTGCCCAGGGCCTTGCACTGCAGGGCCACCGTGTCCCCGACAACCACACTGCGATCTCCCAGGTCCTGGGCCAGGTGGGGGGTTTCTGTAGGGGACAGGAGAGATAGGGTTCTAATCGAGAGCAGGACTCCTGAGGTCAGTGTTTTCTATTATTCTGATGTTATTCTGTAGCATCACAGTTTTGCATTTCTGCTCTCAGGTTTCTGCTTTGTCCACAGTCTCAGCTGCAGACTGTGGGATCATGGTGATTCAGCTGGACAGAGTGAGCCCAGTGAGAGTTTCATATCCATATGAAAGCTTATCTTATGATGACGATCACATTTATACATCTGAGCTCACATCTGTTACCATAACAAATTCTGTGAGAATTTAACTTCACACATTTTCAATATGACAAGACACAATCCTCTTTTTCAGATTCCCCGGCAACTTCCCTTTCTGCTGAATGGAGAACACTGAGTGTGTGTGTGTGTGTGTGTGTGTGTGTGTGTGTGTGTGTGTGTGTGTGTGTGGGCCTCTCCTCTCAGACTGAGCACTTCCCATCACAGTGGGACGTATGCAGATTAAGAGATCTCACTTAGCCCTCTTCAGTCTCCTCTCACTCTTCTATCAATACTTTCGCCCTCTTCATCAATCCCCATTTCTCTCCCTTCCACCCTCCTCCCACCTTTCTTCTCTCTAAATCCCAGTCCCCTACCTTCCCCCACACAAACACTCCAACCATGCCACTTCTTCTTTGGCTCCCATTTTTCTCCCCCCACCACTCTTTTCCAGACAGGGGCCCCTCGACTGCAGCCCCTCGACTGCAGCCCCTCCACCACCGCCGCCGTCTCTCCAACCCAAACATCAGAGTCGGTGCAGTCGCTGCTTCAATATTCCACATTGTTGAGTGGATTAGCACTGGACTTGAACTGTTGTGCAGTCGAACGATTAGCACAACATGCAAATGTGTTGCTGAAATACCTGCAGCACCAGTCTGCTCGAGTAAAATACAGACAGTGTTGTTTGTCAGCTCCGTAGGGGAAATTTCAGGCTTGTAACAAAGCAAGGAAAACCCCCTCTACTCTTTTTTAAAACTCTGTCCAACAAGGGGCTGCTTTGCTGAGTTCAAACACAGAGGACAAAGATGATCTATGTGCCGGGATGGTTATAGGAAAGCAGTTCCGTTTTGTTTGATTTAACAGTGTAAAACAGCCAATAAACTGGGAGCACTGAGGCCTGCAGTGAAGCAGCCATGACTGTCCCTCCCACCAAGACAGGGGGGTGGGGGTGGGAGTGGGAATGCCTAACAAACACCCCTCTATGAGTCCCTCTCACTCCCCCACCATCCCCCTTTGACCCCCAACTGTGACCTCTGGCCCCTGACCTGCAGCAAGGCCACAGCTGCTGAGAAAAGAAAAATATAAAGCCTCTCATTCTGCGGCCACGGACTCTTCAATTCCCAACTGAGCACAGAGCTATGTACAAGTGCTCATTTTTAGGGGGGTTGTGGGAATACGATCAGTGCTGAAAGTGGGACAATATTAAATCTACAAAATAACAAGATCAAAATATCACAGAAACACACAACTCTTACCCAGAACGGAGAGGGTGGCGTTGGCAGAAATGGTGCCTGCTGTGTTTTTAGCAGTGCAGCTGTACACGCCCATGTCTTCTGGCTTGACGTCCATGATGAAGAACACGTCGTCGTCAGGCATGACATGCATTCGCCGCTCGCGGGCGGCGGGGAAATCCGTGCCGCCGTCCTTCTGCCAGGCGATCTGAGGAGACGGGTGGCCCTCAGCGGCACACTCCAACCTGGCTGTGTGGCCTGTCCTGATGGTGCTGTCCTTAGGAGTCTTCACAAAGGACGGAAGAACTGTGGATGAAAAATACACAAATTCCATTAGTGTGTGTTAAACATGATGGCAGGACATTCAGAGGAAGTCAACTATCCACTTTTTCCTCATTGATATTCGTACAGTTCTACACTTTCACACCTGCAAGCTGACCAATAGCTCCACTGGAGGACTCATGGGTAAAGAACCTCGACAGCAGTTGTTGAGGATTACAAAGCATTACTCATTCATGTCTTCCGACCACATTTTTCCAGATGGTGCTGACATTCAAACCAGGAAACTTCCAGTCAGAAACCAAAGTCTCCAGCCTCTATAGGAAACTTTGCCAATTTCCGCTTCTTAACATCCATATGAACAAACGAAACAACAGACAGAAAAATGACTCTGTCAGAAGAGTAAGTAAGGAAGAAGAGACTTGGGCAAAGTACCAAGCTCTAGATAAAGAATCTCCGTTTGTAAGAAAGCAGAATGACAGAGTGGAGAGGAGATGGCCTCTGTTAGCGCCGACATGCAGCTAAATCAATTTGTTCCGAATACCATCCTGGAGGAGATGGAGAAGGCCAAGCAAGAGACAAGACTTTATTCACGTGAAAGAAAGGAACTCAGCATGGACACTCATCTGGTTCTTCCGTCAAACTGGATGAATGAAAATGATCGTTTTAACACAAGCAGGTGTTTTATTTCATGGAAATGATGTAATCACACACATCAACAGCTTGAGTTACATTTATTTTTTGTCCATCTTATCTTGACACATTTAAGTTGCCATTACTCTTTTTACAACCACATTGACGCAATCTCCCTTTAAATGCATTTTTACAGGATTTGCTTCAGTTTCTACCTACCATTGACAATGAGGCGGGCCTTGCTGGAGTAGGTGGAGCCAAAGTGGTTGGTGATGATGCACTGATAACGGCCCTCATGTGCAAAGGTGACATGTCGCAGGTGGAGGATGGTGGTGTACTCCATCACGCCTCCACCTGCACCCGCATCCTGTGTTGATCCTTGATGGTGAGCTTGCACGTGGGCGTAGTTCTCTGTCTCTGCGTGTTGAAGCAGCTCCTGGTCCTTTCGCCACGCAAAGGTCATTGGGGACGAGCTGCTGCTTGCTGCCGTGCAGGTGAGACGCACGTTGCTACCAAGGACCGTCACCGTGGTTTCTGGCTGCACCGTGATCTGGGGCTTTGGAAGGTCATCTGAGAGTGGAGAGCGATAAAAAAAGCAGGAGTGGAAGAAGGACAAAACGTAGAAGAAGTTAGAAGATGGTGAAGGAAAAAGAAGGAAAGCGGAAGGACAGTTACAGGAGGGAAAAAAAGCGAGCATAAGGATCCATTAGCAAATGCAAAGTTAAACAAAAACACCACACGCACACAAACAAATATGTGTGAGTATCTAAATAGCACGAGTGCCAAGCTGTCAGTGTGGCCCATCTGTGTCTCCTCTTGCTCAAAACAGCAGCCCACATAAACACATATTATGCATGCACATAGAAACACACACAACTCACCACACACAAAGCTGCTGGCTGGGGCCTGGAAGATGCTTGTGCCCTTCAGGCTCTCTGGGTGGGCACAGGTGGCATTGACTCCAGCCTGCAGACCACGTGTCACCAACCAGTCGGGCAGCCAGTGGAGCTGGCAGTCGCACAGGAAGCTGTCGCTCTGAATGAGACTGAGGAGGAGGAGGAGAGAGGCGCGGTAAGTAAGTGCATGTGGTATATATCACAACTGTTGCAGCTGTAACTGAATATGTGTTTCTGAAAAGTGCGTGGGTGCCAAGAACACAGTGGGAGTGTGTTTCACTGAGTCGAGGTGTGCGTGTGGGTGTCTATGTGCTGCTGGCTGTTCCTGTGTGTGTGGGTTTGTGCACATAAATTATGTGCGGTTGTGTAAATGCACCAGTGTAACTCACAGGGATTTGAGATTCTTTATCTTGCTGAAGACGTCGGGTTGGATGGAACGAATAGCGTTCTCTCCCAAGTTCCTGTTGGGACATTACATTGCCTTATTCATCAACTGAATAGACACCACAGTCATACCTGCATCCTGGCTCTCATTAGCATGGATCAACCTTGTTAACCAAGGTGAAAATATCTCTGATATCTCTGACCATACATGCCGGCTTTTCCGTCACTTACTGCCCTCATTTGACAAAGGCCTGTGAAAGCGCTTATAGGAATTCCATTTCTTCTACGGAGCTCGCCATATGCTCAATAACTCTGTTCCGGCGTCGAGGCAGGAAAAAAAGGCCAAAGTTGAGATTGTGCTTCGCTAACGAGAAAGAAGCAGCTGGGCGCTTGCAAAAGCCCCTGTCTTCTCCTTTTACAAAGACGCTATTAAATTGCTAGCTGCCTCCTCTCTGCCAGCTACTTTTGGCAACACCCCCCAAAAACACACACATACACTCCGCTCTCTCTCCCTCACTCACTCCGGCTGGGAGGAGGGGCAGCCAAGCATTGTGGGATACTCACAGGTGTTCCAGGGTCTCCAGGCCAGAGAAGGCTTTTTTGGCCACCGACTTGATCTTGTTTCCAAACAGAGTCCTGCCGTTTCCAAACATGAAGGGTGTCGATGGATGAAGAGAGAGTGAGCAAGAGGGAGAGGGGGAGAAGGGGGTGAGAAGAGGGGGTTAAAAGAGAGTGCAAGAGAGGGAGAGAGGCACAATTAGCGAGGCTGAATCTGATAAGATTGAGGGGATTGAGGTATTGGAAATCTGAACTGCATGGAGATTAGCCAGGAGGAAGGGTGATTGAGACTGAATGGGGTCGAGATGGGGGGTGGGGGCACCTGGGCTCAGCGCTGCTCTTCAAAGACCACTTTTATCTTTATTAGAATGTAATAGAATGACCAGGCGCTGTGTGAGTGTGTGTGTGTTGTTCTCCCTGCAGAGCTAGTAAGGACATGCAGCCCATGTAAGTATGTGTGTGTCTGTCCACGTCAAGCCTTGTGTGAGCCAAGAAGTGAGTTGCTGTTCCCTCTGATTCAGGGTCCTAATCCCTTCTTCCGCTCTCTACCCTCCCTCCCATACCTCGCTCGCTCCTCTCCTGTTGTAGTCTTTGCTTCACAGGAAGGGGAGACACGGCTGGCTGGTTGACAATGAAGACCCCAGTGTTCAAACTCATCCACATGTTCACACAAACAAACGACTGTCTTGTCAGAAATGACAAGAAGGCTACTTCTACTACATTTTTGTAACTTCTATTTGGAATTAGACAAGCCAATGAAAACAAATAAAGACTAAATTAAATCTTCTTAGCATTTTCCTTGGCTTAAGACTGTTAGTTACTTCCCTTCACAGTGTGTGTGGTGGACACATCTGTACTTAAAGCTGCTCACTAATGGACAGCTTTAAGTACATCTGTTAGATAGATAGATGAACTTTATTGATCCCAATTGGGAAATTGTTGTGCTGTTCAAATATGGCATTGAAATGTGTGTCCAGTGACCAGTTGAAATCACATCTCACATCCTCACTCTATGTACAAATAAAAATAAAATAAAATGGATTTCTGTTCAAATATGCTGTTTATAGCCATTCTGACTTAACATCTGTTGTCAATGTGTTTGTGTGTGTAGGTGAATGCATCTCTGTGAGGGTCAGGAGTGGGCTGAGCAAATCAATGCACCACACGTAGCTCTACAAAATAAGATTGTACTTATTTGAAGCCGTTAAAGATGAAATAGAAAATCAATGTATGTGAAAGAAGGAGAAGTGTAAAAATACTTTGGGTTCATTGTGAAACTGTAGTGGTCAGAGGACGTCATCTGAGTAAGAGGTCCTTCACTGTGGCCCAGGACACATTTGTGTTCGCGCTGCTAAAGTTTTCACACTTTTACTTGGACAGACTTGGTCTGAACAGGCCCTTTGATTTCTCGCTCCTTCTTTCTCTTTTCTGTTTATCTTTTTTCCCATGCATTGCTTTGCCAGCGTTGGGAGGCAGTGGGCCGCTTCCGCCAACGTCCTGACAAAAGGGGCAGGGTCAGAGGGTGGGGCATGTGAGGCGTTTGATGTTGATGACTGAATGCAGCCCTCAATTTCACCCTCTCACAGTTCCTAACAACAGGGACTGGGAAGGGGACAAGAGGAGCGGAGGCATGGAGAAGAAATAGAAATAAGCCTATTGGAGAGCGAACCCCTGCCAGCTCGAAGAAAAGCCCTTTCTCCCGTTCTTTCTCTTTCAGCCCTGCTCACACTGGGAACCATCTTGGCTGGACACCATCTTTTCATGCTGCAGGTTGTTGATTGCCGCTCAATGCCAGCAACTCCACGTCCGCTGTAATTCTTCAACATGCCAAGTTTTGACATTGAACTTTTTTTTTGAGTATTCATGGAAAAACAGATAAAAAATAGTTTACTGCATATCCTTCTTGAGCCATTAGCAACACAGAGAACCCGGTTTGGCCATAAAGCTACAGTGAAACAATGAAATCACAAGATGAAAGCCAGACTGAACTGGAGAGACAAACTAGCCTGGGCTTCTACAGGATGAAGAGAGGAAAATATTTTATATTATTACCTTGGATGTTATATGAACTAGCTTTGTTAAAAAGTAAGGGGGGGTCCTATAAATCCTCCTACACCATGAATACTTCCCCTCCAAGAGAAGTGTGGGGTCTTGATGGCACTGATATCTCGAACTCTCTGGCCTTCAACTGGACTGGTTAAACTTAGCTGGCAATGAAGTGCAAGTGGGGGATTTGGAGGGAAGATTTTGAATGTGAGAAAAACACTCACTCCTCTTTTTTTCTGATCGTTTGTCTTTGAAGAACAGCAGAGAGAATCCCAGTAACAGTGACAGGCCAGGACAGAGAGATGAAAAGGAGGAGTTGGTAGAGAAGGAAATGCAGAGGGAGTAGAAGAAAGAGCGATGGGACGACACTCACAGCTTGTTGAGGCTGTCCAATCCAGAGAAGGCCCCATTGGTGTCCTCTATTGTGCCCGAGATGTCGTTATGGTCCAGCTCCCTGTGGAGAATGGAAGAAAAGAGAGGGATAAGAGAGATGGAAGAATGGAGGGAAGGAGGAGAGCAGGGACAGAGTCTGCCAGCGCTGAAGCGTTCACAGCCCTGGCAGAGGCTGGTCTGGAAGTCACGGGTTACCCCCTCTCTCTATCACCCTCCCCCCACTGCACCTGGCCTTTCGTGGCCCTCTGCTCTGCCAACCAAGCGAATTCTTTCCTTAGAAGGGTGGAGAAGGAGTGGGCATGTGAGTGTGTGTGTATATGTGTGCGTTGGTGTGTCGAGACAAGCTCCAGCACAGGGAAACATGTATAATGCATGGCGACATGGAGGGATTGGCACAAACACAATGCTGTGTGACAGTCCAGACAGTGGGGTTTGTTCGTCCGATGGTGGCAGGTACAGTCAAAGCCAAGAGTGTCAATGAGGTTAAGGACCAAGCTTAGCCGTGGCCAGGCAAAGACAGAATGGATCCAATGAAAGGAGGAAAAGAGAAACTGTTTTTTTTTTACAGTTTTTGGAGGTTTACAAACACTTGTTAAATGAATATTATTCCTCCCTGAACACGTCTTAAGAAATACCTCTGTAGGTGAAGTCATAGCTGCGGAGGAACCACCACTCCTCCCCTTAGCATGATAATTGAAAAGAAAAACGACAGGATCAGAGGTCTCCTCTGAACAATTAAAAGACTTCCAAACTTGAGAAGGGCCTTTCAGGTTATTGGTCAGCCACACCCTCCACCACCTCCACAATAGCACCCTTCGCTCCCCCTCCTTCCATTGCTTTCCAAGCATCTCTTATCCCCCTTTAGTTCTATTCAGTCTCTTTTGGCCGCTGTCTTAGTTGGACTGGACTGGGGCTGCCAATTTCCTACTCTTTCTGGCTGGCTGGATGTGAATGGCTGCTGTCTTGTTAAAGCAAAGCCAGTGGTGGGGGCTGTGGAGCAGGGAGAGTGGGCACAGAGAAGGGGGCCCTGATGAGCCAAGGCATCCCCCTCCCCACCATGGACGAATTAGAGGGTAAGATGGCTTGTTTGGAGCTTTCACACCCCGATGCAGGCTCCAGCCCCATGCCAGCACGGCCAGCAGCGGACCCAATTAAAGCTCCCCCGGCTCCTTTTCAGGGCCCAGCCTATGCATGTCCTCCTGACCACTGATTAGATTAGGCCTGCCTCAAAGACACACAGTGCAGGAGTGATACAAGATTATGTAGAATCAAGACAAAGATAGCGAGTGCATTTTGGGATAAAATGAGGAGATGATAGAATACACTAAGGATATCAGAAGAAATGGGCATTTAATGTGTCAACAAAAAAGCCTAAAGTGAGCAATTAAAGTCGAGAACGAAAAATATGAGAGATGTGAGAGAAGCAGCGATATGGCAGACACAAGCTCAGCTCCCTGTCCCACCCGCTACTTCCCTCTGTAGCTAGTTATCTAACACCCAGTCAGCCAGCAGAGAGAGGCCTTATGTGCCTTGGCTTGTCACCTCGCTGAGAGATGGAGCTTGTCTAGCAAGCTCTGGCACAACTCTCGTCTCTGGCTCTCTCACTGGGAAGAGGCACAGCCAAGGGGACCTTGGTTCAAAAGTAAGACCCCCAAGTTGGTCCCTGGAATTTATCTCCTGACTTTCTCCCTTTCATTCCCTCTTTTTCTTTCTTTGCCCGTTTGTGCTGTTTGTGCAAAAGGTGGATCAGTTGGGGGAGCAATCACTGTCTTTATTCATGGCTTCTAAAAGCAAGGACGAATCTCTCCAGGGAGGTGGTGACACAGAACTCTTTCAAAGCCAAGTTTGTTGGGAAACAGTGTCTGAGACAAAACAGAAACACGCAAACAAAACCAGACAAAAGGAACAAAGTGAGAAAAGACACAAAAATAAGGCTTCTAATAAATAGGTTGCTACAGAAACACCTTGTAAAAGTAAAAAAAGAACTTGTGAATTGACACAAACAGGGCTGCTGATTGTGTAGCGCTAGAAGATTTTGTCACATAATTTTTTATCTTTTTTTAGTTGTTCCACATGAGCCACATTTGTATCAAGGTCATGCAAACAAACATGGAGAAGAATGAAAGTGACACAAAACTTTCTCCAACTAGCCAAGACAAAATAAGAAGGTTGAGGAAGGGCTACTTCTGTCTTTTTACCACCTACACAAAAGTCATGTGAAACAGGACAGAGAGAGTTGGCGAAGGAGAGCGGCAAAAGTACAGCCGACTGCTCAAAATAAAAACAAAACTCAGGGAGAGGCTTTTGCCTACAGGAGGTAACAAATGTGTTACAACTTACATCTACAGAAAAAGGTATCAGTAACAAGATTTATCTGGATGTGAAAATACCTGTATCTGATTGTGAGGTTTTAGTCAAATCTCAGAGCCTTAAAGGCAAATGAGATCAGACCTAGCTTGAAAAGTAAACAACCCCCACTTTCTAAAGTCAACTGAAGGTACTTTGTGAGCCAATATATCAAATATCACACAGGCAAAACCAATATTAAAGATCTCAGCTTTCACAGCTCCCGAGTGGCACATTTTAGCCCTTATCGTCAGCAGGTGCAAAACCATAATGAGTTGGTTGATGGGGATTATTCTGGGTTGGTAATAGAGGGCGGTTGCAGGGGAGTGTACTTACAGGACGCGTACGGCCTTGAGGCCTCTGAAGGCTCCTTCTGTGATGTGGCTGATGGAGTTGTGGCCCAGACGGAGGGTGTGGAGATCCCCCAGTACAGCCAGGCTGCCTTCATCCAGACGAGTCAAGTTGTTGTATGACAGATTGCTGGAGAGAGAAACGGAGCATGAGACAGAGAAAAGACAACACAGGCAGACACAGAGATGGAAAGAGGGAGAGGGAAAAAAAAGGGGGGAAAGAAAGAGACGTGTTCTGTGTGAGGTCTGGAAGGAGATGACAGGTTGGAAGAATGCTGAGGCAGCTCGCGACATCATTATACGTTAATTTCATGGCTGATTCAATGTCTATTTGCCACTCTGTGGCGTGTTTTTCCATTGTGCCTTTTTTTTTCGTCAAAAGATGTTAACAGAGAATGGGCTGTGCAGAACTTGGAGCTCAGCTGAGGACCTGACCATTTGACAGGGAAGAAAAGAAATTCTTGGTCTGAACTTTATGTGTCTACAACCTCCATTTATAAGCCCACTTAAGCATGTGGTAAACCCCAGGGGAATATACTGTCACTCAGGTTTTCTGCAGCCCTCAAAATATTATTCATTTTCACATCCAGGTCCCAGTGGGATGAGAACACCGCAAGGATTAAAAAGCAGTTTTACTCATTCTTGGGATTTGAAAAGAAATAATAATCTGGTTTGTTGGCATAAATTAAGAATCAAGTGAAAATGAAGTCAAAGATTGTTTAAATGACTTGAAAGGTTGTTTCTTCATGGTATGCATATAACACGTCTTAAATCCTAAATGTAAACGATGATCCCATAAGGGTAACTTTCAAACAGTGGTCAAAGGCAGTATTGTGTATTTTCCCTCTCTATGGGCCTCGCTGTCTGTCTCTGTGGCCAGACCTTAGGTCTGCTTGACCAGTCATGTGTGCAGAGATTCTCCCTGCTGACCAGCTCAGCCTGGCCCACTGGGAATGCAATAACAGGCTCCTCATAAAGACCAGTCACTCTCCTCTATCAGCCATGGGGTTTATCATAACTCTAGATAATAAAATCATAACCACTGGTGCAGCTCAGGGAAGATGACTCAAGGATGGCAGTGGGAGCAATCTGTCATTAATAATACCTGCGCACAGGAAATGGCATTGACATACACAGAGCATCTATCGCTTTATTCCTTCTGACTGTTACACACAAACAAACAGAGGCGCCACACATTCCCAAGGCTACCTCGCAGTTAGCAACGCCTCAGCTGAGCAGAGCACTTTACAGGAGCAATATGACAGTCATGTCAACAGAACAGGAAAGACTCTCTGATAATAACTCCTCATTTGGTAGACAAAGGCCATGGAGGCGATCCCTTTGTGTAATTACCACAACACAACTAGAAGAGGATTACACGCCAGTTTACCAAACCCCTACGCTTCAGAACTTGCACAAAAACTCTTGTCGAAGGACTTGAGTGCTGCTGAGCCCAGCTCTAATTATGGGATAAACAGGATTATCCTGAGAATAGCGTAGCATATTGAGTGTTAAAGCACAATGTCATTTAACCCTGGGGAAGGTAGATGGATGATATGGGTGGGGGTGGCGAGTGTTGGGTTCTCAGGATACAAGACAAGGGGTTTAGATCCCCTGAGATAGACCAAAAAGTTTTAGGAATTTGCATATAAATACCATAATACAGTTTTGGATGATTAAAAGTACACTTAAAGTGCTACTAAAGTGCTTAAAGTTCTACCCTGAACTTATATTCTTTGTTGCCTCCAACTCTCCCTGATAACCGTTATCATTCCAGTTTTAAGAGTTTTAACCGCAGCCTGCTGGAAGGCATTTGCAAGAGGACATCTGGCAGGAGGAGTTTGGGAGTTCAGGCCAATTTAAATGCTGGTACTCACAGTTCCCTCAGCTTCTGGCAGAACTTCCATCCATCAGGATTGATGCGGGCTATAGAGTTGTTACTGAGGAATAGCTGCTGAAGGGAAGACAGGCCGTACAGGGAGCCACTGTTCACCTCCGTCAGACTGTTGTAGTCCAGGTGACTGCATGGGACAAAAGAATTGAGAAATGTGGGTATTAGTATAATGAGAATCAAGGGAACTTTGTAAAGACGTTTGCAGGCAACAGGATGTTAGGTGGCGTTTATTAAAACCCTGAAATAAACTTTGCAGCAGCAACGAAATCTTACAATGTAATTGTGCATGTAATAGTGGCAATATGTACAAGTTGCATGCTGGCTAGAAAATATGTGATTGTTGTGATTGTGACCAAGTTCCAGTAAGTGTACAAAATAGTTATTATTCTTTGGTTTGTTGGTGAATGTTTCTGTAATAGTCACTAACTGATGCAAATAGGTTTAGCCTATTAGTGCTTGATTCAAGCACTGGGCTACAACCAAACTCAATAAATCAGGAGATTAGTTTGAGATATTAGATTAGAGATTAGATGTCTTATGATAGGGCGGCAAAATGTTTTGCAGAGAAGAAGTTAGTTGCAGAAAAGTAATATGTCAGATGAGAAATGTATTTTCTAAGTTGTCTGATTGTGTAAATGCATTATTGTGCTTGTGTATCAATTCATGTTTCAGTGTTTTCTATCACATACAGGACTTTCATCTTTGCCAGGTCCCAGAAGGCACCGTCAGTAAGCTTGCTGATGCTGTTTCTTTGCAGTTTGAGCACCTCCAGACTGGACAGACCCTGGAAGGTCAGACCCTCCACCTGGCGAATACGGTTCCTGTTCAGCTCACTGAGACAAACATACAAGACAAATTAAAATAGTCATGGGAGAAAAGCAGAAAGGCACTTAATCATACTTTGTAAACATTAAAACCAGGGAAACCATTTCCCCTCCTTTCTTTTCTTTTTGAATGTTTTGCCCTCATTCTTCTGTGTATGAGCATCCATCAAACTTAAGTCAAACCAAAAGAATCCTGTAGCCTCCATGCTTCAGCTGACACATGTTGTCATTAACAAACCCCCAGCTTAACAGGCATTCCTCAGAGTGGTAAAGAGCCTAACCTGCAGACTTTAGCTTACAAACAAGGGTTACAGCATCGAACATTCAAATTAAACCTGGTATAAGATCTGCAGTCATTCTTATGTGTGTAAAGGCTGAGATGTCAATGAATCTGTATATCGGGTATGTGTGTGTGTGAAGGCTGTAAAAGCCCCTAGGTTGGCAAAGATAAACATCCACCCAGGTTCTTTTGTGTCTAATGTGCATCACCACTAGTATGAGCAGATACAGTGACACCGGGGCCACCTGGCTGACAAAAGGCACCTGGGGAAACCACATCGGGGGAGGCTACCATTGCATGAGTACCTTCACTCCCAAAAAAGGAGGTGTTGATCTACAAATGGGTCGACCTCACTGTTACGCTGGAGGGAAGTTTGACAAAGATAATGGAGCACAGTGTGGGGAATGAAGTGAACAAACCACTTTAGGGATATGGAATAAGGCAATAAATCAGCAATAATATTGCTCCGGTATTTACCTTGTCAGACCACATCCATCCCTAGAGATGGATCTAACCCTAATAGCATTCAAAATGTTGAGCATACAGAGCTCAATCAACAGACACTACAAACTCCCCCTGGTTCAAACTCTTAATTCTTTCCAGTTCTACAATGTCTCCAGGGGCTACAAAGGGGAACCCCATACATGTTCAGCCCTAACACACATGTCTAAAATGTATTGTTTTTCCAGTGGTACTCACAGCTGGGTGAGCCTTGGGAGCTGGAAGGCTCTCACAGGGATCTGACTGATGCGGTTTCTGCTCAGTCTCAGGACCTGTAGTGTTGAGCCCAGGTGGTCCAGAGCTCCGACCTCTAACATGCTAATCTTGTTGTTGCTCAGGTACCTGGACACGGAGGCAGCACATTGTGACATCAGAAATTTATGACAAACCTCAAATGTTCGATTATGAAGGCCTAAGTTTCTGTCTCACTTAAGTTTCTTTGCCTGTTTCATATGTGAATCTGTTAACCCCCCATACATTTTCATGAATACACTCTATGAAGCTTTGGTGTCACAAATAATAACAATATCAACTTGCAACACAAACTGTGTGCACTGTTTTTGCTTTTATTTTATTTTTCTATCAATATTGACTCTTGCTACCTTATTTCTTAACTAGCACAAGTTTCACCTTATTTACTTTCATTTTAGTTAATACGTTTTGAAAGATTAGCTTGTTATGTGCCACAGTAATAATCCATCACACTTACAGGTCTCGGATTTTGAGTCCTGCAGGAAAGCAGTGCCCTCGTAGCTCGGTGATATCATTATTGCTCAGGTCCAGAGATTCCACAGACACCAGCTCTCTGGTCCGCCTGCCGTCAATGCTGCGGATCTTGTTGTGATGTCTGGAAAAAAAAACACAAACAAGGCATAAGGTGTTGTTGACAATCCCTAACAGACTCACATCGTTTCCCTACGAGATGTCCACCTTGCTTGCCACCTTGCTCAAAAAATATTACCCTGCTCAATTTCAGTGTCCTTTTCCCATCACTCAAGGAGGGAAGACACTCCAAATCCCTGGCTTCTCTAGGCCCACTCAGGCACAAAGAAAGAAAGGTACACAGAACAAAGTGCTCTACATCCACCTCAAAATGTGTACTTTAAGAGCTTCCAAACAGAGGCTGGCCTTCTTTAAACAATTCCAAGGACACCTGTGCTTCTCACAGCTCACTCTTAAAATCTACTAGAGAGACGGGGCCTCTGTGATCAACCAGAGCCACTTGAAGAGGTATTTTGGAGTACTTCAGTGTGTTATGGAATGAAGCAGTGGCTGTGTGATTCTCAAGAAGGAGCAGCTACTATCAAAGTCCTAATCTGCACAGGACATAGCAGCAGAAACAACTGACTGGATGACAAAAAAAAATGTCATCACACAAGGAAATCTATCCCGATAAAATCACTTTTGTGCGTTCAAAGTGATCTTGACCTTTGACCATCACATTTTAATCACTTCATTCTTCAGTCCTAGTGAATGTTTGTGCAAAATGATCGAATTGAAGAAATTCCCTAGAGGAGATGAGAATTGCATTCCTCAGAATGGGACAGGCAGGCAAGCAGACCACCCGAGAACATAATGCCTCTGGCCATGGCTGTCACCGGCACTAATGCATAAAAAAAGATTCTGTCTAGGACATTATCCTGCAATTTGAAGAAGAGGATGATTGTAGGAAACACTGCTGATAGTGACAGTGACACCCAAACACAAAACCTTGTGTCAGCAGAGCTTCCAGGAGGCCACAGGACACACAAGAAACCCAAATGAGAAATGAATACAGTAGGTATAACATAGGCAAAGCAGAGAGATGGGAAAACACAAAGTACACATACAAGTCAAACATCTGATTTTAAACAGTTTTTTTTTTTAGGTTTGACAACTGAACTTACATGATGACTCAATTAAAATGTATCCGTAGCATAATCCTAACCCTAGTTTATTTGCTTTCTCATCGGGTGAAAGATGATACTAGATCAATAATAATAGTTGTATCTAGTAACTTCTGGTTGCCTGGCAACCTCACAATAAACATGCAAACATAGTGGTCACTATTACACATAGTTTTCTGTACAGGTTAAACAAATGAGATGTAACGTCTAGACTAACTGCTTCCTGTTTCCATCTTTTATGCTAAGCTAATCTCCAAGAGTCAGAGTCATTTCATCTAACTCACAGCAGGAAAGTGTTTTTCCCACAAATTACAAACTATTCATTCGGCAGCATTCTCCTTAAACTCCAATGCTATTAAATCTGTCACACTCTCACTCACAAACACACACTCTCTGTTATATTATCTATTACAACAAGGACTTGTGCTTTAGCGGACAAAATTAAGGTGACCTGCTTCACATTATTTCACTGCAAATCTGATGACCCACAAGCCAATTACACAGGATGCAACCAATAGCCACATCAGGCAGTGCATTGTCTTTGGCCAGTTATCACATGTACAACACTGACCTCTTATAATTCACATGATTCAAAGCTAATGAGAAACACTAAATGTTGGTGTGTGTTGGTGTGTGTGTGTGTGTGTGTGTGTGTGTGTGTGTGTGTGTGTGTGTGTGTGTGTGTGTGTGTGTGTGTGTGTGTGTGTGTGGCTGATACAAGGTAGGTGTTCTGCCAGTCAAACTTGTCAAAACAAGGTCTGTCCCTCCTTTGTAGCCTTTAGCCAGCAGATGGACACACACACAGACTCATTTATTGGTGTCTGAGAGGAGGAGGGGTCTCACCACAGTTGCCCACCTGAATAAACAGTGGCAGTAAGGATGAGCCATTCAAGCACGCCTGCGCAAACACATACACACACAACACAATCAACAAATGCACACATGGTCCAGAGACAGTGGCTACAGTGAGCATGAGCACGGGGGGATGGGAAGAATTGGGGAGGAAGGAGGGGATAAAAAGGAGAGGGGAGTGAAGGGGTGAGGTGGGGTCAACAGCTGGCGACCTTTGCTGGGAAAAACAGATCAGTCTCAAACTGGTGGGAGAGGTTGACCTCTCTCACTCGTTCTCTCACCCCCCCCCCCCCCCCCCCCCCCCCCCGCTCTCCTTCCACTGCTTGAACCAAATTCCCTCTCCTCTCTCCCGCCCACAGCCCAGAGCCCAGCTGTGTGTGTGAGACAGATAAAGCCTCAGCGCTCAGTGTGTTTGAAGTCCCTTCACACAAAGTAGTAGCGTTTCTAAAAACTGATTATCATACAGACAGTGACATTTCTGATAAAGCGGAGCTTGGTTCGCTCTTGTTCTCTTTCGTGTCTCGGGGTCTTATTCGCTCTTGATTCCATTTAATTCCAAATCTCTTCACACTGCCCCATTGACCATCAGATTATAGTGAACTTGTTTTGACACACTGGCGTGCCCATTCTGCTGTTTCCAGTGTCATCTTTGGGGGGGCGATTGTTTTGCCTGTTCCTTCCTGTTTGAAGCTGGTGGTCAGGACAAAAGGAGAATTATTTCAAAATCAGATGATCCAGTGGGCCAGATGATTCCCAACCCGAAGCTGTTTTAACGCGCCCCTTTGATGCTGACTGGAGTGGTGATGAGCACAATGGGAAAGTTTGTGCTGCTCTGATGACACTGTGTTTTTAAACATTTTTGTTGCTTCCTTTTTTGCCATCCTGCTGTGGCATTTTGGGAGTCTGTGGGATGTCAGCGGGCTTGCCAACGTGCATTGTCAGACTGTGGGAGCCTGGCATATGGGCTCTGGTTGGTCATAAGCATCTGCACAATCAGGTGACTTCTGTTTTTTTACGTTAAAGCATGTTCCTGATAACTGATTCTCAAAGCTCGGTCCCGTTTGGTTGTAAAGATGACAGTGACTTGCTTAAAGAAAAATGAAAACTCCAGCAACACAGCCCCATATGGTCGGGCTTATTTGTGCCTTATGAATTTCATGACATTTGCAGCGATTGAAAAGAGGGTATGGGGTAAAGGAAGCATGAGGTGGGGAAAAGAAAAAGACTGATCGAGAAAGAAAAAAGGAAATGGAGCCCACTCTCCTCTCCCTTCTTTGTCCACCTTCTTGATAAATTTGTACATTGAGAACACCCACAGTGACAAGTCATCCTTTACTTTGTAAGTACAAACTGTCAGAGTTTCCGAATCAGACACTCAGAACAGAATTTGGCTGAAAAGATAATAATCTGATGATAATCTTGGTAACACTAAGTCATTGCTAATCTTGATATTTGTAGTGAATATTGAAATGTATTTAAGTTTCTTTAGAAGTTTTTATTTTGAATTGTCTTTATAAAGAAAATTGCAATTTTGTGTCTTTGCCTGGCAAGTACTGTTAAAACTATATCTAGGAAGAGGACAACAGTAGTAAAGTGTCCATCACTTCAAGTACCTTGTTTGTCCCACACAGCAGAAATATAAGAATAACTTAACATTTTACAGGACTGAAATCCTGCAAGTTTGTCAAGTACTTCAGCCATTACATAAATTAAATTCTAGTTACTTTAATCACTTCAATAATTTTCTTCAGACAGAGCAAACCTTTTCAGCAACTGGCTGCCACTCAAGACTCAGACACTCAGACTGTCAGACGGTAGAAGCCACATGTAATGGGCGCTGAGCCTTTTGGAGCGTTTACTGTTGGCTGAGGGGCTGCCGACAGATTCTCTGTCCATTTGCTTAAACAAGTGTGCGTGTGTGTGTGTGTGTCTGAGTGAGTGTGCATGCAAGCTGCTGTCTCGCAAACTTGTAGTCAGACGACATTCCAGACTATCTCCAACTAATGGCACAGGAACACTTTTCTGCATTCTATCCAGCTGCCTCTACCAGGGCACACACGCGCTATCACACTCCAGGGGGCTTGGTGGCTGTCGACGTTACTGGATTTACATATAATAACCCTGAAACTGAGTTCTTACTTCTCTTTTTCTTTCCTACTAAATTTTCTTAAACTATTCCTCTTTCACATGTGGTGATGTCACTCTGATCTGACATATTCGCATCTCCCGTCCCTCACTCCCTCCCTATTTTCTCATCCTTCCTCCCCCTTGCTCACTGTCACCCATTTTACTGTAAGCCATGTGACTGACAGCTGCAGCTGCAAGTGCTTCAGCGGGCCTTCGCTTCAGCTGCATGGCTTTGTAAAGATCTGACCCTCCCTCTAGCCTCCACTCCCATCAGGCCAACAGGCCTTCCCCTAGCAACAGGCCTCAAGTCAGGCCAAAAAAAGACACCCCAATCATTTGGAGGGGCTGCGACTTGGCACAGTTTGTGCAAGTAAAGGTTAACTTGCTTCAATCCCTTCTGCACCAAAAGTGAGTAGGAGTTTGTGCTGAAGCCTACAGGCCCAGGCAGATAGAAATCATATGACACAATAATAAATCAAACCTGTGGGAAACATGACACACTTTTTAACAGACAGCTGTCAGGGTGGTTACTCAAACCTCAAATTTCCCCTCTTACTAACTGCCACAGCCTACAAAAATACTCTGACCACATCGGTGCATCATGATAAATTCTGAGAAGCAGGCAGATGACACACAGGCAGAGGCAAGGGTACGACTCCCACAGTGCTTAGCACATAAAGTGATGACAACGATACAAACAGCAGCTGAGTGCTTTACTACCAGGGAGTCTGCTGGCACGCTGGCAAGGTGTGAAAGAAAATACAGAATTCATTTTCTTGTGTAAGGTTGAGCAAGAAGTAAGAATGTTCTCTGGTCCAACGAGGGGGAAAAACTGCAGCATGGTCGAAAACAACAGTCCACCCAACAGATGATCAGGGTAGAACACTGTCCCAACTGTGTGTGTGTGTGTGTGTGTGTGTGTGTGTGTGTGTGTGTGTGTGTGTGTGTGTGTGTGTGTGTGTGTCTTTATCTTTTATCAGAAACGTAAGCATTGCCAATTATCCAGTTAAAAGATTTGTGACAATTCTTCAGCTCCAGTTTTTTGATTTTCATCTTATGCTTATTTTGGGCTAACCTTAGAAAGACTTTCATTGTTTGGTTGCCACATACTCTTGAGCATCATAGCTAACAGATGAAATGTATCTGTACTGAGGTAACACTCAAGACTAAAATAAAAAGAGTAGGATAATAACATGTGTAAGCATTTCTTAAAGTACCAATTCCTCATAATGATCTAACATTCAACTTCTATCCCACAAAGATTATGCACACCACTGGTATAATAATCAAATTTTGAATGTGCATTTCCTTCAAATGCTGCATTCACTGGCTTTCAAACTGTAGCTTGATTTAAAAGCCCAAACTAGCACTCTCTTGCCATGAGCTTCCTTCGGCTGTGTTAAAATGAGAGATTTGATGGACTACCGAGCTCACGTTTGTGACATGCACAAGCGCACACATGTCCTTCCCAAATAGGGCAGTAAATCTCCAGTGAGATGCCAGTGCGGGCAGTCCCCACAGGCACAGTTTCACAACTGGACGCAACCAAGCTGGAATTATATACAAGCTGACACTCTGAGCAGGCAGCACTGCTCGAGCACCGCCAGCTAACAAGACTAGTCAGTTACCTGACCACATGCTAATGGCTCATGACAGAGCTCCATATTTACGCCAGGAGAGCTCAAGTGGAAAGGATGATTTTTGTGGTAGTTTTACATAATCGTCACCCTCATTGGTAACTTCACATTTACGGGTGTTACCTCTGAGAGGTACAGGCATGTGCATCCTCCACAGATGTCAAGAGACTATTTCAAGAGCATTTCAAAGAGGCCACTGACCTAAGAATATGGTAACAGAGAGCCAGATAATTCTGGTACTATGTCAGGCCGTAAATGGGGTGATACTCACAGGTAGAGCGATACAATCTTGGAAGCAGCCGGTCCTAAATCTGGTATGGAGGTCAGCTCATTGTGGTCCAACCGCCTGAAAGTGACAAGCATGCACAATGTAGCAGGTTAGAGAGAACATAACTGTGTCCTGAAAACACCAAGACATCCACAAGGATGAAATGTTGTTTGAGGGTCAAAGGTAATCAAACAAACTGGTGCTTAAGACAGAAAAACTAACAGAGATTGTGTCAACTGAAGCTACACTCAGTGATTGTCAATCTGTTTTTGTAATTTCTGCATAAACTGTCTATCCCAGTTGAGATGCGACAACATTTGAGGTTACATTCTATCAACTCTTATATAAATCAAAGGGTTTCAAGCGCGACTTGTCACGTCTGCCGCAGAGCAAGTAGCAAATCATCCTTTTTAAAAAAACAAAAATAGCATGGGACTAAAACAGATGTCGAGGAGTGTATGACTGGCTGGCCAGCCTGCCAAAGATGTCACCAGGGTGTGTATCACCAGTTAGCTTGTCTATGTGTGTGTATGGGTCTTGTGTACTGGTGCTGAGTGACACAGAGCCAAGCCCTCTCCTCACCATATAAAATATTTACAAGGCCAGCGTTGGCCACAGTATCGGGTGGTGGAGGGGAGCCTTAATATAGAAAACCACCACTTTATTCTCAATTGGACTTAGTTCAAGGCAACACATATGAGGATGCTGGTAGGAAGTGGAGCGGCAACCATGGACGGTAGACAGAATAAAGTCATTGATAAAAACTCATCACAACTCACAATGGGGGATTGGATTTTAATCTAAACATGAATTTAAGATCTAGTGGGACCAAACACACATAGGTTAGTCCATCAGTATGTGTTCATTATTTGCCTAGTTGATAAAGCATGTGAGTACTGTGTGAATTATTACTTACAGCTCTCTCAAGTTGGGCAGGTTGGAGAAGGCTTCAACGCTGATGGCCGTCAACTTGTTGTGGCCAAGATTTCTATGAAAAAGAAAATAGGAAATATTTAAAATCCTTAATTTAAAATATCAGACATGGCAGAATAATTAACAATCAAAATATCAGCAGTGCAACAATATTTTTCAAAACCTGTATCTTGTTATTATCCAGTAGTTCAAAAAAGGAGCCTGATCAATAGCATTTCACCCATTTGACAAACAGCCTCATCCGTCCACATTAAGTACAGTATGCCTGAAAACACTGCAGTACATCAATTCAGTCGGCCTTCAAGTGGGCCGGATCAATACTATTGATACAGAGCGTGTCTCTCTCCTGGCTCACTTTCCAAACATAACCCACAGGCCATTCATCTGCAGCAGTCAATTTGCACTTTAGGCTAACAGCGTATTTAATAGCTGGCACTTGACTCGTACAGAGGCTTATTAGAGAGTGATTTTTCCAGTGATATGGCGTTACTGGTGTCAGTTAGGGGGTGGAGGGGGGGTATGTGTGTGCTCCTTACACACATCTGCATTTCAGATTAAGCTTCCCACGCTTTGTGAATCAAATCCATTTCACACACACACACACACACACACACACACACACACACACACACACACACACACACACACACACACACACACACACACACACACACACACACACACACACACACACACACACACACACCTCCTGCTTGACTGGCATGCAGCCTGCCTGTTGGCAGAGAGGAGGTTGCAGTGAGAGCAGTGCTTGTGTGCTGGGGTTAGGCTGGGCGAGACAAAGGGAGCCCACAGCTCCAGGGCCGCCTGCCTCCCATCCCTCCGTCCCACTGTCCAGACGTGAGAGACGCACCAGGAATGTTTCACAGGCCTGCAGAGAGATGGCTGCTTGTTCCCAGAAGCTCGGGACACTTTTACCTGATGAACACATTCCTCATGCTCATGTACCATTGCCATAAAAGACGATGACAGAAGCGGAATAATGTTACTTCATGTTGCTGATTCCTACTACTACTATAAAAAAAATAGTTATAGACAGTTTTTATTTCTATTTATAGCTATCAATCTCAATCTGTGTCTCACCTGACAATTTCCCTTTCTTGTCTTCTCTGCATGATTGCAGATAATGACAGTCTCCCCCCCAGTTATTTCGGCCTACTTGTGTGTGTGTGACAAGATAATAGCAGAGCATGTGTCTGCCCTCTAGGCACAGGCCTGACGAGGAGGTGTGCATACAGTATGTGCCTATGTTATGATCATTTACCAGGCACCTCCCATTGTGGCCTTGATCACTAAACTGTCGTCCTCTGCAAGAGAAGGCAATTATCTCATTATGGTGAGGTTAAGTGAAAAAATCACAGTTTTCTATGGGCCGCCTCTGCCTGGAGGTACGCATCTTCAGCCCATGCACACATAGACATACAGCATAGACAGGATGAGCTTGCGAGAGTGCTGTAGTGCTGCTTGAGAGCCAAACCTGTCCTACTGGTGCTAAAGGCCACAGCAGCAAACACATCTGGCCAATTATGCACATACACAGACGCACATGTGCCACTTTCTCAGTCACCTATGTGTTAACTTAACTTTTTCTCTCCATCTCATTCAGCCAGATTGATTTTCTTTCCTATCAGATGAGATAAGTTTCACAGTGTTTTAACACCTACTGTATGAGGTGACGGTGATAATGCCGCTTCTCCCTCCTTCTCTTGCTTCCTCCCCTTCTCTCCCTGTTGAAGAGGGGGTGGGTGGTGGCGGAGAGAGAAGCCGGTGCTATGCGTGGTTAATGCTTTCCAGAAAGTGACCTTACAATCGTGCCGTTTCTGCAAGAATTTGCCGAGCTGGGATCAGAAGCCTAGAAGTCATTAAGAGTTTCTGACTTCTTTACTAGGGGGAGGGCAAGACGTAGACACCAAGAAACAAACATACTGAGAAAAAAACAAGAACCATCCAAATAACCTGCCAAACTCTATACTACATGCAAAGAACAAGTTAATGCAATATAATTCAACCAATCAGGAGGCATAGTTGAAATGGGAACTGGCGCCGTGATTAAAAACATGGCAAATACTACAAAGCAATTTAGTTCTGAAAGCCCCGAAAGTTTCAAACACTGCATTCCACTGTATGGTACAACTAGTTTATACAAAGGGGCAGCACTGTTTGACATTAGTCAGCGGGATCAAAATCAAAAGCACTCTCTGCCAGGTACTAAATCATAGAAAGTGAGTGATAATTTAAGCCTGCATCTTTAGCCCAATACTACATTTTCTCACTGAATTCAAGCTGAAGTAACTGCTGCAACAATGACTGATTTTCTACATTCATTTCATTCAATTACTTATTAAATAGATTTCATTAATCGCACATTTAATGCTCATGGTTTCCAAGCACAACGCCATAGATTTTTAATGTATCGTGTCATGTTTTTTAAAAATATATATACTACACATACCAACAGAGAATTTTAATGATAGATATGATTATACTCAATATGGAGCTGCTTGATACTCAGTATTTCTCCTTCATGCAGTACACCAATGCTGAATTGACTTTTTTTTTTTATTAGTAGGCCTGTTTAATTACTAAATTGCACATTGTGTTTACATCCGTGTTCAAGTAAACCATCACTGAGCATAGAGGTTAACATGACATCTGTCAGCAGAACTGGAGAGACACAAAACACGAGGGCAACTGGAGTGAGGGCTGGTCTGGAATACACTGCCACCCTCTAACTCCACCGAGCCAGCACAACCCAACCACCAGCACCACCACACACACACACCAACAATTACAACAAACACTGAGACAGTGACTTATCAGGAGGAAGGTTCTCTATAAAACACAACAGAAATGAAACAGCTATAACTTCAAACATTGTTGATATGAAGACATTTCACTACTAGTCATGAAACAAAAGGTTAGTTAACTAATTAATACATCTTTACTGATGACTACTTTGATCATTGACCATCTATCTAATATAAAAACAATGTTTGCTTGTTACAACTTTTCAGATGAGAGGTTCTTTTGCTTTCTCGAGAAGGGCATTTATCATCATTATTATTATAGGCTGAACAAAATTAATTGCTGACTGCCAACTACTGGAAGGAAACATTGGCTTCAATCTTAGTCTGTCTGGAAGATAAATCTTCAAAACACAATGTGATAAACTCGAAGGAGGCCCTCCTGACTAAGCTAAACTGTCTTAGCAAGGAAAATAGGGCAGGGTGGCTGCAGTAGACGGTCACTGCTGGACCATGCAGCTGGTTTGACATATAAATCTCATTAAACAGCTTTAAGAAAAAGTTGTCATATTGGTGCTGTGGGAGTAGAGGAAAGCTGCGAGTGCAGGGGTGATGTCATTGCATATGACACTATGCTTGTAAGTCAGCATTAAGTCTGTGTGTGGGAGAGAGAAGATGCATGGCAGGAAGAAGAGAGAGGGAACTTACACACAAGGAGATACATCATCATTATCTTTCCCTGTTTCTAATGTAGATAAATGCAGCGTGAACTTTGCTCACTCGAAGTGTGAAGTGATGTCAGTGATGTGCCTTCTGCAGCCCAGCTGGGAGACAAAGGCCCTTTAATGTGGTCGATTTCAGTGCATCATAAAACTGGTCAAATAATAACCTGTGTCACACACACACACACACACACACACACACACACACACACACACACACACACACACACACACACACACACACACACACACACACACACACACACACACACACACACACACACACCTTCCTGTCATTAAAGACCAGTTTATAGCCAGGCAACTGCAGTGAGAGTGTACACAAGGCTTCAGCCCACCATTTTTATACACCAGCCAAACAGAGGAAGGAACTGCCAGGTGAAAAGAACAAGACGTGCCATTTTAATGTGATTCTTTAAAATCAGAGAAGAAGCATCAGTAAGTGTACGATTTTGGGGGGTGAGAAGAACGTAAGTATAAAATCAAAGATATGTAGAGCTGAAGGGGGTCAGCATATTTTATCATTTGCATTAGGGGACCCCTCCCCTTACACACACATACACATGCGTGTGTGTGCACACACACACACACACACACAACACAACAAAGGAGCTGCTCGAGCCCTTGAAATCAGTGTAGGAGCGTGACTCAGTTTCTGAAGTTTTCCGAGGCAGGAAGGGGAGCCACATCTTGGGGCCATGTGCACTGCAGCTCTCTTCTGCTTGGCTGGTTTTGGGTCTGAAGCAGGAGATGGAAGTGGAGCACTCAAAACAAACAGGGACAAGGTTGGGAAAAGGGTCTGCACTAGCCCCAGGCACTGTATGAACCGATGGCCAGGCCCTACGATGCCAGCCTGGACACTCCAGATAAAAACCACAATAACGCTCTTGCTTTCCACACTGCATGTCCTTTAGAGTGAGTGCACACTGTCCACACACAAGATCATGCTCATGCATTAAACACTGGATTCTGGTGCGATAACACTGTAATTTGCAACGAACAGCGCCAGGCTACTCATTAAGAGAAAAAGGAAATGAGTGTCCACAATTAATCTGAAAAAAATAACATAAACACGGTATGTCTCTATAGTGGGGCTGTGTTTTGACTGTGCAGACAGCTGACCTTATGCTTGCAACTTCAAAGTGAAGAAAGAAAGACAGATTGTTCGACATTTTTCCCTCTACTTATTGTTTATTATACTAGCAGAGTAATAATTACACTCCAGACAGTGGAGAAAGAAGTGTCTAAATAGTGGACCATGCTATCTTACAATCTAATTGCATGCAAATGTGTGGCTGTCTAGACAGTGAGATGCTCCTTTCTGCAGAATGAAAGTACAAAGACATATTTTGGGGGGAGGGCTTCAAGAGAAAGAAGTTGGCCTGATTCAGGCCTCACAGCTTCACTCACTTCTCCAAGGACTGCCTGTTTTCTGGGGTTTAGAAGCTGCTTCGCTTGCACAGTACCTCTCACTCGCCGTCTAAGTCACGCTTTTTTTTCTAACCTCTTCTCCAGATTTCCAAACTCTTACCAGATGTAGAGAATTCACAGATGATTCATCGATCAAGCCTACTTTGTAGACACCGACTTCAGGGGAGAAGGAAAGGTGGAAAAAAAAAACCTTGGCACACTGAAGTGTCTTCACAAAAGGGCCCATCCATTTCAGTGACTGGATTCCTGCAGGATGACTTGTGGCAGCAGCTGTTTGATTGTCATTAAACCCAGTGCGAGGCCATGAGCTCATTCCATATCTTCATGTTAATGTCAGACTGTATCTGTTGTTATAAGAGCAGGAGCTCAACCTTAGTGCCTCCTTTGTAATTTGTCCATAACTTATGTTTTGCATGAATCATCTCAGCTGTTTAAAAAAGGATCATATACAATGAAGAAAAATTGAGGCTTTAAAATCTCCATCTGGTTAAATCACTGTACGCAACTTAACACAAAACAGTCAGATATGGGATGAAACAATGAAGAGCAGCTTATAATAAAAATCTGTGGCAATTACAATATCACCCAAAACCCTTTCAAACAGTTGAGTTGTGACTTTAAAACATCTGCGAGAGAACGCACAAGTTCGGGGAAGGCCGGGGAAACTATGACAATAAACAAAGTTGGTAAAATCACTTGCAATACCACAAAATTACAAGGCTGCGTAGCGAGAAATGCCCTCAAAACCACAAGGGGCACAGCCCTACTGAGTGCTACTGCTGCTGCTGCTCTGAAGCAACTGCTGAAGTGTTCCTCTAAATAGGAAGTATTTATGAAGATTATTCTTCATGTATTAATCAGTCCTTCTTGTTCAAACTTATAGACAGCAGAAATGGTAGTGAAAGAAACCATCAGAGTCCTACTGTCAAAGATTATTTAGCATGCTTATTATCAATAAGTAAGATTAAGTAAAATACTTATAATAATGTTAATACTGACAAACAAGAAGACAGAACTGTCATGTTTAATTTCTTCTGGGTTTCTTTACTGTGTTAAAACACATATGACAGCGGTTGAGGTTTCTGACCAGCGACACGACTTTCACAAAGTAGTGCAACCAGTCTGAAGACACAGAGGCAGCAGCAGCAGCGGACCATGACATTGACAAAACACCTCCATTCAGTGAGTGGAAAAAGCCCCCCCCTTTTCCCTCAACTTTTCATTCAGTTCCCCCAGACCAGGTGATGTGCATCTCCACCCTCCTCCACCCAGTCCGCAACCAGCCAGCTGAGCTCCCAGCCCCTGTCCGGAAACCACCAACACAAACCCATTTCCTGTGGGCAGAAGCCAAAACCAACTGTTAGGGGTAGTGTTTACCAATAAGGCTGTACTGTGAGGTTTAAGGCTATGGCTTGGGGTTGAGTCCCAGCAGACTTTTTTGGTGTACATCATGCATTATGGCCAGTAAATTGGAAAACCTTGGAAACCGCTTGGGAAATGCTAGGTTATGAGGGTGATCAATCAAGATCAGGCTTCCTCTTGCTTTTCGGTTACCATTCCGGTGAAGGACACAACATTTACAAATGATAATAAAAGACAAACCTCATAAGAAACTGTGGCTTTACTGTAACATTAAACAGGATTTTACACCCTCACATGAGAAAGACTCTAAAGCTAACAGGAAACATGTATCTGCTTTATCTCTAGCCAACCACAGAGATTGCAGGCAAAATCAGTAACGCTCATGCTTTTATTTAATTGCAAAATCCCATTACGCCAGTGGCACTGTGGGCAAAAATGCTTTTTATGCACATTACCGTGGTCACAAATAAGATAAGGCACCACTCCTGAGAGGCTATATGTGACCGCGTGAGAGCAAACTTGCTTTGAATGTTATTAGCCTATTCATCAATCAGAAACAAGGGACAAACATCTGAGGCTGGTGGTCAGTTTATTAAATGTTACATGCACTGATGGAAGACAGCACAGGATGTGTCCCAAAAAGAAATTCACGACTGCAGAGGCTTTAAAGAAGCTGTATTAGCCCTTTAAACTCAAGTGTTTGCACCATGCTGGTAAATACAGCGACAGAACAAATGTGAAGCAATAGATTATGGTCAATGTTCTTGTCATAATTATCAGTGGAATTAGCATTCCAATATGTGGTTAATATGCTCTTTTAAAGGGTATGTTTCAATCTAACTCAAACACACGTCTTCACCACAACCCTTCACCATCTATCCTTTTTAACTCTGTCTGCACAGCCAGGATGTGCCAACATGATTGTTTCCCCGATCCTCATCAAGGCCATGCTCTCACAGGGGACCAATAAAATCAGGGTACTGAAGGTAGATTATTTTGACAAGTGGGAAGCATTAGGATTTTTTCCTTCACCTAAAGCCACAGGACAACTTGTGATGGATAAACTATCACAATGTAGCCTCTAGCCATTTATCTTCTTGGGACAAACATTCATTTGCTGTTTAAGAATAAATCCTAAAAAAACACCAACAACATCAGAAATGCTAACACATGTTTAACCTAGCACTGTGTATTATGGGTTAGCCACAACAATTATTTGATTTCATCATTAATTGTACAGGTAACATGGCTGCAGTCATCAATTAGGCAACAATAAGCTTTCACTGACCATCTGTGCTTCATATGCACACAGACATTTTAGCCAAAACATCAAGAATTAAGCACCACTTGTTTACGGCAATAATTTTATGGGAGTTCTCCATGACACTGAGGAATTCAAGAAATCCACAAGCTTCCCTAAAATCTTCAAATGGTGGTGGCTAAAAACGTGCCGTTGATTGTTGGTAACGTACAACTACTACTGCAAAGTAGATAATTTGTCAGAGCAATACATCCAGTGTGATGTGCATGTTGCCCGTATTATTTGCTACCTGCTGAAATCCCCAAAAACTCTGCAACTTCCCTACAGCCTGGGGGAGAGAGGATGACACTCCTTAAGAAATATTCCTCTCTGCAAGCTGATGTATTAGTGCAAGTCCTGAGGCACCACTGCAGTGTTCATTACTGTAATCCCCATTTAGGAGCCTGTGTAGATATAACTGCAACAGCAATCTGACAGTGCAATCATTCTTCGCCCACAAAAAGGTTGGGAAATATCTTTTCGTTATTAAGATGGATTCATCCTCTCTGCTTGAGTAATCTTAATTTTACAGACAGCAGAGCCGAACGCGGAGTACTTTTAAAGTCTGGAAGTGGTTGTACTAACCACATGTATATGTATAACTAATTGGCAGGATTCTTACTAATTAACAACAGCAATAACACATGTTTTAGCCTTTTACTTAACTGCAAAAACCTACAGGTGTTTCAGGTTACTGAGATTCTCCTCCAAGTCTTACATCTGCATTATGTAGAACAGAACGCTGACCAATTCTCTCCTCCCTAGTCCCTAACACTGCTGCTGCTTCTACTGCTGCTGCTCCCTCCCTGGGGTAAATATAACAGAGACAGTTGACTCCACGCTGATTTCACTTGGCTCAGATGCCTGGAGGTAGAGAAGGATAAACACACTTTTTTTCAAACTAAGGCACTGAGAGAATACAGTTATTACTGTTGCACTGTCCTATAAATATAATTTGCAATAGTATCACACGTGTATCCACAATCACCTCACATGTACTTTTGTGCACAGGCAGAACTCAAAAACTAAAATAACTTTAAATCTACAACACAAAGTTATTCCATCCACTCAAGTGGACAGGACTTGGCGTGAGTAACCTTATAATAGGATCGCATTAGGCCACAAGTGAAATTGTCCATACTTGTCTCTTTGGGTTTACAGTAATCATCTACTGATCTAGCTCGTTTACAGACCTCGGAGGAATGGAAACAGGTTCCCTTTGAGTTACCTGCCAACATAATGCGACTATCACAAGTAGTGTGGAAATATGCAGCCTAGGTGTTTTAACAGATAATTTAAAGCCATAAAGCCATTCCCTTTGAGAACAACAAGATTGCGGGTCCTTAGATCTCGGCCGATAAGGTTTGGCCGAGATAAAAAGGAGTCGGCATTGAGTGAGACTGGACTCGCAAATCAGAAGGTTTAGAGCAGCTGTTTCAGCTGGGACAGCCGTCCAACAATAGTTGTCCTCTCTCCATGAGGACAGGAAGAGCAGTGTGTCTGTGTACGTGCGTGATAAACAGCGTCTGCACTTGAACTTGGCTAAGTGGTGCTTCGGGGCAATAAGGCTACCTGGACACAAGTGCCGTTATTCATGTGTTTTGAGAACTTTTTTAAAAGTTGCATTCCTCACTTCCCAGGAGAAGAAAAACTGCCTAACACTGGAACCTGTGAGCCAGAGGAGTCTTTGGTCTTTGCACCACGTTCCCAGAAAGACACACACACAAACAGATGCCTGAAATGTCAGTGAGCATTCACAACTGCCACTGGTCGTAGTGTTTGCAATACAGTGCAGTGAGAGCAGGAGGACAGAGGGTCGTGTTGTCTGTAAATAAATTGTTGATAAGTGCTTAAGTTTCCTAAGCACCAGAGGATGCTTCATAAAAATGCCTCAAATTGGCTAATTTCCTAAATGAGTCAGCAGACAACATTTCAACTGTTGTCAGTCTTACCCTGGTGGACCAATGCTTCATTTATAAGAAATGGAGTTTGTGAACTATGGCTAGAAACACAGAAACAAGAATTAGGATAATACCCCTCATTAATCTGACTGAACAAAGCAGACGTTTATTTGTTACGACATGTTTGGGCCTATTTGTTTACGCACCCTGACAGGACAGTTGGTTCGGCCTGACACTGGAAACATGAATTCATTTTTAGATAGCTATATTAGAATGCACACGTCTGGTGTCCATGTGTCAGAAACCATGAAAGATATCAAAATTCACTGACTGCACAGGCCGATGATAAGGGACAGTCTCTAACATTTAGTTAGATTTCTAGTACTTAGTTACATTTGAATGAAAGTTAACTTTAAATTGAGGTGTATTATACTGGGGATTAGATCAACACAAACCAATTTGTCAAGAAGTTATAGGCTGACAAAGAATGTAGACGTGCAGTATTTCTCAAAGGAGCAGTTTAGACTAAGCTAAATAATTGTTATGCACGTCATCCTTCTTGCAAGTTATGAAACATGACTGACAGTCACCAAATCCAATTTTGTAAAAACCAAATACAAAAAGTGCATCTGGACAACATTGAAATAACATAACAAATCCGAAAATACTACACGTACATTTTGAATTAACTTAAATCCTTATCAAAACACAACAGGGTGTGTAACCCCAGCAAAGACAAATGCTGGTGGTAGTGTTGTTCCACTGGTTTCCAGAGTGGGGTGCAGGGACCTCTGATGAGACTTGGGGGTCCCTAAATAAATGGGGATCAGTTTAATTTTGCTCTTGTCAAACTTGTTGTAATGAAGAAGTTATAGACAGAACTTTTGTGACTGGTGTTCTTCCTCCCCCTGCTGCAGATGACGGACAGTTATGCATCACCACATTACCACAAAAATCTTATTAGACCAGATTCCTGGAGAGAGAGGCTTGGGTCTATTTTATAATTGCAAATTAGGTGCGTTGTTGACATTGAGAAAGTTTTTTAAAGTCTCTATGCTATCGTGCACTGTTCTCGTCTCTTAATCAGCAGTGGTGGTACCCAGTTATGGGGCTGGTCAATAAATAGTTGCGGGGCCACTGAGCGCTTTACTTACAAGGAGACGGTCCGAGCAGGAAGGTCCACGGGCGTCTCCGTCAGCTCCAGGCCGCTGCAGTCCACTGAATCCCCGCTGCAGGTACAGTTCTGGGCACAGGGCAGGTCTGAACCCACTCCATAAGAACCGAACAGTCCGACCGTCAGGATTAAATAAAAAACACACGCACAAACACATCCAAATCGTCCCAGGGAAGCCGCCATTTTGTATCCAGCTTTAATAGCGCGGCCGCCGAGCTCTCTCCTCGCAACCCCACGAACCGGGATATTAATGCAGCTGCGATGGGTCTGAACTTTTACAGCTCATGAAATGATCTCCTCCAGCTTCCGCGGGCTACAACACGACATAACCCAGTGAATAAAACCTTTTCCATCCCAGTCAGGTCAGGACACAAGTTCCCAGTCCAACTTTCTCCTCCGCTCCCCGACGCGAGCAAAAAAAAAAAAAGTCAGAGGTGGTTCACAGGAACAAACTTTTCTGTCACTTCAGATAACTTCAACGGAACCTGGAGGAGTTTGTTCATACAAAGGTTAACACTCTACCCTCTAACTCTCTCCGCAGCTTCGGGTGACATGTTTGAAAACATGCACCAGCGTTAAAGGACACCGGGCAGCTCCGATCTGTGGACCCGCGGAGCAGCGGCGGAACTGTTTCAATAAACTTCGGTGAAGCTGTCACCAACAGTGCGCTGTCGTGATGTCCACCATGAAGCTGTGGTTGTGGTTAATAAGTGAAGTCCCGGGGGAGCGGTGCCGAAAACTCCCGAGTCTCTCCAGCCGAGCGCTGCCTTCAGTCCCAATCTGCGCTGCGCTCCTCCGCCGCAGTAAATCCAAGTTTGAGATAAGAGAAGGAGTCAACCAGCAGCTTATCAGGTGCAACGTGCGGCCGTCAAATCCCGACGTTTCGAGTGATAATAGAACAGAGTCCTCCTCCTTCTCTCCGCGCACCTCCACCATGAGTTTCTCCCTGTCTACGGTTACTTTTCCTTTCTCCTGCTCGGTCCTCCCGAGTCCCACGTTGGATGCAAAACAGCGATCCCAGTAAGCCCTCCCCCCTCGGCTCGCAGCGATTGGCCAGTGGGATTTGACGGGCGGGTAAAGCTCCGCTCCCATTGGTCGTCGCGGGCTGTCGGCGCCTCGCGGAGGCTGGGAGCTCTTTGAGCGGCTGTCACTCAGCGGTTTGTGTCCCCGCCCCCGTTTCCCACCCCGGGGTGTGAAACCGCACCCCCCACCTGCACCCCCCTCACTCTCGCTGCTTCTTAAAGAGACCATCACCCAGACCCGGCGCTGTAATCGCATTATAACAAGCCATGATAACATAATTGGTCTGTGCCGCCGCAACAGTTCCGTGTAAAGTGTTTGTGTTCAAATGTGTAGGAAAGAAAAAAGTGAGAGAGCAGCGAGTGTGTCGTGTTTATCTCCGGCTTTCACACCAGGGATTCGCAGGAGAGAGCAAAGCAACTAGTGTTTGTGTATAGCCTAATCCTGACACGTGTATTAATGCTGCCATCAGTTATTGATGTATCACACTTCAATATCACTCAACACATCTGTGAAGACCCGAACCGCATTTATTCATGACATCCTCAACAGATAGATAGATAGATGGATGGATAGATAGATAGATGGATGGATGGATGGATGGATGGATAGATAGATAGATAGATAGATAGATAGATAGATAGATAGATAGATAGATAGATAGATAGATAGATAGATAGATAGATGGATGGATGGATGGATGGATGGATGGATAGATAGATAGATAGATGGATAGATGGATAGATAAATAGATAGATAGATAGATAGATAGATAGATAGATAGATAGATAGATAGATAGATGGATGGATGGATGGATGGATGGATGGATGGATGGATGGATGGATAGATAGATAGATAGATAGATAGATAGATAGATAGATAGATAGATAGATAAATAGATGGATGGATAGATAGATAGATAGATAGATAGATAGATAGATAGATAGATAGATGGATAGATGGATAGATGGATGGATGGATGGATGGATGGATGGATAGATAGATAGATAGATAGATAGATAGATAGATAGATAGATAGATGCTTTATTGATCCCGAGAAATAGGTATCCAGTATCAAACATAACAGTCAAACACAAGAGAAGATTATCATTATCATTATCATCATTATTATTATTATTACTAACCCTGGGCCCATATTAATACAATAATTACAAACACATTCTACTGTTTAGCTTTAGTGGCATAAAAAGTATTCATATCATAATAAATCAACTTGAAGCAACACAATCACGAATGTGCATCAAAATATACTTAGAAGTAACAAATGTAATTATTATGTCAGATGGCCCATTTCACAATAATATATATTAAGGGATTATAACTTCTGATGCATTCATGTGTAATCATCACTCATGCAGTGGCTGGGAAAGGTGAGGCTCACATCAGTTACTTTACATTATCTACTGCCACATTGTTTAATCTGTAATTAATAAACAAGATTCATTTGATAATGGAAACAGTTAAAATGTTGCTTTCAAGTTATTGCATGAGTAATAATATCCACTAATATATGCATATTGATTTAAAAAATGCAATATAGGGTCATTATACATGCATACTTTTCATTTTGAATACTTAGTTTCATTTTACTAATATGTTTTTATTTCAGTAAAAGTTTGACTGCAAATGTTCTCATTATTTGGCATTTTTAAATTGAGTTGATTTAATTTTATGTAAGGAATTGAACACCTCCTCCACCATTGGAGTGTTCAAACATTTTGTGTTTTCTGATTGTGTGCTAACAAGGTGTGTATACTTGTCTGTTCAGGCACACCCATGTACATGTGTGTTTATGCATCTGCATGTCTTCACAAAAGTCCTCCCAGATACTGAAGTCATGCTCAGACGTTATTTTAAGAAATGCACATTTAAAGTAAAACAGTGGTCTCGTCAGCCTCATGGCCGCGTGGACACTTTTTTCTCATCATATCTCTTCTTTTTCCTCCCACTGACGGATCGTATTGATCTTTGTCAGAGCTATTGTGATCACTTCACACAGGGAGAAGTCCCCGCATTTCATTGCAATTAATCACAGAAGGCGAAGACACAGATATTCACACCTGAAGCACTGCAGGCATTTAAGTGGCACAGTTCCTTGTTCCTTTTTCAGTATGGTCTCACATTGCATCATGCATGTGTGAGTGAGCACAGTCGCCTACAGGTGAGGCCTCCGACTCTTCGTGGCAAAGGAAAGAGAATATCTGCGAAATGAGACTCTGTTAAAACATGACTTCACTGGTGATGGAAAAAAATAGCAATGGAGGATGACCAATTTCTATGGCTCGTCCTGAAATCGTACTCATTGGAGAGTTGGAGTTTGTTTGTAAAACGCCTTTGGAAAGAATACGTGATTAATGGATCCCAAGATTAAAAAGTAATCTTAGACTCTGAAATGTGAATTGATATGACATTGATATGACAAGAGTACGTTTCAAAAGTATAAAAAGTATATTATGGCAACTTATAATAGAACAAGAATTAAAATGACCATAGCTCTAATTATACACTAATATAGACACTTTGGGCATGCTTCAATGTAAAGATTTGTAATGGAAGGTTTTCAAAAAATGTAAATATCTGATGATCTTGCAGTTTATTTCAATGTCTTATGACATACTTTTTAAATTTGTCTTGTGTAGTTTAAATACATTATTGTTGCAAATAAAGTTTTTTACACAATTAATCTATATTGATTGATAACATATTCAATAAGTGATAAAATAACTTCTTTGAAATTTGTGTCTCTGATCAGATTTTCGATCCCCCATCTATCCACTTTGCATCTCTGAATAATAGAAATATTGAATTCAAAAGTTTTTTTCACAATATTTTGATGATCAGACTGAATTAATGATTCAGTTGTGTGTCTTTATTTCAGGTCTGTCCCAGTATTTCAGGCGTTCTGGGCACATTTTGGTCCCAAGTGTGAGGATGCCTACAATTGCAGCCATCCCAAGTATGCTCAACCCTGCATTTTGATTCCATTCCTTCAACAGTTGGGACATGTGGACCAGGTATTTTGGGGGGTTCTATTTCGAGGGGACTGTTGACACGTCTTTTAATGTGATTTATTTGCTGGATGACCCACTCAGGATGACTTGGCACACAAATAACTTTACTAATACGGCAGGCGAATGCCAGGTTCAAATTTTGACTAGCGTGCTAAGCTCAGGTTCAAGGGTCGTTCACGAGAAATGTTTGTGCGTTAATATAAAAGTTTGTGACTCGTTGTATTTTTAGATCCAGCCAGATTAAGATCAACCAATTTCTTCTCGGTGTATTAAATATCTTATTTCTGCTCACTGATATAGAACATGCTGCAATGTTCTACATGACACAGTAACTCACGATTTCCATGTGTTGTCACAGCAAGAACAATTAGGGGACTTAATTCATATAATATCTTACTGAGCGTAGACATTTTGCTCCTGTGTGCACTGTGCTCATGTTATACTGTATCTGTCATGGGTTAATGGCAGCGAAAATGTGCGCCCCTTTGCAAACCCATGAGCTTCTTTCCCTGGGCTCAGATGTTTCACATGGCACCAGCCTGAGGTGATATTTCTCTCTGGGTATTGATTGATTTATTGCATGATCTGAGAAACAGAGGGCCAGACAAAGAATTCACACTGTAAGGAAAGCATTAGCAGGTTTTGCTACCATAACTGCCCTGCTTATTCTCCCGTGTGCTGCTGTGTGAAGTTGTGACTGATGAGAAGAGTGCATGTCATAAGCATGGACTATAAAGAAGATAATGGCTGCACCAGATGAGCCCTTGTCTCTTTTTGCTGCATTTTTTTTTAACACCAACCATATTAGTGTTTACACAGCTGGATTAGAATGAAGGTGTCAGTGCGGACTAAAGATTTTGAGGCTGGTATAAGAGAAAGAAAGTAGTAGCTCTATTAGGTGCGTCTGATGAGTCAACTACATATTGTTCGCATTTCACTTTTTCTGGTGTCGGAGGGGTAACGTGAAGGTGGTGGTGAGACGGGGATGAATGTGTAAGGCCTGGAGCGATTCATCACGCTCGTCTTGCTGGAATCTTCAAAGATAACAAACCATCTGCTGCAGCTATTCATCAACTATAAAATAGAGAGGCGTGAAACCGGGCCAACTCATCATACTCTTACTGCGTGGCTAACGGGTGTTGCAGGGAGCGCGGAGATGCCTGGCTAATAGGAAGCAGAAAGAGTTTGGTCATTTCTGTCGATAGCAGGCTGACTGCTAAGTGGCGTGATGCGTGGCCGACAAGGGGGAGAACATGAGTGAAGAGGGGGAAGAGAAAAGCAAGACAGATGTAGAGAAAAGAAAAAATGTAAAAGGACAAAACACAGAGTGGCAACAGACCAAATCTCTTCAAACACAGTCTGAACTAAAGGCTCTGTTTTACCTCTCATGTTTGGCTGCAACACAAAAGTCACTGATTACTTGATTAGCAGTTCATTACCATTAATAACTTGAACTACATATGTATATAGGTCACTTGATGGGGCCTGGAATTTTTTGTAGGGGCTGTATGTGAGAGCACAAATGTCCAAGTCAGATGTTTTTGACATTATCCCAAACTTCTCCTGTTTCCACACCTATAGAGCTCAACAGTGGTTCTGTTCATTTTCTGATTATAGATTTTCATGATCAGCCATAATATTGTAACCATCAACACAAGCTAAGAGATTGTGAAACAATGGTATATGCTCCTGTAGCCACAAGTTCATAATATCAACTGAGTTGAAGATGTTTTTAAAGGTGTTTGCAATGTCAATGAGAAGTACTACACTACCCACAATCCTCAGGTGTAATAGCACCATCTGTGATTGTTGGAGGTTGCTGTAACCATGGAAATGTTTAATACAACCACAAAAATCATGTTGGCTGTTGATTTGGCAAGACAATACAAGTACTTTTGGTTATAATAGTACGTTGGTGTTGCTTTGCTGTAAACATTTTATACTTCATATTCCGCCTCCTGCCCAGAGTTTTTTCTCATCTGACCCGAATAATGTCCTACTGCGTTCTTCATATGTGGAAGGCAAAGTTCATGTTTTAAAATGGCTATGGAGTCAAGGGTATAAATGCACATTCCAAATAAACAAGGGCTGCTCTTCTACATTGGCGTAGTGGTTTTTTGATAGGTGAAAAAAGTCCTTGTGCTTTTCTAAGGTCACTGTGACTCCTCTGACTGAGTGCATGTAACAGTTGTAAATCTAGCCAAGATGTTTGGTGGTCTTCCATTAGTCAATGGTAATCATAAATTACCAGATTCAACAAGAGCAGCTAATACTGAAAAACTGTACTTTAGTGTAGATACACATCACCATCAAGGGGGTTATGGGTAATTGTTCTACCAGCAAAATGTACGTCCTTGTTGTTGACTGCAAGCAGTCCTGTGAGCTGCTTCTAATCTGCTTCTACTTCTATTGTTTAATGCTTTCTCGACTTCCTGCAATTCTTCCAAACCTCTGATTGATCCCAATTTTTGAAAAATCCAAGAATTTGTCAAATAAATAATATGTTATTGTGCTAAATAATTTTGGCTATATGAAGGACTTATGTTTCAACCAAGTCATGAACTAAACAACTGTTTAATGAAGCTTATCTAAATAAAGGAGACTCAACTGTGGTGTGGCTGTCAGTCTTCAACGCAACCACATGATCTGCAGGTGTCTAAACACCACAGCTCTGGCTATTCTTCTCCCTGTAATATTTTCTTTATCTTTATTGAAATGTGTGCTAACATTTACATTTCTCATCACTGTTTGTCTAATGAGGGGAGTGAATCAGCCTGTGCCGTGCCAAGTTCCTGTCAGTAGGTAAGGCTTGCGGCATGGCGTCCCAACAGCAAGCGTTGAGAGACAAACCATACCAGCTCCCCAACCTGTTCCATCATGAGGTGGGCGTGGCTTGGAGGTGCTCGCCCAAGTCTGTTTTGCTTACACTTCAAGCTGCAAGTGTCAGCCACGATGAAGGTATGCATTGTTGAATGTAGGGGCAAAATGGCAGTTTGTTTCCACGTCCTTTCAGCAGGTGTTTACTTGTGTCTACATCGCTCACATCCTCACCCTGCGAAGACAAAAATCAAAGCTGTGCCTTGTTGGTTTACTGCTTCTTTTGACAGGCAGTGTGGGGAAGGGCAACTCTCTTGTGTATTTGGCTATGGTTGTTTTAATAGGCCTTGTCAGTTGAATATTTCATAAAAGAAGCAATGGCCTGGAACAGTTTTTGTTCGGTGCAAGGAGAGGAATGTGCTCGTTTCACCCTTTGAAAGGTGACTTCTGTGTTGCACGGCTGCGGCGGCCAAACAGCTTCATGTCTGCCAGCACTCTTTGTTTTTGTGTTTTTAGTGTGAGTGCATTTGCACCAAGAAGGGATCCCATTCTCTCTTTTGTCTTTCTCTCACTCTTGTTCTCTATAAAGTGGTTTAAACATAGCTTTTGTTATTTCATGGAATAAAGTGTAACCATCCCTGTTAGAATTGTTGAGTTCTGTGCCCTTTCTGCATATTTCACTACAAAAACTTGTATTTTAAATAACAGTACGACACAGTATTAGGGCCATATCGAAGATAAATAAATTCTTGAGATTTCAAGACTCATAACTCGTCTTAACTCCTAACTCCTAACTGTAATATGAGAATGAGGAGTTGTAGTGTTATGACAATAAAGTTGAAATTGAAGGAAAAAAGATTAGGCAACTGGACTTGCTTGTGTTTCTTGAAGAAATTTCATGTCTTGAAGATACCATGACCTGGATGACCAAGGATCTTCACATATAAGTAATAATATTACAAGAATAAAGTTGTAATATTAAGAGTATGAAGAAGAAAAATATTTTTAGGAGTAAGCAGTGAGGAGAACCCATAAGTTCCCCTCTCTCTGGATCCAAAATGTTGATTACCAATCTGATTGTTTCTTTAGAAACTATGAAACCCCACATGAAACATCAGCAGCCCTACGGTCGACCAGGACCAGACATGTCCTTCCTAAAAGAAGCAACTTCCTCCAAGTCTGTGTTCTTTCTTAAGAATAGATTAAGTTTCTTGGACAATCTTTTTAAAGTCTGGATACTATCTTCTGATATCTTCTCGAGATCTCAAAATTTCTTTCCCTGTAATTCACCCTAATGCTCTGTCGTAAGAAAAAAAAATTCTTATCATATTGAACTTTACTTTATTTAAACTAAAGCATATAAAATTGGCAGGTCTTCCTTTGATCTGTCAGATTTTGTTGGTTACATATGGTCCAGGCGTGTAGATATCTACGGAGTTGTTTAATTAGCCAGCTAAATCAGTATGGTCCGCAAGTCTAAATTCAATTAGGCCTTCAAACACACTCAATGGCACCACAGGCCAGAGGTGGAAAATTCAATTTATTTGAAGTAACGGGATACCCATTTACTGCACGGCTGCCCATATGGCCTCTCCCTTGGTGTACGTTGCGTATGTTTATGAGCAATTCATTCAGCATCATTACATTATCTTTAGTGTATCATTAACTGTGGAGAAATGGCAATTAGATGGTATGTTAACTGATGCCAAAGAGAAAGAGAGAGAGAGAGAGAGAGAGAGGGAGACACACACACTGACACACACACATACACACACACACTGAGTTAACTGCATTTGCACTTGTACATTTTAATAAAACATTTAATTGCCAAGTTCTCCCTCTGAATACTCTAAAGCAGGTGTACACAGACGCACTTAAAAAGCAAAACCACCAAGTTGGCTAATGAACAGAAGACTGACATTCCATCGGTGAGGAGAATGAACCCATATCAATCAAACCTTTTCTCTTTACACAAACCTGCTTCGCTCTCCACTCACAACACCGCGGAGGCCAACTCATTAGCGGAGGCTTTGGGAAGGCTTGTATGGCTATGTGGAGTACAAAGAGAGAAAAGGGTGATCCCTCCTTTTTCTCCGCGCTCCCTCGTTCCTGACAAAGTAGGGCCCTGGTGAATGGCAGAGGCAAAATAGCAGAGCTGAATGGAGTTGGAGGAGTGGGGCTCGCTCATGCAGAGAACTCCCAGCCCCTCTATACCTGCCCTGGTGAAAAGAGTGGCCAGCTGCTGCTGCTGAGCCTTTTTCCCTGGCTTCAATAGAGACCTTGTGAAAGGAGCCCGGACAGGGTGGCTGAATACTGGGAAAGAGAGTGAGGAATGGAAGTCAGGGAGGGAAGGAAGGAAGAAAAAGCAAGGAGGACTAAGTGTGAGTGTGTGTATGTGGGTAATTGGGAGTAGAGAGGGTACAGAGTTTGCATAAGTCCGTCATTATGCCCCTGCAGTGCACAGTGCTATTCGGATTGGTCTTTGACAGAGAAGAAGAGCAGTTTAGTTTAATCAATCATAAAGGAAATTAGCATGTTATAATGAAGCGGTTGGAGAAGTCCATTATTTGGGCAGTTCAAAGGGAAGATTGACTTTGGAGCTGGGATCTGTGGATCCTGGCCAAATCAAGTTTGGGAGAGCCTCTGCTGAAGCTCAAAGAGAAAATAAGTATTTTAGAGAGCTTTCAAATGCATGAGTGGTACAGTACAAACCATATTCATGCAGCAGCTCCTCCAGTGTGTTCTCATAAGGACATTTGGACATTTCTGTGGGTATATCCTGGTTATATCCTGGTTCGGTATCATTTTAGAGCTCAATGTTCTTCACGCCATCTCGGTCTCATTTCTCCTCTATGCCATATTAATTTGTGTCTTTTTCCTTACAGTTTCCACATTTCTGCTTTTACTGTTGCATTGCCGCAGCCACAGCTGCTGAGCTCATGTCAGCTTGTTTTCCTCCCCCGAGCACTTCTCATTCCTTCTTCTCTACCTCCCTCATCAATATCTGCCTCTCTCCCTCCCTCCCTCTTTTCGGCCAGGCCGCTGCTTCATCACCTTCCGTTGACTGTACCTCCTCTCTTTTTTAGTGCCAGTTTCCTCGCTCCTTTCTTCACTCCTTCCCCCGTGCCTGCCCCAGGGCGCTGCTGCTGCTAATAGGATAATGGCTGCCATGTTATGCACACTTAAGACCCACAGAGCAGCGCTCAGGGCTGTGTTCATGTGTATGTGTATGCCTTCCTGCTCCATCGGGCTGAGGGGGAACGCAGGACGTGTTTAAAAGTATTTGCAGAAATTGCACGGGGGTGCGAGGGGGGATTTCTACATCTCCTTTGAAAGTCTAATTTAACAAACTGATACACGTAGCTTTTACATTCAGGATTCCACAAGCTATTAAACATAGTAACCACAGTTACAAAGTTATCCCCATTCTTGGCTCAGGCTTTATTAGAAGCCCAGTTAAGGGCGTTTAATCCCTCAGCCATTTGCCATGGCTCCTCAGCCCTCGGGCTGTGTGCTGTAACTCATACTGTGTAATTAGGAGCTTGTTAATTTCTTGACAACTGTATATATATTCTGAATCGAGTTTATTTAAACATTTAAAGAAAGTGATCAACAGGTTTTTAATAAAATGTATCCAGTAAATATCCTGAGCTTGTTTTGATCAATTTGTGGAACTTTGGTCAGAGTCTTAAAAGCTAAGTAAGAAGTTGGGGGATAAATTGTGGACACTTTTATAGTCTGGATCTCACAGGTATGTAACAGTGGTGCAGGTGAGATAGAACCTGATTTACAGTGTATTGAAAAAATATTACATTGAGCTGCATGTGCTTATTGGAAAACATGTAGACAATAATGTTTCCTGGGTTTTTGGCCAGATTTGGTTGTTGCTGTTTAAACTGCCGAGCAGATGTTCTCTGCTCCTGGTGCATGTCCAAGTCCTCTGCAGCGCAGCAGACATCCTGCCACACATCTGAGCTCTGATGCCGCAAGTTCTCCCTGAAACAATGTCTGAGTCAACCACTATGGCAGGCGTCTATAAGAGACCCAGGGAATGAGTAAAAAGGTAAAGTGAGATTTCCCTCAGCTAATGTTTTTCTCCCCCGTAAAAGAGCACACACTGGAGATAAAATGGAGCGAAGGCAAAGCCAGAAACTGTCAGGTCGGTGCATCCAGCTGGAAAAGTTCTCGATCGACGCTCTTAACATTTCAGCAAGAACCTCTACTGTATTCATTGGAGCTGGAAGAATGCTGGACTCACAGCGAGAGCTTCACATGTAGAGCCAAAATACATATGAATGCACACACTTTTTTTATTAACATGTGCATTAAAGAACATGGTCTCTATCTAACACACACACACACACACACACACACACACACACACACACATCCTCATGGCTCCATGGCTTCAAAGGACTTCACATTGACTTATTGGCTTATTTCCTCGCGACTCTCACATCTAAGTAAAAGAGTCTTGAGGAAATAAGACAATAAGTCAACCCTAACATTAATTTGAACCTAACTTTAACCCAACCTTAAATCATGTCTTCACCTTAGAATGTAATGTTTATAACACACACACACACACACACACACAGTTAAATGAAGGGATAGGAAAGCTCATTAGGGTGAAACATAAAACTATCATCATCTTAAAGTTAAAAATAAGAATCAGTCATTTTGTGTTAATTCACATTCCTCTGTACCTTGACAAATTCAAAATGCTGCACAAAGCAATTTTGTAAAATCAAATTTGCCACCACATCAAATGTGATAATTGAACTTCTAGCATTATACACTCACTCTTAAAAATGTCTTCCATATGCCAGACTGCAAAACTGAATCCTCTACTGGCTGGTAGCATTTGGCTTGATGCAAAAATAGCCACAGAACACCCAGGAATTAGACATTTCTCAGTAATTTTGTGTTGCTCAATATGTTCTGTAACTATGAATGTCTGTGTCTGGATTTGTGGAAGAGGCGAGGCATTAAATTCAAGTTCATAATGACATTTTGACATCTGAGACCTACTATATTGTGAGCATCACTTTATGTCACTGCTGAAGTCAACGGGTTGCATTTATTACCCATTAGCTCATTACAGCTTCTGACGGCAATGAGTTGTCATTCACACTCGTCTGGATCTTTTTTCCATCTCGACTTAACTCCTGCAGATCAGTTTAACCTCTTGCACTGCAGACATGACGTGGCGATTAGTTTTTGCCAGTGAGGTGCTGCTGCTACGTGTCAAGGCTGGCTGATGTTACCCATTCCTGTTCTCACACACACAAGCACGCACACAGACACACACACACACACACACACACACACACATCCTCCTGTGATGAATTTGTTATGCTTATTTAGCGTTGGCACCTCAGGCTGTTTGAGTGTGACAAGGCAGATGCTCCACAGTTCAGCTCCCACAACCTTTCACTGTCTCTTGCTGTATATCCTGTTCTCCTTTGTGCCCAGGCTGAAAGTAGAATACACTATAATATCAAAAACAACTTTTAATAATCAAGTAGTGGAAAAATATATTTTTTAATAAACATTACAGTCGAACAAACACTCAGCACTCCTGTATTTTATTCTTATAAAACAGAATTCCTGTGATAGTAAAGGCATATTTTGAGCTTGCCGGCCTCTGCTGGATACTTCACCCTGTGCAGGGGAGAAGTCAGATGTTGTGTCCTAAGAATAATCTCATTTCTTGACCTTTGAGGAGCCTCCAAGTCAAACACAGCGAGGCTGATTAAAACATGACCATAACAGGAAGTTTGCTGTGGAAATCGAACTTCAGGGTGTGGGTGAGACAGGGAGTGCTGAAGTGTGGCAGTCATTGAGCGGAGAAGACTTGTCTTTGATTACAACACACTCATCTCAGATTTCCTACTGGACTGGTTTGGAGCAGGACCTGTCATATATATCGTGCATGAATTTGATGAGTCAAAATTAATCAAGACAGACATTTATTTATTGCTTCATAATGTCCTTTAAACATATTGATTCCACAGTGTTGCAGTTTGTTTACTTTTGCTGTCTGTCAGGTTTCTATGGACATGCATGCTTGCCATAATTTGTTTCTCTACACGCCCTGCGCATGATGTGTGTGCATATGTCAACATGCATGAATGCAAACATGCAGGCATGTGAGCCAACATTTGGTCTGAGTGTTACTGACCCATATGCAGGTGTGAATGTGGGTGTGCGTGCCAGCAGACATGCACACTCCACTGCAATAATGACACCAATGTTTCCTGCATGATTTCTCTCCATCTCTCTCCATTATTGACCCTTTCATCTTCCTCCCCTCTCTTCTTTCCTCTCCTCTCTTTCTGACTGCAGGTCGGACCGGAAATTCCTGCCTGATTGGACAGATTAGCGAAGCATCTTCAAGCTGCTGAAGAAATGTGTGAAGATGCGAGAAGGTAAGGGGACACACTCCCCCGCTGTGCTGCCAATGTCCGTCCTCTGCAAAAAAAAAAATGCTTCAGGTGTCTCCTGGTGCCTGTTGGGTAATCAAAGCATTAAGGCCCTTTCACAGTTGTACAGTGCAAATGTGACCAGGCAACCATACCACACTGTAACTTTCTTACATTCATCAGGTGCTATCAAACTATGCAGATAATTTTGTGGAGTAATGAGATATACCGTACATACACGATAACTGTCATCAACCCTTCATTGCTGCATTAAAATTACAGTATATGTGACAGGTAATTGGTCAATTAAGACACAGACGAATTTGTTTAACCTGCAAATGAAAATTATTACCCTCTCATACTTTACACTGCCACTTTGTCATCATAACTCCACAGAGTTTAATGAAAACTGCATCTGGTGACAGTTATATGGGCTTCTACTCTGCCACATGGGAGTCAGTGTGTCTCTGACAAGCCTACGTCCTCAATGTAATTCCTCTTTACAAGATTATCAATCAGACTGTCAGGCTCAGCAGACTGTGTGTCATGATTTGTTCTACAAAGTTAAACACATATTTCACCCAATTTTACAATAAGAACACTTATTCTATCCTCTTTAGGTTGCATTACAAGGTTTCAATCTGGCGGAACTCGTATCAAAAACAGTGGACAAGATTCTACTGGAGCTGAACTGACCTGAGAAAAGTAAGTAACTGTTTTTCATTCTTTCCCCAAACACATTCTACAGCCAGCTTAACCTTGTCAAGAAATCTGTGAAGTCTCCGTATCATATGACATAAACAGCAGATGTATCGAATGTGCAAACTCAGTTCCTGCCTTTTCAAACAATTAGAACGAAACAGAAGATTAATAATGTATTGGAATGTGGAAACGCGACGCAGCATTTGTCATAGCAGAAGCATTTGATCTGCACCTGGGATAAGCTGCTTACACAACCTTCACACCTGCATGCCCCAGACTTGTTTCGCGTGTGTGTGTGTGTGTGCATGTGTGACAAGATGAGAAAGTAGGAGGAAGAGAAAAAAGGTTGTCAGAATAACAAAAAAAAAGAGAAGGAGGGAAACATATTTCGGGGAAAGAGACAGTAAAAGAGATGAATCTAAGACAAACAAAAGCAGAGTAACATATCGACACAGGTGGCTGAGGCTCCAGGCGGCCATTTTCCTACTCGCTCTCTCTGGGAGAAGCTGTAAAGTTTCTGTTGAAGTGTGTGCAGGATGTTTTCTGGGGCCTCTGCTCCTCACGCAGCCCTGGACCGTCTTTTTTGTTTTCCCTTTGCACAGTTGCTTTTTCAATCAACCCAACAACGCTCTCCTACATGTCAGTGGCCTGGTTCCAATCAACCTGCAAAGCATTAAGTCCTGCCTGAACGCTCTTGTCTCTCGCTATCTGGTTTACAATTTCAGAACCAGGAAGACTGTTGTGGTAACAAAGAACAACAAGTCCATCCTTTAACTGGTTTTCATTCGTGTTCGCTCCACATGGAAAATTGCAACTATCTTTCTCCCTCTAGGTGTGACTTCTCTAACAATTGTTTCGTGCGTGCTATCCGGCCTCTGAGCTGCTGCACGCTTGATGTCACACGCTTTTGATTGGTGAGAAAAATTGTGGCTCTGAAGTAGTATCTGCGCTTCGAGAACACTGACGTTCATTCACGAGGCTCAGCTGCCGAGCGATGCACAGACAGATGGGAAATAAGCCGTCATTACTTACTATTGCTCATTTATCTTTAAACGGCTGCATTTAAACATAATTATCTCTATCGCAGAGGCCATCAGGACGGGACGACACAGGACATCTGTGTGTGTGTGTGTTCACTTGCACATTTGCTGTTGAGCCTGTTGACTGCTGGAAAATTGAGATAATGATGTTCCATATATTTTTCTTGGTGTGTAATTGCTATATTTCTCTCTCTTTGTCTCTCATTCTCTCTCTCTCTCTCTCTCCCTCACACATTCACACACACACACACACACACACACAACAGATGTTTTCACGTGCACCGCCTTGTTTTTACAGCTTTAAAATAGTCATGGCCCCTCCTGATAATTCATCTAATGCGCTGTCGTGTTCAGCTCCGGACCCTAACTTCATGCTTGTTAGCAGACCGCTCTGCTGTCTGAAAAACAGCCTGTGCATCAAGAAGCCTGTATGATGTCTATTCCTCTACATATGCACCTGGTGGAAGAATTGCTCTAACCCTTTAATAGTAATTGTACATTGTAACCCAAGATTTCAAATTCCGACTTCCGTGCAGTGGAGCTCAGGTTCCTTCTTGACCAAAAACAGATTCTAAAGGTGAATATGCAGAATCTGTAGGTGAGGGACAAGATTTTTGGGCAGGCGGAACAAAGGAGGCCGAACAAGTCAAACACTGAAATGCATCAACGATCTGCTTCTTAATTTATCGGTATTCATTTGCACATAGCTGTTAATAGATATAAGATTAGATATGCCTACAAAAACCTGTTTGTGTTTGTGTTGTTTATGGAGAACTCAACTCGTGTGATAAACAGTGTCTAACGGAAGTCTTGGCCCACTCAGGGTCTTTGTGCATGCTTGCTTTGGATATTTTGGTGAAGCTCATATGATATATTCAACAAGGTGGGAAGTGGGCCTTGAGTGGAGATGGTTTTGTCAAAAGTGCTGCATCTTTATTGCCAAAATGGAATTGAATCAATGTTGATTTATTTGAATACGATCATCTTATCAAGTATTTACACCTGCATACATTTTACTTACACATCCAGCAGACGTCAAACTACATTAACATTTATTTAGGGAATTATTGACGAATGCAAGGGAAATAATAGTCGATGTCTTTGTCTGTCTGGAGTTATTTATTTATTTATTTTTGCTGAAAACTGCACCTGGAGCTGAGGTAAATAAATGCAGAGCAACAAAACAGTGATCCAAAGAAACTAAACCACTCCATAGAACTCAATAGAGGAAAAGTTGGTTTGTATAACCATTCGTTTTTCAGGATGAATGACCCCTTTCACATTGCACATAGTCATTACTTCTACCAAGGTGTTATGTGTTCAGGATTAGTTAGCAGGATTACACAAAATATACTTGACAGACTAACAATTAATTTGGTGGACAGATGGGGTATGGGTCAGGAAAAAAAAGGCAGCTCTTTTTATCATCACATTCTTTAACATTCTGCGATGAGGTGTTTTTCAAAATAGATTTCTCAGATCTTGATGAAGAAAATCAGGAATGCTTAGGGTAATGATATTTATGAGTGTGTGCAATTTGTCTTTCATTTATCTTCAATGATGCATTGACATGGAAGCAGCTGCTATTGAAGTTCTTTTTTAAATTATTTGTCATTTAATATATTACAATTCATCACATTATAGTGTTCTGAGTAAACAGTAAACTCCTGTTCATTTGCGGTTCAGTGTAGTACAACGTTTGCTTCCCACTGTGCATTTCATGCGGCCTACTTATTTTGTATGCTCCCTCCCCTTTTTCATTCTATAACTTGGACTCTGCGTCCACAGAAAATGATTTGCCCATAAACGTAGGACATAATTTGAAATTAGCTTTAAATGACTTGTGGCCAACAAGCAATCAGGCCTCATTGTGAAGAAATGGAAGTCACCCAAAAGCTGCATAAATGAGCTGTGCAGCTTCTATAGAAAATGCTTCACTGGCCACACAGTTCGTACAATGGGCTGATGGGAGGAGGAATGTGTGCAGCAACATGTTCAATGTGATGATTAGTCTGCTGCAGCCCAAACCCGGAGGGTACATCCTTTTCAAAACAACCCAGTTGGAGGGGAGCTACCAATCCGGAGGCACTTGTAGCACAGGTGCAGCTCTGGTGGCTCGCTCTGAAAAAAAAGAAAAAAAAGACAAACGGCCCAATGTCATTCAAACAAAAACAAACACTGAGCTGTGCACCAATGGTGGCCATGGTTTTCTTTCCATTTTTTTCTCTTTCTCCCGCCATCTTTTGGGGGCAGCCTCCACTCACAGAGCTACAAAGCAAACACAGTGGTGTGAACAGTGGGTGGAATAAGGGTAAACACAGGTTGTTGTGACGTGTGTGGTGAGTGAGTGACCGTGTGTGGTGGACATTCCTGATACTGAGCCTCTGGTGCTATTTTTCTTCCTCTTGCCGGGGGTGAGATGTTTTGAGAAGCCTGCTCCCTCCACCCAGGGCTCACCTGTTGAGCCATGACAACCAAACAAATGGCTTCCATTGCTGCTCACCTGACCTTTGACCCCCAGGCTTTGGGTTGCCCTGCAGAGAGGGGCTGTTTTAGAAGCCTTTTCTGGTTCAATAACATATTTTCCCCTGGAGCAGCTAAAGTGCTTAGCTGTTTAACACCTGTGGCTCCATCACCCTGAGCTCCAACACAACTGCTCATATCTTCCAGATCCCCACACAATGCCCAGTCGTTTGTCACAGCTTGTTCTCTGTACACTTTAATGCCCCGACAATGTAGGAATTTTGTGAAAGACAAAAGCTGCCATTTATGTATTCAGATAAAAAGGTAAAAACATTCAGTGTGTTCACATTAATAAATGCTACTTATCCAAATATGATATTTGCATATCTCCTGCATGTACCAGACATTTCTTTATTATTATTATTATTATAAGGTTGTGCAAAGTGCTGCACAACCAGCAAATAGATGGTTAAAATACAGAAGGAAATACATAAATAATAACTGTAATAATGAATAATAGAAATAAAAGACCAATAATAAAATGCCCCCCCCCAAGAAAATTCAGGGATATGCTTTCCAAAAATAGTTAAATATTTAGTTGAGACTTTAAAGAAGACACTGTGAGAGTAATCAATAACATTTTAAACCAATCAGTATATCTCGTAGTTAGTAAATAGCGGCTGAGTTTCATTAAATCATTTTGTTTGTCTGTTTTCAGGTGAATTTATCAAGCAAATGAAGAAGCTGTGGCGTCTCTAGCTGGATAGCAAGTAGGACATCACACTTATTATTATGACAAAGTCAAAGTGATGCAAATTACATGGCCTGGATATAAAATGACAGCACATTAATTCACACATGCCACACAAGTTACCTCAACCTATGCACCCAGACACATAGAACTAATTTATAACATTGCCTTAAAAACATTTAAATGAAAAGTTTGGACAGAGCAGCGTTTGCTGATATTAATTCTATCTCTCTCACACACACACACACACTCTCTGGCACCTCAACGGACACGTTGTGCACGCCTCTAGTCAAACATGCACAACTCATCAGCCTCTATACAGGAGAACATTACTCCCCACTCACGCATGAGTAAACTCAATCTGAGGCACATATTCACTCACCTACCTCATGATAACCAATCCCTGTCTTATCTCATGAATAAATAAATGCTCAACTCTGTACTTTACAATGGAAAGTTCTCTCCAGCAGAGAGTTAATTGCTTGAGAGACGCACGTACGGCCACACACTCTTTCTTGAGTCACACACCAATATGTGTTGATATTATCTGCATGCCGTGACACCCTCAGTTTGGTTTGTTGAATTCTGATTTTATAACCAGCAGCAGCAGGGGCCCGCATTATTTTGCTGCATGGCTCATTCTCAGAAACCTGGAGGAAACACCCACTGTTTTCCTTCACACCTCTGTGCTGTATAAGCACGTGAACAACCACACTCACTGTGCGTACGCTCACATGAGCCCGTACAAATACACACATGCAAGTTCATACAATAGATAGTTAGTTGGACTCTCCGTTCAGACTGAGAGACCTTGTTGCTAGAACAGTGAGGCCCTTCGAGTCGGGTCTGCAGCATACCACTCGGAACACGTAACCTCATATCAAGCTGATACAGATGCACCAAAATGCTGCAATCCAAGACTGTGCTGCCAAACACTCATACAAACAGCAGCACCTGCCTGAAATCTGGGAGTGAGTGGAGCGTAATGCCTTGGCTTGAGAGAGGGTGTGTATATCAGTGTGTGTGTGTGTGTGTGTGTGTGTGTGTGTGTGTGTGTGTGTGTGTGTGTTCCTTCAGGAGTGATCGTGATGAAGCAGGACTAGCATTAGGTCATCAGTTCTGCTGGCGTCTCCACAGCTGCTGGGAGACTGGTGGAGACATGTCCACATATGGAGGTTCTCGCTGCTCTCAAAATATTTCACATGAGCACCACTTTGCTCTGAATTGAAACCAGAAATGTGACTTTGTGGGGTATAATGGGTCAAATGATTGGTTACAGACTTCCAGAGGTCTACTATTGTCTCAGTAACAAACACTGAATGGGATAATGATGTACATGGAATTACAAATGCTGTACACGTCTATAGACTTTTCATATCAGGGAGGTTCAGTATTTGTAAAAATATTGTTTTATTTTGTCAATTATGACTTACTGACTTTATAGAGCTGTATGATGTTAGGAAGAACAACATTGATCAGGATAGAAAGCATAAACTTACTACAGCCTTCAGTAAAAAGGTGTTTTTTGCAGAAATCATCTCAAACTCCTGCAATTGCACCTGAAAGTAAACCATGTGACCAGGGACACGGCTACAGGGTAGGCAAAGTAGGCAAATGCCTGGGAAGGGGGCCCCCTGAATGGCTGATTATATTAGTTCCCTTGTCTAGGGTCCCCCTGGGTCCCTTGAAAAGTGACATGTATGTTCATGAACATACATGTCACTGGTCAACTGAATCTGAGATGGTAAATGGTTTGTATTAATGCACCACTTTCTCAAAGCGCTTTACAGTACAGTCATATTCAATGACACACACGCGGTCATACAACGCGTCTATACACTTTTTATCACACACCATTTATACCTTTGCGGCAAAACTACCAGGGGCGATTTGGGGTTCAGTATCTTGCCCAAGGACACTTCGGAATGCAAACTGGAGGAGCAGAAGATTGAACCACTGACCCTCTGGTTAGTGGACCACTGACTCTTCTTCCAGCTGCATTAAACATGATGTCTGCTACACACAAGTTTTTTTTCAGAAAAGCTGGCAGAGCCTCGCAGACCTTATCCCCAGGTGTTTTCTCTGGAGTTCATCTTTCCACATAATAGGCAGCGAGTAAACAATTTATGACTTGTGACGATGGACAGAAATATGATAAATATAATGAAAATACCAGAACTTATCATTCACTAGGTGCAATTTTCAATCTACAATCAAAGAAAATACTGGATTATTATCAGCATTGCGATGTGTGAGCGTAGCATTCAAAGCTATTTTCCATCTGGCTGTACAATTGAAACAAGATAGCACATTGGCCCTCTCATATCCACACTGTGTTGCACCCAACCTCTGCAGGCAGCGAGCCTCGCGCCCGGCCAAATAGTATCTGTAGCTGTTGCCATTCCGCCGAAGCTGCTGGGTGCGAATCTGTGCCGTGTTTAGCGAAGGAGATTGTGTATTTTGAGCGTGTGCTGGAAGTACAGCGGGTCAATAAATATTTGATGACAGTGCCACCTCTCCTCAGCGCCCAAGCCCCAAGCAGATGATCTCCTGACCTTCAGACACCCAGGACCAGATGAATTATTGAGAGCAGAGCTGTCAGTCACGAGTGCTGGGCCAACTCCAGCTGGAATAGAGAGGGAGGGTTATCTGTGATCACATCTCGCTCTGATGTCAATCTCCAGACCACCTGCTGAATGGACACTTCAGCCTGAAAGGACAAGGAGTTTGCCTAAGCTCAGCATAGTTATCTTTGTAGTGAAAGCACAATATGAGAGCTAAAGCTGATCCTACATGGGCAGATGGATGAAAGAGAGATGGATCTATAGATAGAATAGAAAGTGTTGTTTTTATCTTTCGGCTTGAGGATGGATGCACATGTGACCTGACATTCAAGATGAATGGTTTTCTTTTATCCTCGTGGCATTAGGAATAATTCATGCATCATGATGAAAATCTGGCTTTTGATATGCCAAATGTTTGCATCGTCTGCTGGATACTTCTGTTTCGTATTATCCTCTTATTTCCTGCTTACATACTTGCATCACTTGAATGTAATGTCTATTTTGATGTGATCATAAGTGATTGTTCGGGAGTTCCCGTGGTGCCGAGGCTCTGTGAGGGACAGCAGACTATTGAACTCATTGTGACCTGTTAAGCTTTGTTTGGGTGGAGCCCTCCGATTTCACCACACAGCTGTTAGAAACTGCTGTGTTTGTGCTCGCCCGTATGGATTAATCAATGAGTGTGTGCGCTGGCAAACAGCTGAGAAAGTGATTCAGTGACCGCCTTCATCTTTGAGTGTGTGTGAATATGAGCAGTGTGTGTTTGTCTGCGTGCACTTGTGTTTCTGTGAGCATTTCCTGAGGCCTGTGGTCCAGGAGGCTGTCTCAGGCTGGAATAACCTTCTCTCATGATGGTGTCACATATGATACTTCCTCAGGCCTTGACCAAACACCACCCGATCCCTCACCCAACACTTCAGCCTGATCCCTCCCGTCACCTGTATTCCTTTTGCTGCACTCCCACTGCCATCTCCACCTTACTGCAAACCCCTTCTCCTTGCGCTGCACGTTTAAAGTCGCCGCCCCACCCTATTCTCTGCTTCATGTCTCTCAGCCCCAGCAACAACTGGGCTCACCTTGCAGCTCATCGGACCCCTTGCCTTGGTTTGGCTGTGGTTGCTGTAGCTGCCTGACATGGGGCCGTGGTCACTGCCTATATAAGGCTACAGCCATACTACTACATCCTTACCACTACGGTTCTAGTTTCAAACTAAAATCTCTGTCCGCATGAGCTATTTGGTTTCACATCAATTTTATGTCCATACTATCACATTTGAAAACACATATCATGTGACTTTACTCACAGACAGTGGGCATGCGCATGGCAGTATAAACAGGAAGGAATGTGCTTGCTGATATGCAGGAATTGCTCCTGTAAAAGGCGGAATTGAACTGCACAACAGCTGTTAGCAAAGACAACAGGGTCAGCAACTCTTGTAATTGAATATCCAAGTTATGTTCTACACTGGTAGTTGAAGCTAATGCTGCTTGTTTTCTTCCGGAAGGGGCTTGTGTGATAAGAACCTGACAAATCGGCGAAGGCTACATTGAAAAGACCCAACCAGCAAGTGGTTGTGAGTGTTTACTTGACATGCCAGGTATTGCTGTAGCAGAGGTAATGCATTTTTGAAGAAAAACATAATAGTATGGATGTAGCCTTAGGCTGAGATGTGACGCAGTCCATCCATCTATCCACCCATCCTGCTTATCCTTTTAATGGAGGGATCTGGAGCCAATCAGCTGACACAGGAGAGGGGGGGGGGGGGGGGGGGGGGTAAACACTGGACAGGTCGCAAGTCCATCTCAGACAGTTAAAGTGCTGATATTTTAGTAGAATGATTAAAAAGCTTTTATTGATTACTTGAGTGATTTCAAAGTTCATGGTCAGTGACAGAGTGGCCTGGAAGCTGGGAGCCATTCAAAAACTTAGTGAGGAAAACTGATGTTTGTTGAGTTAAAAGTTCTTCAGTTCACCTGCATGTTCATGTTATTGTTGTTGTTATCACTTCCAAACTACTATAATTTAGAGTGTAGGTTATTTTACTATAGTGGAAATTACTTTATTTATCTTTTTTGAGGGCGGTGGTGCAGTGGCTAAAATTGTTGCCTCACAGCAAGAAGGTTGTGGGCTCAAACTTGGTGGCTGGTCAAGAACTTTCTTGCACATTGTCTTTGTGTATGTGTGGATTTTCTCCAGCTCCCATCCACAGCCCAAAGACATGCAGCTAAGCATAACTGGAGACTTTAATTTGCCCGGATGTGAATGTGAGTGAAGGTTTGTTTGTCTCTACATTGTCTTTTTTTGACATGACCTCTGGAGGATGTCCAGAGAAATGTGTTTCACATTTGCACAATTCAGCAGGAGATTATCCGCTCAGGCGTGTTCATAAGAACACAGAAATCTCTGCAGCATTCAGGTGAGCTGTGGTGCAGCAGGTACAGACAGGCAGGACATAATGTATAACTTCCGCTGCAGGGATCACATTTTTATTTTAAGCACATAAAGAACTCTCTTGATATCTTCATCGGTGACTTCTACGTGTAAGGCTGAGATATTTGTGTCTACTCGCTCGCAGTAGATAATTTTAGTATTAATATTAAAATGTATTTAATATGCATTTCCAAACAGCAAAGGGAATTATACAACTATTTCATATATAAACACAAGAGTGAAAATAAACAGTATAGATAATAGAGGGATGGATCCTTCTTGAGGACAGATTACACAATTTAACTAAACCACTGACACCTTGGTATTAATCCGAGCATCCATGAAACATTTCAATCAGACCACATCTCTACACGAGACTCCCCATCCATCTTGTGTTTCTGGCCAACCCCTGTGTGCTGATGACAGTGGGTTTCAACCATGATAAGTGGGGCTGGCAGTCCCCCTTAATCAGATCTCCCATTTAGTTTAATGGCGCTCATGAGTGACAGGTGACATTGTCGTTTCTCAAAGGCAGATGCCTGTGAGAAGAAGTGGGCTCTGTGTGGATGATACGCAGATTGCCCCCCCCCAGCTGTCATTGTGCAGCTGGAAATGAAAGGCTAAGGATGTTTGTCTGCTCTGATCTGACAAACCACATTACTGGGAAGTGTGGTGATCCATATGGATTGTCCTTCAAAAGAGGCAGATTGGTATGACAATCAAAAGAAATGACGGGCAGAGTCATACCTTTTGGCATTGATGCAACCAGAAGGTTGTAGGAAGGTTATCATGTTAATGTGATGAGTCCTTGAACAAGGAGGCATCCTTCAATTGTGCACTTTGACTTTCATGAAATGTCAGATATTTCCAAATGCATCCTATTATTGCTCATGTTCTCTCACTTGTTAGAAACACACAGAGAGTATTGTCTCTGTGCCATGAGAGTGATTAAGCCAGCATCAGCCTTACTGTCCCCAGTGGACACAGGCTTTGTGTTTATTTCAAACACAGTGGCCCTAGTGCTGTCTTTGCTATCTCAGCTATGGGCGTCAGGGGAGGCATTCTGCTCAAGTCTTGGATTCTTATGGGTTTCCTAAGTGAAAAGACAGGCCCTGTCGGGATTACTCCTCCGCTTTATTGCGATGGCTTTTCCATCGACACTTGGACACTTGCATGCTGCAAAGCTCGTTCGCGCTGACCACAGTCTAACTTTTCAGCATGACTTATGTCTCGAGCAGGGCTGCGTTTTATGTGCTAGATCAGCAAAAAACAATCTGCCTTATCGTTTTACCTCCATCAACACTCAGCCGGGGAAATATTATCAAGTTATAACACAGGTGCTGAATATGACAGATATTCAGAATTCGACGTGTGTCCAGTTTCACAATCTGCGAGGGAGACATTTGGCTGGTATCAGTATCTTTGTCAAATAATCACTCCTACTCCCATTTCTTGCATGAATTTCAATTTCATACCTCTCACTCTCTTAGTGTCTCTTTAACACGTATCCCTATTCATCACTTTCACCCCATCACCTTTACCTGTTCTCATTTTCTCACGATGCTTTGCTTTTTCTTTCTCTTTCCTCATCTTCATCTGCTCTCATTTGCCGTGTTGGTGTGTGTCTAGAAGTCGCTCCTATGGCGTTCCAGATTTCTTAAGTTTTTTAAATACCTGAGACATGTACAATAATAATTTCACCTCTCTTTTATCGATCGCCACTCAGGTCATTTTATCAGCCAATCACCAATACTCATACTCATGATAAAGCAGTCATTTCTCAGCTCTAGATCCCCTAAAGTCTATTTTCTGTCAGGATAATCATGAGAATACCAGAGAATTACAATAGACCAATCTGAGGAACATACTTCGTCTTGTATTTCCGTGGGAGGTTATAAGAGAGAAACAGAGACGGAGTGAGAGAGTGAGTGTAACAGAGTTTGGCGGTTGTGATGGTGAACTTTTCCCCAGTTCCACCTGGCTGCAGCGGAGTGCTTTTCAGCCACGACGGGCCCCTGGGATCTGGTGCTCAGCGGAGCGGACTGTGCATATGGACTGTGATCCTGTGTGTGTGTGTTTATATGTGTGTGTCTGGAGAGACAGCTGTCCAGCTCATCTTCCCCCCTTGTGGCCTGCCTCATTTATAATTAACCCAGATGACCAGGTGGCTATGTCCCTCTGTCCCTGCCAAGGCATGCTTCGTTCTGACCTCTGAACTTCTATCAGACATTCCTCAGCTCATGTTTACCGCTCATGTACGCTGCTTGGTTGACTAGACATCTCTGGTGTTGGAACAGCACGCTGCTGATGCACAATGGAAAATTGGACAAGACAGAGTAAAGGCAGCTGTAAGCTTCCACCAAAGTGCTTGTGTCTGACATCTAGTCTCCTGACAACAATCAAACATCGAAACTGAAGGGAGGTTGCATTTGAAAATGTATTCAAACAGCAATTTGCCTATTATCTGAAATTACCTCTCTCATTTTGGATGTTTGTTAAAATGATTGCAACAATGTGAATGTCTTTCAGGAAAGCGTATAGAAAACTGGTGATCGTCACATCTCACACCCTCTCTGTGACAGCAGGCCTTTGAGTGTGGCTGTCTCAAATGGCTATGAATGGCACCTACACATGTGTTCAGCTGTATTGTGTTGAAGCACAGAGAAAGGCGGCTATAATGAGGACTGACTAGAGAGTCAGACAAGCATGTAGAGGAAAAAGATAGAAAAAGGTTAAAACAACAGAAAAGGAGTTGTATTCAGTTTGACTGGACCTGGAGGCTCCCTGAGGTCCGTGGCTCACTCAAGGCCAGTAACTGGAAGTTATACTGCCACCTGCTACTCTCATTCCTGGTTCCCCATGTGATGACTGACCTGGCGACGGTGCTCATCTAGAAGAGAACACATTATATTTGGGCAGTTGTGATTGGGTTATTTCTTCAATCTACTTCAAAAGGGCCCCTTCTCAAAAGCACAGACTAACAGTTGTATAAACCCCTCGTTCTGCCTAATCAAATCAGCATGCAGGGTAACCTTTGCTTCATCTAATGCTCTCCTCACAGCCATCCCTTACCAAACACTCCACCCCCTTGCATGTCATCGCTATGGAAACCTTACAGACTTTTCCAGATGTGTCTCTGACTTTTAGTTAGCAATGCAAACCCTCCACAACCTCCATGCAACCTTTTGTCCGCACAGACACACACACAGAGTTTGTCCGTATAGCCTGCGGAGCTGCCCACCAGTGGAGGGTCCAGAATAGGTTCAAGCTCACACATTCTCCGTGCTCTTCTTTCATCGCCCTCATAATGGTGTGAGGGGGGGGCGAGGGCAGGACAGGGACCCAAAGTTAGCGAACATGGCGTATCCAGTTTCTGTTGTGTAACAGCAATACCTCCAGGCTTCCTGTGCACATGTTCTGTGTAATGCTCATGTCCTGGTGATTGGGTGGGCCATTAGAGGACATGAGGCAAGTGAAACTCTACCTGATTCATACTTCCTGTCACTGCTGCCACTGCTGCAAGTGGCAGCTGGACTTCAAAGTTGTCTTACAAGTAGGTGGAGAGATAATTGCAGATCAAACACTGCCCCTTTACTTGGCAGATGAATTAAAGCTTACTGAGGCATTCCTCATTTCCTCCCTTACATTATTTCATACTGCACTCTCCTCTGAAGTCAGTTGTTCTGCAACTTGCTCGAAAACCCAGAGGCGTGATGCAGCAGAATGTGACCCTGTGTCCTGACACCTCTCTTTTGCACTCCCCGCACCCTCTCCCTCCCCTTCCCCTCGCTTTAAAGGGCAGGGCCATAGCACACTAATCTCCCATACCCACTTTGCCCTTCTGACTGCCCCACCCTGACCCCACCTCGCCTCCCTGTGTTTGCTTTGGCACTCTACAGGACATCCGTCACAGCACCTGCCACTGCGGCCCGCAGCCTGCCTTCACCCACACCCACTAGAGCATGCTAAAGGGTGAGCCACGTGTCCCCGGCACCCTCTAAATAGGTGACAATACCACTGTCCTCGCCCGTTTGGATTAAGCACCGGTACAGTCCACTCTCCGTGCCCCAGAAGCTGCTCCACAAGGGGAAGGAAGGGGTGGGGAAGGCATTAAAAGGGGTGAAACAGGTGTGTGTTGCTTTTTCTTAGCTGTCCCCGAGGCCCCCACTCATGTCAAAACCACTTCTCTCTGTCCCAGCAAGGTAGCACTGAGGTTATTGGGAGGAGGACAAATGAGGGGCTGGTTAAAGTCAAGGCTGAACTAAATTTGATTGTTGAAGTATTTCTAATGGCTGTGGCACATGCATCCCAGTAGCTACAACAAAGTCGGAATCAGGAACTTATTTTGAATACATCCTAACATTTAGGGTGGTCTTTATATAATGGTCAAATGGAGGCAGAAGGCCTCTTTGGGAATTTGCTGCTTTGTCCCTCAGCAGAGTAACCTAAAACAAGCGTTGAACTCAGCACACAGACCAGTCAAAATGAATGGCACCGTCTTGACACCTGGATCAAGGCGTCTTTGTCCAGGTACCCATATGTGAAGCGCAGGGAAGTGGTCCTGCATTGGCCACAACTAGGCCACACTGAAAGGGAGAGAAGCTGCTTTTGTCCTCGGTGGTCTGTAATGGACTGATAGCATCGTGCTGATCTCACTCCTTCCCCACCTGCTTCTTTCCCTCTCTCTCAGTCTGCTCTCTGCTAAAGGCCCCATTCAAGGTGGTTGATACTTTTAACCCAGGGATATCAGCATGTGAGGGCCAGGGTGAGGTGCACATTGTGTGTCGTGATATTAACAGCTATTACACATCATGCAATATCATTTACAAAATGAAAAGACAATCTGAAGGTGATATCTGATGGTTGCCCCAAACTGAAAGCTCCTCTTTGATTTGTTGACACATATCAGCGCTAATTCTTTTACAATCCTTAAGGACTTCATAACTCCACCACCTTAAAGGCCTGGACCTCTTCCCCAAACATGCAGAGGAATGACAGAGGCCTGGGTCACCCCAGCGATAGACCTCCCGCGAGGGTGATTAGATCCCCCGACTAGTCTGACAGCCAACATCATATCGTAATTCTTCCACTGTGTGAGAAGACCACTGTCGTAGCAATCCGGAATGAAAGGAACCATTTTTTTCTTTCCTCACTGGGCCATCTGACAATCCAATCTACCAGGCCCAGCAGTAACACAATATCCCTCCTCTGATAGGGTCTCTCTCCCACTTTCTTTACCTTGCTTTCTTTTCTCCAGGCCGCTTTTCTTCTCTGTCTCTTTCTCCTTGTTGTTGTGGCAGGGATTTGCAGAAAGGGGCGAAGGTTGGCAGGGCAGGTGTCTGATTTTCATTAGAATTGCAAATAGGAGAGAGTGGATGCCCGATCAGATAAGAAGGAGAGGTGAGAACAATGGGGTTAGAGGAGATGAGAAAGGAGGAGATGAGGGGGGGAGGAGAGAAGTGTAGAGGACGGTGTTTGGGTCTGACAGTGCAGCGTCTGATCCCTGTAGGGAACAGCCGAGGCACATCCAACCCTGCAGCACACCCGGGGGACGTGACAGCTTACCTCACTCATCCTTCCTTCCCACCCTCCATCCATCCACTGGAGACCCATAGCTAGGAGCAAGGGGAGATAGTGTTGATGACATAGAAAAGATTGTATCAGTCTTCAGGACTGAACTGGGTAAATCAAATATTCATAATTACATTGTTCCTATTATATTCTGCAAAGTACTATTCCCAGCCCAGAGGTGTTTAAGTGAAGTCATTCTACACCTTCATCTCACCAATATTTCACACCTCATCATTTCTCTTTCTTGTCTTTCTTAATCTTGCATACATCACATCTCAAGTACAATTAATTGGTGAACATTCATTACAACAGCTTTTAAGAGATTACTAAAATTGTTGTAATTGCTCTTAATGGATACGAGCCACTGCATAAGTAATGCACTCGCATACACACACACAGACATACATAGGCCAGAGACCAGCTGTGCCCTAAAGCTGTCAAAGCCAACAGCTGGACTTTTCTCCCCTCCAAGTGAAATATCACACCACATTTCTGGCAGCAATACCAAATATTAACAAAAAAGATTTGCTCATCACGCCTGAATACCAAGCTTCAGAGGAACATGCAATCATCTGTGTGGAAATCGCTTGAATTCAAGTGGATTTGATATTAACCCATTTCTATATCTTATATTTGTGGGTAATAGTTTTATTTTTGACTTAGACAGCGATCTATACACACACTCCCTGAGGGTGAAGTGTTGAAAATCTTCAATTCCACTGGGCTTGTTGCCCTGGTGAAGGCTTGCAGCGACAAGGTTGACTGGCTGCTGCGCTCCCAACATGCACCTGGGTGTGTTTGTGAAAGGACAGGACAGGCCGGAACGAAGGAACAGCTAAGTCAATACCACCAAAATGGGAAAAACAAACATTTCTGGGTGAAGTGTTGTTTCAGTTATTTTTTTCTCCTGAATAGTTTTCCCTCTGTAAATTTCCCTCTAGTATGCAGACTATGCAGCCAGACAAAACTATTCTCCTGCAAATATTTCAGTATTTTTCCTCTGCATGTTCCACATTTCCTATAAAAATTGGAAATTAGACTTCCCCTCGCTTGCTTTGCATCAGCAGAGGTTGTTGTGACATGGATCTGTAGGAGTCTGAAGATGCTCGATGAGCTATGCGTTTCCTCTCTGTAGAGGGGCACATGTGGCAACGTTGGCCTGCGTGGGCGAGCTGGCCCCGTGTTAAACCCTGCTCTGTCCTGGATCAAGTTTACAGTTCTGCTTGGTTTACTAAAGCAGATTCCCCCCGCAGATGAACATGGCTCTGGAGCACCTGGCCTTGCCCTGCTCCCAGCGCGCTCTGTGTTCTCACGACACTGTGCCGCTCCGCAGCACCTGTTGGTCAGACCTCAGGCAGCAGATGTTCCAGCAACATTCCATCCCAAAGAGCATGACTATTGATTTGGAGGAAATCCCTGCTAGAATCCATCATGCAGTTGCTTTGAATTACGAAAGTGTCTCGCTCCCATATGTCCTGCGCAGTAAGCTGGCACACATTTTCACTTTTCCCTGGTTCTCTTTTGAGTACACAGACACCCGGGAACATGTGCATTCAAACACACGGTAACATTAATTTATCCTGCCCTGCCCTATAATTTGTTTCTGTCTTTTTCACACCATTTACTCCTCATATTTGTTTTAGGTTATAAATCACATTATCTTGTCCCGAACGTTCACTGTGCAGGTTTTCCTGCCACTCTTCTGATACAAAATGGGTCCAGCGTGGCTTTCCATCGTAAAGTGAGTGAATGGCATAGAAATGAGAGACAGAAGAGGACATGAAGGAGGGAAAAACTTGACAAAGGGCACGCATGCAAGCACACACACACACACACACACACACACACACACACACACACACACTTGTACTTGCTTAGTAAGGACACTCAATGGCACAATGCATTCCCTAGACCCTTACCCTAATCCTAACCATCACAACTAAACTCCTCACCCTAATCAAGACCTAACTCTAACCCTAACCCTCAAACATACCTATGAGAGTGGGTCAGAAAGTGAGGACAAACTTTTTTTTATGTCCTCACTTCATTAGTTTTAGGTTTAAAATGTTCTCACAAGAGATATCTGTACAAGTGCAAACACACACACACACACACACACACACACACACACACACACACACACACACTCCTCCACCTTCTTACCATTATCGTCAATGGTCAAAACAGGGCTCTTTCACAGAAGAGCCTCTGCAGCTGCAGGCTCTAAAGTCCTAACACACAATTACAGGCTCTGGTTGCCGTGGCAATATGCTGCTTTCTTCCAAGCCATGCTACTTAGGACAATGTTCAATAATGTGAACAAAGCCAAGGAAAGATCCAACAATGGTTCTTTGGCCACAGCTTTTCTCTCTCCCCCCTTTTCCCAAAAATGATGCAGTCTCCCTCAATGACTTCAAACGTTGCAGTTACAAAAACATTATTGAATATTCTGTGCGTTTCAGAGCCACTGATTCAGGGGTGCAAGGCCTCCTTGCAGGGGCTGAGGGCTCCTCAAACCCCTTCTCTTGTTATTTTGCTGCATTTTTTCTATAAATGGGGCATGAGAGGGGTCTGGCGTGGGTGTGTGACATCTCCTGTGGACCAATGCACGGTGTTTGTGGGTATGTGTGTGTGTGTCCTGTGCATACAGACCCCATCTGTTTTGGTGGCCGGACACAGTCTGGGAAAGTGTGTGCAGGCGAAGAATTCACACACAGCACAAAGGTCCAATTATGAGCCCCCACTTGGAGAAGGAGAAGGGAGGGTGAATGAGGGGATAATAGGGGCTTGTTCATCTCGGAAGGGGGTATGATGGTTTCCTCTCACCTCGCCCTCCTCTCTCCTCCCTGCCTCCACCACAAACAAATATGTGTCAACAAGAACAGAGCGTGGAGGAAATTCCCAAGGAGAGGCCCAGCAATTCAGGCTGTGACTCAATTGCAAAAAATGTTTGAGAAAACATCACTGTATTAAAAAAGGTATATATCCTCTACAAATAGTGGTTTTAATCTCATTTGTGTGCAGTGAAAGGGTCACTCTCCCTCCTTATATTCTCTTTATTCAATCCCATAGACTGTTTCCTGTCTCGTCTGAGGTGAGTTTAATCTCTGGAGTGTTGGACTTCTGGCGTCTGTGCAGTGTCACCTCCAGTCTGTCTTTACTGTAATACAGCTGATTAGATTAGCCTGCGCTGGAAGAAAGTGATAGTAACTCTGCTAGCGTCACCTTTCAAGCCCCAATGGTGGCTCAACTGGTGCCAGCTCAACTTTGATTCCTTATCTCCAACTTCAGCCACACACTTTTGGCAAATTGCTGCTTGATTCAGGATCATGACGTGTCTGTTTTTATCTTAACAAAATGTCAGGCGACTCGGCGCTCCACTCTGAGCAGCGGTTATGAGTCTAGACAGTCTTTTGATCTTGCGTGTCTTGTTTGCGTTAGCGGTCAGGACAATGTGTGAATTCCCTTACCGTGCTATCAGTGCAGAGCCATGCGTATATGGATACAAACCTCTGCACTTGTGGCTTGGTACTTGGCCGAGACAAAGTAAACATCCAGAGGAACATGACCGAGTTAAGAATCACAAAGGCTGAGCTTTGGATAATTTACAATGTCAAAGACACAGTTAAAGTGTTCCTGCCTACCGTTTAATGAGTATAATTCAATAATAACAAACAAATAAAAGCAACACCAAATGTGAAATTTTTATTTGAAAAAGATTGGAGGAGATTATTACATGAAAAATAATAAAGCAGCTGTTTCTACCAGGGAATTTAACCGGAGAGGAATAGTTTGACATTGTTTCAAATTAAATTTATTCACACTTTTTCAATAGCTGCATCTAGTTCTTATGCTAAGCTACGGTAACTGAGAGCTGGCTGCCGCAAATATTAAATGGACTCTCAAGAATAGTAACCAGTCAAAACTTCTCAATCTATCAATAAGAAAGTCTTGTATATTAGTGTATTAAGTGAATGTATTTCCCAAAATGTTATTTTGGCATGATATTAAAGTAACATGCTAGGGTGAGAATTGTGTTTATGTGTAGGTCGCCTACACTACATTTACATACAGTAGGCTATGACTACGTTTACACTGCGGGCCTGAATCAGATTGTTTCCCCCACTATGTGACCCAGATCCGATTGTTTAATTACAGTGAACAGCACAAATCACATGGAATCTTTTCAAATCAGATTTGGGCCACTTTCATATGTGGTTCTAAATCAGACACAGATCAGATTTTTTTAAATGCAACCTCAGTCTATAGAGCCGTGTGGCCCGTATCTGAATTCAATGCAACTTTTACGTAACTTATCATGGAGGACAGCAGAGGTAGTCAGTCGAGGGACAGTAAGGTTTTAGACCTTATATAGGGTGAAATGACTTGAGGGGTCATATCGTGTTTGAAAGCTTATCAAGAGAAAATTAAACCGTGAACTCTCACATCTGTGGCCTCCATGTTTATTATCACCTTCTCCTTGTTTACTTCCCTACACAGCATGCTGCATGTGACGCCTTGTTGCTCACATGGGAGTGTGATCCAGCCAGGCCACATTTTAAAACATAATGTCAGCAGCTACATAAAAAAATCAGATCTAGAAAAAAATCTGAATTGAGCTCTAAGGCATGCAGAGGGAACGTAGTGTTAGTGTAGATTTGTTGACCATCTTTCCAAATTGTAAATAACTTTACAGCACATTTAAAGGTGCTATATATACGTTTTCCTGCCACTGAATATAGTTTGTTGCTGAGAGCAGGTGGTGATGGCCGTTATTTGTTTCTGCAATCAATTTTGTTTCAAGACTAGATGTTTATAATAATCACCCAGGGCCAACTGCATGGACACTACGGTGACTTGGTATCGGAAGGTGAAGAGACAGGTCGGTGGACGGAATCTTAAAGCTGCATTATCCAGTTTATATTGCTTTATGAAACAATCATTACTTGTGCACACATGTTCTGTGATACAATCAGTGATCTATGCTTTTCATATTCAAACCTGCTGCATACCGCATGTGTGTGGGTGTACATCATGATTGTATATTTCTGTGCACATGCTGCAAACGTGTGACCCTGCAGTAAAGGTATGTCTGTTAAATTTTAATGTTGTGGCCAAAAAAGTGTTCATACATTCAGGCTTTGCATGTTTGGACATTTGTTTTTTTTGTTTTTTTGTATGTTTCTGATGTGTATGTGTGTGTTTCATAATTATAAAATGAAGAAATGATCTCTCTTTATCCTCCTGACCCTGCATTACTTTACTTTTTTTTACTATTGGCGTTGCTTCCCACACCTGGAGACAGCTGTTGGCAAGTAACGAAATGATCTCTGATGCTGAACTCACAAAGTCAATAAACACCTGCTAATGTTCACTTTTTATTATTAGCAAAAACATATTTCTTTAATAAAGAATATGGAGACCACTTTTAAGATACATACATTTTGAGTATGTTCAGGTTTATTGTGTTCGAGGAGAAAATCAATGCAGTGTTTGTTCTTTGTTTAATTTGTGAATTAAGAAATATGCACTCATGCGATACAGACCGTGCATGACACGGAAGACCATATGTCAGTGCAATGATCACATGTGCAAGGAATGGAATGAACAAATATACAGTTGTGTGGATATGGTATGAATATGTGTTTGTGTGCGCATGTGTGTGTGTGTCTGAGAGTGTGTATGCATCTGACACTCAAGCATCAGCAGCTGGTGAACTGCTCTCACACACCAGGTGCAACCTGTAGCTCTAGGCGCTGTGTCAGCACATACTGTGGCAATATGACACTGTGAAGCAGGAACACACACACACACACACACACACACACACACACACACACACACACACACACACACACACACACTCACACACACTCACACACACTCACACACACACTCACGCGCGCAAACATTTGCAGCATGTGCACAGAAATACACATTCATGATGTACACTGACACGCATGCAGTATGCAGCAGGTTTGAATATGAAAAGCATAAATCACTGATTGTATCACAGAATTAATTTTGGTCTGATGGGCTGACGGCCGAGGGAACTTTGTAGATGGAGAGAGAGAGAGAGAGAGAGAGAGAGAGAGAGAGAGAGAGAGAGAGAGAGAGAGAGCTTCATGTCATGGCGTCCCTGCAGTGCTCATGACTGATGTGATCGGGACACACAAGTGCTACAGGCAGGCAATAAAAGGCATTTGGTTGCCATCTGTCTCTGTGGCCTCAGTGTCAAACAGTTGGCTGTCAGACTCATGCCATCGACACACAACCAGGATAACCATTAGTCCATAAACAGGCGCCCTCCTATAGACAAATGGTTAGGGATTTCTATGGTCATGTCTGTGGTGAGATAACAGCCATAACACTATGACATACAGCTGTCTGTTTGAAATACAGGCTGAATAGAACAGAATCCAAAAGAAAAGGGTTAGTCAATGTGTCAAAGAATAACTGGGTGACAAATTGAAGAATAATGTGATGTGGGGAGCTCTGTCAGCACGAGGCGAAGTCCTATGGATAAGAATCAGAAACCACCTGAATATTCTTACTGTAAGAATCAGTTAGTCAGATCCTATCTTAAAATTGTGAGATGTTTTTAACCTAAAGGATGATAACATTTTGCCGATTATATGTAGGAATTTCTCCTCGACATGATCAGAAGAATTCAAACTTTCATAGTTTTGAAATATCACTAGCAATAAAACTTATGATGATAATACTATGAATTGGCCATAAAAAGGTGCAAAAAAATCAAATTCTCACTCATTTTATTTTCCACACGATTCAGTCATAGTTATAAGGCATTTTTCAGCTTTTCCACCATTTTCCCAGGTATAATCATGGATTCATGGATCTTGATGAAAACAACTCAGGCGTATTTAGGAGACTGATGTCTATGAGTGTGTGAAATTTGGACCTCACATGGTGCCACTTTTTGCACCAACTGCTGAACTTGACATTTATGGATACATTCCTTCCTCTAGTCTGCCGGCTACTCCATTTGTCTCAGTCCAACTGGTTTTCTGGTCCTATAGTTTTAAAGAATCTCAGGTGTATTCTCGTCTGCAGTGTCCTTTACCTCAGGTTGACTGGTCTTTTCTGGACAAGGCATCAGCTTTTCTCAATTACTGGTTAACAGTAAGTACTTTATTGAGGCTTGATAATCTGCAGAATTAATCTTTTTCTTATGAGGAAAACATAGTGGGCGATAGCAGCGGTGCTGACAGACACGCCGAGGACACAGACACACGTCTACCCCTCTCCGCAGCAGACTTCCCCATCGTCTCCGGCTTCACATAAGCCACTCGTTGGGATTTAGAGGTTATTACTTTGTGTTCCCCTCTTTGTCCGAGGGGTCATCTATCTGAGTCGAGGTGAGATCGGGGTGAGGGCGAGAGAAATGCAGCACCACTGGGTAAGGCAGTATTGATGTTGAACACCCAATACCGAACGCCCATCGACTTTGACGACTAATCTTGGATGACAAACCTGAGTGTGGAGTTACTGAATGTTTGTCGGTGAGAAGGACAAACGATGGAAAGAGAAACGGTGAAAAGGAGCTTGTGAAGACATTTCCCCCCTCCTCATTGTGAGGCCTGAATGTGTTTGAGCTCTGAAGGTCATGGGTGACACCTGTTTCCCGTCTCATCTCCCAACATCAAGTTGAGTTAGTGGGAGGGGTGCTGGTGTTGGTGGGGGTCTCAACCCCAACCACAGCTGAGCACAAAACCTCCTGTGTTTGCTTCCTGCCCGGAGTAAGAAAAAAGGGGGATAAAACGGCCAAGTTTGTGCATGAGGGTAGGAAATTAATTTCCAAGGTGAAAAGAATTGCATGCATACCTCTGAAGAAAAAAAGAGGAGGAACACATGAACAGCAGACTCTACTAGAGGCCGGCCGTAACATTAAGTTACAAGACAAACGTGTGGTTGGAGTAACTGCAGTGCACTTTATTCATGAATCCAGCCACAGCCGGTCCACATGGACCCACATGCAAATACTGGAGGGAGTTTGCCCCCTTGTGGAGGAAAATAGCACCTCCGTTAATGTCTGAGTCTGATGAGTGAACCAAGCCTGAAAAGTCTGCACAAATCAGACAGAATTAAAATCACTCATGCGATGTAAAATCTTTTTAACATGACGTGAATTTCCTCAGATTATGTCAAAAACGGTCACGCCTTGTAACGTTTGCCAAAGGCAGTGTAGTTTTATTGGAGGAGTCGTACCTGTTTGTGCCGTGCGGCTGGCTGACAGAGAGCCATCTGTTTTCAGTCCTCATGGTCAGGATCGGGCCCTTGTCTTTTACCATATGGTGCTGTATATAAAATACTGTGACAAATTAAGGAGGCAGACACACGGAGAATACACTCCGACATATCTACAGATTCCGACTGTACACACAGATGAGAGTCTAGCACCTTTAAACCAGACTTGTGTTGTGGATCAACTCAGGAAAAAGCAGAAAAACATCTCCTCCCAGTCTCTTTATTAGCCCCGTATTTCCCAGCTGACCTCTCTGCAGCTGAGGCGTGAAACTGCTCTGTGTTTAGGCCTGGCCTAGCTTAAGCCTCCATACACGCCACTGCGCTCACAGCTGTATCCTGACTCACTTCATCCACCCACAGCTGGTTCTCCTCTTCTAGCCCTGCTCCTTCCTCCTACTCCTTCTCTTCCACTATTTCTCTTCCATCGCTCCTCCCTCCATCCACATGGCGAACCAGATATATTTTCACAGTTTAGTAGCCTCTCTTGCACTTGCCCTTCAAGTGCCGAATGATTATTTGGTTTTCAGAGTGCAGCCATACGCACGCCAGGCTCACTGAGAGAGCAGTTTAACCAACACGTCAGATGACTTACTAATAGAACAGGAGATTCAAAGCTTGCAAATCGTTGAAACTAAAATATATTAAAATCTGGTTTTGGGGAAACAGACAGCAGATGGCATCAATGTGTCTGATCTCAATGTTTTCAGCTGAGCTCTGACCAGTTGATGCTTTGCAGAGAAGGACAGTGGCTGCTGCATTTATAACCGGCAGTGACCTCTCTACCGTCTGTTGGAATTAAACCTTAACACTCATCATAAAAATATGATAATTAGCACAAGACAAGTGAATCAGAGCACTGGCAGTGAAAAAACACTGTATTCTCCCATGATTAACTTCCATTCTACTCAGTAATATATTCTAGTTTAGTTTATAACTTTATATTTTAGTTGTATATTTTATTTTATTATGTTTTATTTTATTACTTTAGTTTTTATTTCATCAATTCTATCTTCTTTTAGGTTTTTTTTTCTGTTTTCCTTTCTAAATATTTTTGAGCATGGCTAGGAAGCCTTTGACCCAAGAATACCATTTCCAGCGACTGCAGTATTTAATTGTCTTCAAGAGAATCATCAAGGGAATCTGGAGTCATCACACTTAATATTCCAACTCACACATTAACAGCCCTAATCAAAAATGATCACCGTACAAGCACTATAACCCAATTTCTTTAAAAAAAATCTTGAGAAAATAATATCAGCATCTTCACTTCTCCTCCCAGTGTATCCAGGTGTTGTCATGGGAACACGCCGGAGATGGGATCTGACAGCTGTTTGTGTCCAGTGAAATTATTCAGCCAATCTGGCAACCCCGCCCCGAGCACAGATGGAGAGGTTGGCAAGGTAGTGATCACATTTAGCAACGTCCCACATCACTCCGGATTTGTTATCATCCAAACTCATTCCATTCCAGGATGTATGAAAATGAGGAGAGGATGGGATTCATTTGAAAACCTTCTATTATTGTGTATAAAATATTGGTCCTGCTGTAAAAAGTAGTTAATTCACTGTGAAAGTCATTGGTACAGTAGACAGTCATAATCCAAATGTTATGCATCCCGCAGTCAGAGAAGCCAACTCAAGAAGTTCTATGGAAAAGTCTGTCACCGGGGTGTTGGTGGTTTTCTTCAAAGCAGAAGCGGCGCTCTCTGAATTTGGCTCATCAGAGGAACTTATCGATTCGGACAAAGACCTTGTTTGTCTCCCACTTGGTGAAGTCTCAAATGACAGAGCACTTGCATTTTACCCCCTGCGAGTGGCAGCCAACCTTAGACAGAGAGACAGAGTATTAATCAGTCCCGCTCTCCACCCCGCCGCCACCCCTCTTCCACCCTCACCCCTCTGGATGCTCCCACAGAGTGGACATCTGTGGTCAACGCTGGAAATGAGCCTTGAAAGTGTAATTAATGAGTGCAATGGTGAGATAATTACAGAGAACAAAATTATTGATCAGGCCGGCAAAACTCCAGAGTCTTAAAAATGTCTGACTTGAGAAGTCTTACCTCATACTGGTGTCAGGAAATATGGTGAGTGAGGTAATGCAATACAGTCCACTGTATTTGTGCTTTTTTCATCACTCAGATAAAAAAAAAATTCTTGACGTGAGAAAGGTTCATGAACTCTGACCAGATTTCATCAGGATATCTGTCCGAGGTAGAACGATGGATTTATCACAACAAGAAAATACCAAAGGTTCAGAATTTATTTGTGTTTTAATTTAATGAGATGACTGAAGAGAGATTTCTGTTGCATTTCACCATAAGTCTATCTAATATGTGCACGCTGTAAAGACTAGAGAGATGAGTAATATTTGTGTTCTGACACATATAACAGCCTCTGAGGACCTCAGCTTACAACAGTTATTGTTGCTATTGTAGTAAGTGTGTATGTAAACTTTACATTCATCGGTTTCATTAGGCCAGTTTAGAGTGATGGTCGAACTTTGCATTGGTGAACAAATCTGAATTTTTTTATCTGCCTCACAAACATCACAAAATATTCCAAGCTTCCATGTGCCTACTTTAGCAGACACATAGATGAGAAGATGGAGTTGTCTGTATTAAGTATAAAGCTGGCTCCATAGATTAGCATGCGACTGGAAACAGATAACAGATTCTATCCACTAACGGCTTAAGCTTTTAAACCCCCAATCCCCAACTTATTATAACGCCATTTTTAGGTTTTTATGAAGATTGAAGCTGTTTGGGTCTAGTAGATAGAAAGACAGTTTCTCAGCTGACAGAGACAAGAGAAGTTTTTGTCTGTAAAATCATCTTTTACTTAATGTGTTAGCTCATGCATATATGAAATTAAGGATGTTACCTGACAAAGAGGTATTTATAGTGGAATTAGTGTGTAACTCTTTATTGTTCCATGAAGTATGTATGTAAAAATGTCAAAGTTATATATGGAGAGACTAAGTACTTCAGTATACAGACTTCAAATACTTTTTGTGATGTTTCTATGATGTTGCACAGTGGGATGTTGTATCTGTAGCGGTCTATGATAACACTGACATGCTTCATCTTACAGGACGGACTGGTGGAACCTGTAATACAGTGATTATAACCACCTCAAGAAAGTTCATCCATTTTGTCAAAGCTGATCTGAGTACTAAGTTAATCTCAAAACAGTCTTCACTCCATTACAAACCCTTTGTAATGTATTATGACTGCAATTTGAAAGTAGGGGCAAAAAAATGTAACTGAAATATGAAAAAGAGGAAAGATGATGATATTGCCTGAAATGAGATTGTCCGTCACAGTGCGTCAGACGTGTTGAATAGTGTAAGAGAGAGAGAGAGTGGGGGGGGGGGGGGGTTGAGTGAAGGGATGTGCTGCCTTTCCTTTGCGTTCCTTTCCTTTTCTTTCTCTTCCTCTCCTCTGCTCTCCTCTCCTCCCCCTCCTTTCACCTGTGCTGTGGAGCTAATGATGCTGCACGCTGGATGGCCAGATGAAAGATGGACAGGCCGAGTGACAGGTTTATTTTTGGTCTTGTGAAACAGCAGCGAGCATGAAAAAAAAAAAAACGTGCCAGCATTGAATAATTAAACAGCTCCAGAGCTCCACTGATCCACCTGTCTGCAGATCAATACAGAACATTGGGAGGGAGCGTGTCATGTGTTCTAAAGTGACCCACACCAACACGAACCAGAGTGTTGAGTGACCAGATTTCTCTTTACACTTAAGAGGCCTGTTATGGTTTCATGTTGTTTGACCAGCAGAGGTCATGAATACCTCGCTCTAAACACAATATCACTTCTAATAATAATTCCACAACACCCTTCCTCCCTGTTCACACCTAATGAACGCTCTCGCTGTCGCCGCTCTGTTCTCAGGGCTCAGTTTTCTATTCTATTTCTACGTATCGAACATCAAATGCTGCGCTGGGCCCTTGTGTGGGATTACAGGGCTTGTTCCTTCCTAATGGGCCCTTGACCTTCGCAGCTTCCTGACGGGGCTCTGGCATTAGCCCTTCGCGGCAGCGTCTGCTGCCAGGGCTCCCATGATGCAAATTTTATGTCACAACATCAAACAGCGGTGTGATCAAAGGTCAGCCCTCCTTTGTGTAGGTGTTTGATATCAAAATTTCTATTTCATCTCCAGCTGTCAAGGGCTGTTAGAGCTGAAGAGCAAAGGATCGAGGGAGGGAAAGGAGAGCGGGAGAGGTAGTCAAAGCTAGAATAAAAAGAAAGTCTGTGGACTAAGCTTGGAAAAAAAGGCAACAAAGCCCACTGGAACTTCTCTGCTTGAAATGTAGTGCAACTTTACATATACCCAGTTGTATGTGTTCTGAGTTTTCAAATACGTTTTACCATATCTGAAAAAAATATTTTCTGCAGATTTATAGCACGGCAGAGATGATAGTTTAATCTGAGACGTTCGTCGACTGTCTCTGCGAAGTGTTTCTGCTTCGACTGTGCTTCTACTGCCATGTTTGTTCATAGAGTCATGATTTGCGGAGGCGTCTGAAGGAATAATCCAATCTGAATGTAGACTTAGGATTCAGGGGGGAAGAGTTGAGCAGTGCAGCTTCCAGATCTGTGACATTATGCATGAATTTATGTTCAAGACAGAGGCCGCCCCTCCCATCAATCCTGATGTGGCATTCACTGAGTGTGTTCCTGTGTGTGGAGGTATGCACTTCATATGTTTGCATGCATTTAGAAAAATAAAGGTGATGCATTACACAGCATGATGCCACTGCTGCTATTCCAGCAAACACACATCAGCCACATGTTTAATCACCATCTTCACTCGTAATCGCTCACACATACAGGCGGGCCACACTAAGCTAAACACTCCTCACTAAATTAGCCTGGAGATATGACATCACACCTGCACAAGGCACCGCTGGGACTTTTAGGAGCGGCAGCAAAAGAGGGATCATCATTCGACAGCCTGGCAGCATCGCCGCATCCCATGCAAATATCTTACCTGAGTGCAGGCCTGAGGAATAAATCTGCAGGCTGACGGTCGAGAGAGAATTCCCATCCAAGGTAAAGCTGGCAGCATCATATGCATGAGGAGTGTCAGTCAGTGGAGCATCAGCATGTCAGTCAGGGTAAAGTGGTCGGAGAGGGGGAGATGTTTGATAAACTTTTTGTCACTTTATATTTGAGTGGATAATCGAGTGTTAACCTGTTTAACCTGTTTAATTTACTCACACTGACTTAAGAGCGACATTACTAATATATTTTTTGCATGGAGACACAAACACTAGAAGATGGTTTCCTACAAGAAATGTTTTTTGATTATGTTATAGACTTTAAAACTACAATAGAATCCTTCAGCTCAGCTTCAGTCATTTTTTTAAATCTGCATTTTCTCCTCCAGATGCTAGGTGGCAATGTTGCTCTTTCACAGAAAACCACTAAGCTTCACTTGATGGCTTGGGCATTCTTATTTTTTTATTTCTCCATTTTACTCAGTAATTGTTCAATCTAAGCCTATCAGTACACACTTTTGGCAAATATACTGTTATATGGAAACACAAATGAAGGAAAATCTTGAAATTACAAGGGTAGAAAACATGTATTATGAGCAAGCATGACTATGAGATGGAAGAAAGTGATCCAGTAACTCCCGGTGACAAGATTTAAAATTTGTTCAGATTTTATTCATTCTTCATTTCTTGGAATATGATTCCTCACAGTAGTTACTTCTCCAAAGGAAAAAAAGAGAGGTGTTACTCAACTTTACGACCAATTCCTGCATATTAAAGAAAAAAAGGTAAAAACATGTAAAAAATGACATTTAAAAGAAAAGCAAATAAAAATAAATAAAACAAATTAAAACAAATGCATAAAATCAGAAAAGAAAGAAATGGGTAAAAAAATATATAAGAGCATAGGAGTGTGCATATACACACACACACACATTTATATATTTCTCATGTTTTTCTTGATGACCACTCAAAGCTCTTTACAGTATAGTTTTGTCATTCACCCATTCACACAAAGATTCATACAGTTAATCTATGTGCAGCACTTCCTCTATCATTCATCACTCATTCACTAAATTTAAGCTTTAGTTGCCCAAGGACACTTCAGCACGCGGAATGGAGAAGCTGGGGACCAAACCACCAACCACCGACTAGTAGACAACCCGCCAACCCGCAGGCCAAGGCCTGAGCCAGAGCCGCCCCGAAAACAGTTGTTATTATTACACATCTGATTAAGAAATTAGGTAACAAGAGAATATGAAATAAATTCAAAGCAATTATTCAAAATGAAACAAGGAGAGAGCTGGAAAAGAAAGATTTCACACTTGAGCAGGCATATCCTCATAAAGTAGGAAAATAGAATAGAAGTCATGTGCTACGTGTATGATACATAATTCTCTCAGGCTTGTTTCAATTAATAGATGTAAATATGTGTTGCAATGAAAATAAGAACTGTTTATTCTCAAAAGTATTTTTTTTATATTTCTTTCCACATTTTTTCATCCAATCACTTCCATTCTTAATTATAATAATGATAAATTATGTTTTAGAGAATGTTTATTCTTCAACCCCTGCACATACAGTACCTGCGTTAAAGTGGTTGTGCTGCAACTCAGATTAGAGAACATGCTTCCAGTGGGAGGGTGATAGAAATCCACATCTACTGTAATCCATAATGTTCAGTTTGAATGTGAATGAAGGAATGGTGAAAATGGGAGGATGCCTCCCTAAACAGATTGCAGGCTGCAGAGATAGATCACTTGCATGGGTGATGATCATTCTCGCCCTGAAACAAACGAGAAATGGGGGTTATCTCCCAGCTCATGAATAGGCTTTGTTTTTAATGGAGAGCCTCCTCATGGCCACAAGCAGCGACATTAATTACCTGACAAACCATAACTCTCAACATGTTCACGGATAAGCATGAGATTGTTGCCTTTCTTTTATTTCTCTCTGTAGTTTTTTTGTCTTCCCCACCTGTGGAGAGACGGGGAGAGAGAAGGAGGTGGAACAGAATAAAGATGAAGTTGGAAAAGTTGGGAGACAGGTAGGCAGAGGGAGAGGGAGATATGGGCTAACAGAAACATAATCACTGGCAAAATGAAAAGAAAACACAAGAGAGAAGAGGGCAAGTGAAGCGAAATGGACGAGCAAAGACGGAGAGTGGATAGAGAGAGAGAAGAGAGACATCACTTTCACAGGCTGCTCAAATACTTGCTCCTCCACCAACGCTCATAATGTGGCATGTGGAGCAGGACTTCTTCTGCAGTTCCGCACCTAATTATCACACACCCACACACACACAAATTAACACACACACACACACACGCACACACACGCACGCACACACACACACACACACACACACACACACACACAGGTGACACGTGTAAAACACTTCTTAGAAACAACAGTGTGTCTTTTAAAATAGTTTTTACAGTGGATGTAATGTGACAGAATCTATTTCCCCCCAAATCAGAAAATCCCCATAATAGGACAAACGAGGCATGAGTTTGTTTTACCTTCAGTCACAACCTGTGGAGAGCGAGCGAGGCTGGAGGTATTAACTATGACATTTGCAGTTCTTCTGTGGCAGACGGTGTCTGGCTGCACTCAACCCCACCACAACTTGGTCTTTGCTCTATCTCGACACCTCAGGTCAGTAACTTTGACTGGCTAACTGCCCTCATTAGTATTCTAGAAAGCTCCGTGGCAGACATCCAGTTTCTCTGTGTGCGTGTGTGTGTGTGTGTGAAAAACAAAGGCCAGTTGGTGTAGCTGCACTGTAGGATTCTGCTTTTTCAAATTGCTGTGGTGTGACAGAATTGAAGCAGGTGGGAGAGCAGAGGAGAAGGGGAAATCGTTTTTGTAATACAAGGTGTAGTCTTCATAAAACAACAAAGAAAAATGCATTGTGATCCACTTAAGTTAGTTTTTTAATTGGATCAGACTAATGCCTCAGAGGGAGCTACAACCTATGGAAGTGGCTTATTCAAGTTTTGTAAAGTAAGATACTACAATTGAAATTGTGCTTGTCTTTTTCGTATTCTACCTGCTCCACTAGATTGCAGAGGCTGATCTGTTTATATATGGTAAATAAAGATGGACAATGCATCTCCACTCCTTCCCACTATCCGGAGGTGAAGCCAAAATTACCTGGATAAGGATGCCATCATCTTGCACATTTGGAACCACAGTCTGCGCAGTAGCGATTTAGGGATGGAGCCATGGTTGTGAGGTTCTGTCGATACACATGCTTGTTTCACCCTGTTTTTATAAATAAATAAATTGTATGTTTTAATAATTAAATAAGTAATTAAAACCAAATTGACCAGACCAAAAATGATGGAAACCATCTTTGAGGAAAAACTATTTTTACATGTAAACTTTTGACTTTTTAGTTCAACCCATGTCCCATCAACTAACATAGCGGAGGTAGGAATGACAAATACTACAGCCAGCCACCAGGTGGTGATCAAGATGCTTTGGCTGCCATTTTGGAGAGCAGCCATCTTTAAATACAATCTGATTTTACTCCACTACATCTGTTTCAGAGCTTTAGTTGCTTATCACTTTACAGACTTTATAAAGAAAAAAATATATTATTACTATAAAGTGAAGCAGTTTTAATTAGGTTCAGTTCAACCAGCTACAATATTAAAGTGTCACTTTAATGCTTTGGTAATAATAAGTGAACAATGTGTTTTGAACATGCTATTTCCCTTTTTAAAAAAACAGACGTGTATAATATCCTGTATAAGTAGGAATGGTCTGTGTAGCCAAAGCCCGGTTTGTATTTGCTAATAGTTTATTCCGAGTCAATCTCATAGACACACTTTCCTGTTTCTTTAAATATACTTACTACTGCCTCAAACCGTCACCTAATGACGAAAAACAAGAAGCAAGAATCCACACAATTCTGGTCTAATATAGCTTGTGAAAAATACACTATTCTTTACTAAATCAAATAAAATCGTGCAGACACAAATGAGTCAGAGAATAATCCTGTTCCAGCCTCATGTCCTGACAGAGCCCAGAAAATGTCCACGACGGTGTCCAGCATTTTAAAGACCTGAATATAATTAAATATATTTCAAAACAGATCACTTTGAGAACTGTGCCGTTGCGTAATTTATTCATTAACATTTTGCCGTAACTTTTGTTTTGACACTGCAGTTTAAAAATACATTCACTTGTGGCTGCTCCGATGGTTTGCTTTCAAATTGCTCATCAAACCAGGCTCGGGGTAGAAATAAATGAATGTACAGATTGTTTAAAATAAAAACTGTTCCCAGGATATAAACAGGCTATGGTCAAAACTGTAATTCATCTGTAGTATTAATCCTGCATGTGTTCCCTTTAGTTTTGTCCTAAAAACACTGTTGGCTAACACCACTGAGCTGTTCTAACAAACAAATAGCGTTTGGATAAATCTCCTGCTTCAACAACTTAGCCCCTGCAGTTTCCACAGCACTGTTAGGCCTTGCCCACTAACTCTGTGATTTGGCCTGCAGTCATGGGATTAAAAGAGATAAGCACTTGTGAATATTCCACTCCCTCGTCGATGAAGGTCCCTCATTTATCACCCAGCAAGACCAGTGAATAATACATGGGCTTGTCCCGTCCACACACAGTAAAGCAAGGGCACTTGCAGTAAAAAAGTATCACCCTTGTCTAACCAGTTAGGCTTCCCCGAGGCACATTCCGACAGGTCTATTTGGAACAGTCTTGTTTGACCTCTCCCTATGTCTTCCCTTGGAGCCATGTGTGTAGCTGATCAATCACATGATAATACACACACTTCCTTTCTATGCATGCACACACACACTCTCTTTTTTTTCTGTCTATAGCTTCCTACGGACACACACATCAGGGCTGTACTGTTTCTGTTCCTGAGCGAACATGAACTCTGCGGCACTGAAACATGAAGCAGTGATGTCCGGTGTGCATGTAAGCCAATATCAATAAAGCCCAGCATCAGTCTGCTTCGGCATGCATGGTCCTCCTGAGCGGCGCAGCAGTCATCACACAAGAAAGACTCTGATTACCGTGCACTCCTCAGTGAGGAGTCTAATCTAAATGTTTCAGCAGGTGTCGGCAGGTAACATCGCTTCCAACTGGGGTCTTTTTCCGCATGAGCTGAATTGACATACGAGTGCGGGTCTGAGGCAGAGTATTTGCTGATCTTCAAATGTGAAGGTGGGGGAATCAGAGGGGAAAATCCCTCAACCATGGGGGGGATACACAACAACATGCCCACCATGAGGGATCTGGTTTCATATTGTGTGGAAAACCATCCCATAGTAGAGCGGTGCAGCAGCTCTGGGTGAGATGATTAAGTGCTAAAGTTGCATTTTCTCCTCTGAGCAGGCAGCCCTGAGGCCATGAGAGGCTGCATGATTGCCTCTGTGTGCTACATTACATTGACATGATGAAGAATATTCTCCTGGGGCCTGAAATAATGTAACAGGAAAGTGGGAGGAGGAAAAAAAAGCCTTTTCTGCCGGGACTTTAGAATTCTCTGCCTGCAATCGGATTTGCTGATAGATCTCCCCATGCCACTGCCTCAGTATTGATGACAAGCAGAGCGTTCGTGCACGGGTGCATGGCAGCACACACCAGGGGAGTCCTCTAATCCGATTCTGCTATTAGAGCTTCAGACCTCCCCGCTGGGTGTCTTGAGCCTCCCGCACCGCTCTGGCTCACCCTAAAACAGAGAACACAACCCTGCTGTGGACGCACAGGTCTGCAGAGAAAACCTCAGGAGGACAATTTAGAAGGAGGAAAAAAGAGGCTAGTCAAATCTGGTCAAAATGTATGAAGAACATGTTTTTTTTCTCTCTTAACTAATTAGTGGGAGGCTATAAAAAGCTGAAATTTATAAAACCAAATCCATCAGCCGGACAAGTGGAACAAATGAGTCAACCTCACAGTGGGAGGCAGCACAACCTTATTTGTTTGCTTTTACAACTTGAAGGGCAGCCGACTGGAACTGTCCCCAAAGTTACAGCGAATGTGAGTCTTGGCCTCCTACTAGCCACTGTAGTTTATGGCAGTCAGCACAAAACACATCAGCTTTGATCCAGTGTTTTCAGTGCAGTTATATTTTCAGCACAGTTTCAACACAGTAGGACTTTTCCTTTTTTGGGTCTATCTCTGCTAAACCATGGGGTTTGTCTTCTATCTCACATCTATGAAAGCATGAATGGTTAATATCGCCGCATGAAAAGACCACCCACTATGATCACAACAGACTGGATAATATTCAGGCTGCTTCCAACACACACATATTTGTCTTATCTCTCCTCTAATGAACTCAACCTTGAGGAATGCTGGCCATTGTCTAGGCTGGAGTTGTACATATATTAATTGACTTGTGTCTGTTAACTTCTTGGCACAAAAGAAGTGTAATGTAAACTAGACAACATTTAGCCAAAATAACAGTTTGACATTTTGGTTTTGTTCCCTTTCATGTCAGGAATAAAATGAAAGGTTCCCACTACTCTTATATTTGTCTGTTAAATATTTAGCTAAAGCGACCAACTTGTTAGGCTAGCTCGTATTTGATGTGACCCTTAACTTAGTTTGGTCCATGTTCCATCTACTAACATGGATAAGGCATGGTTTATAACCTTTAGCCTATAGTACAGCCAGTGAGCGATCAAGATGTTTCGGTTCAATTTTGGGGAGCTATGTCGGCCATCTTTGTATCCAATTTTAGGTTCAAATAAAAAAGTTAACCTTAATTAGCATTGCTGAGGTAACATTTGCTACATACAAGAATGTTGCTAAAGAACATATAAATTATGTTCTGCCAATATGCGGCTAAAAGTTGCCCTGGTATTTAAGATTGAAAGATTAAAAATCTTTAAGTAAAATGTATTAGACATACTTTGACTTTTTAGTTTAGTCCATGTCCCATCCACTAACATGGAAAAGGCAGGATTTAGGATCTATGTTGCAACCAGACACTAAGTGGTGATAAATTGCTTTGGCTTCACTTATAGGGAGCTGTCATGTCATCCATCTTTATAAACAGTCAGTGAGTTTGAAACCAACCTGGCTCCGACTAAAGTATTTAAAAAATTGACTCTGAAGTCCACTAGTATAGTTTATGAAATATTTTGGGGCGTGTCCTCACTCGTTTTATTGTCAAGATCCAGATGAGAAGACTACATTCACAAAATCATTATTCATGATGGCGAATCATGATTCATGATATGAAACCCCTCAGTGAAACCAGAAAAACTTCCAAATCTAGTTATGCAGCTAAACAACAATCATTAGCAAACACCTTTGTCAGCAGTTTCTACTGTTTTGGTGGGACTATGTGGAAATTAAGCTGCACTGTGGGAGACTCAGACAATCTGCTTATCAGCTCCACAGGTGACGTATGTGAGAAAGAAAGTCAGAGTGAGAATGGGACTTTCTAAACATGGCAAAGGACTTACAGGTCTGCATTTACAGCAGTCTCCCATTGTGCTCCTATTTGTCTCCTCCTGAGTGGTGGGTTGGGGGAGCTTGTGGCTCCTCACAACATCTGCAGGCATTCTTCCACTGGCCCCCAGAGGCATATAATAACCCATTACCGCCATCTCTGACAAAAACACACATTTAAACTTCAATTACACCCCCTGCCTCCTCTTCCTCATGCATCCAATCTCGTCTCCTTGTTGTTGCACCTGGGACTCCACAATTTAACATCCCATTCTGCCTTTCTCTCATCCTCCCAAGAGATCACATGAGGCAGGCTCAGAACTGAAGAGAAGCCGTATGAGAACATTTATTATAAATGTATACCCTTTCTTTGATTATTTATGTACTACACAGAACAAACAATCACAAACATAATTCATTACTTTGATATATCACACATTTTCAACAGTAAATATATGTACAATACACATTTACTTTAAGTGGAACCTGATAATAATGTACATTAAGTCACACACACACACACACATTACATAATTGTTTGAATATATCATAAGTCTGAATCAAGATTTTTGTTTGCTTGTAAAAGTCACACACCTGTCTATATAAGGCCTCACAGCTGATGGTTAATGGACTGCAGAGCTCAGGCCGGATGTGTCGAGGCACAGATCTGGTCACAAAAAAAACTGTTGCACTGAAGGTCCCCAGTAGTAAATAAAAAAGAACAACCCAGCTCCTACTGGACCTGGCTGCTCAGCTTAACTGAACAACTTGGGGAGAGGGGCCTTGCTGAGAGACAAAGAACCCAATGCTCACTCTGGCTGAGCTGCAGAGATCCTCTGTGAAGATGAGAGAGACTTCCTGAAAGACAATCATCACTGTAGCACCTCACTGATCTGGCTTTATGGCAGAGTGGCCAGATGTAAGCCCTGATAGGACTCAGACTCTGAAGAACCAAATTCTCTAGTTTGATGAATCCGAGATTGAACTATTTGACCTAAATCATCACCTGACCAATACCATCCCAATGTTGAAGCATGTTAATGGCATCATGCTGTGGGGGACAAGAGATAAGCCCCAATGGAAAACTGGTCCAGATCTCTCAGGACTTCAGACAAAGGTTCACCTTCCTGCAGGACAATGACCCCTGCCACATAGAGAAGACACCACAGGAGTGGCTTAGGGAAAACTGTGTAAATGTCCTTGAGTGGCCCAGCCAAAGTCCTGACCTGAAGCCAATGGATCATCCGAGGAGAGATGCGAATATGTCCACTGTCCAAAAACAGTCCCTATCCAACCTGACAGAAGAGCTGGAGAAGATCTGCAGAGAGGAATGATAGAAAATCCCCAAAGGTTTCAAGTTTTTTCGTTTCATACCTGAAAAAATGTGAGGTGATGTTATCCGTGCCAAGTCTGCTTCAACTTAGTACTGATTAAAAGGGTCTGAATATTTATGCCAATGTGATATTTCGTTCTTTTTTATTACATTTTAAAAAATAGATTAAATTCCTATGATAAAGTGAAGGGGTAGAATTCTTTCTGAATGCACTGTACATGGGAAGAAACACCAAATCGTGGTGGTGTTTCTGGATGTGAGGGTGATCATCAATAGATGATCCGGCATATCCCTATATCGTCACCTCTTCTAATTTCATTGGTTGCAGCCTTTCTTGCAGTTTTCCGGGCTGAAACAGTCTCATATTGTGAACCACACTATAATAATAGATCTCTCGTTCATAGTGCTGTGACCAGAAAATTCTTTGCGAGATGGGGAGAAAGCAGAAAGTGCAGATATCAGGTTATCAGTTTCAATGTATCAAAGAAAAGGGGGACATCTGTGGAGGGGTAAACAGAAACCAGAGCTATCATCAAATAAGAGAGGCCCCAGGAAGCCTTTTTTCTCTCATTCAGCAGTAGCCGGGCCCAATTTCACAGGCTGTGCTGTGGCTGAATGGGAAGAAATTGGAAAAAAAATATGAAATCGATTGCTTAGATTGCAGTTGTACTTTTATTTGTCTCTCCTTCTGTCATTTTAGTGTTATGCAGTGTTAGAGTGCATTTCCAGCCTACACAGCAGTGATAATGGAACTGCAAGAATGGCGTTACCCTTAAGTTTTCAACAATCTCCTTCTGCATGCAACAAATACTACTAAAATAATGCAGAAGTCTATTTATTAATTCCACTAAAGCTTGTCTGCCCTAATGTGGTTCATCTTATCAGCTTCAAACCTGGCATTTGTATTGTAAAGGTGGGGATAAACTGAATCACAGAGCTTTTATTTTGAAAAGTTGTGATCTTGGGTCTGAAGATTTTGTCGATCAGACCTCTGAAATAGCCGACTTGCAATGTATGATTTAATAACAGCAGTTAGGTAAATCATTCAGATATGTAGTAAGTATGTGAACAATAATAAAATATTACGTTTCATTTTAGAGAGTAAAAACAAAGAAAAGTTGAAGCTGTTGATCAAATATGCACAACAGCTTCATTACAGATAGGATGGATGCAATGTTTTCAAACTTCACTCTGCACCATAGACCGATAGAGTGTTGTCATTGTGCATGTTTAAACAGACACTGTCAAATCATATATGACATTTAACACCATCATCAAATCACAAACACGTGATAGACATTACTTGCAATGATTATAGTTACCCCGTTGCCAAAACATACAGTGCAGCCCATACGTTGTTGGACAGTGTTGCATTTTCTATTACTTGACTGCGCACTCAGCTCTCGATCTGAAATGAAACAATATCTAAAGTCAAAGTGCTGACTGTTTGAAAGTGTTCAAGTTCATAGACCTTTTTCACAGCAGACATATTGTCATGTCACAGTTGGGAAAGCACATTACCAATGGTTCTGTTCTATCCACAACCACAGAAAGTTGGACACGGTTGAGCTAGCATGAAAAACGCCAGGACCCTGAACCCGAAGCGGCTAAATGGAATTCAGTCATCATTCATCTTGTTATTTACACTTGTGCTTTTCCTTTATTAGGACATGTCAAATATATCTGCCATGAAAAAAAAAATTGGATAAACAGGTGAACAGTGTACGGTATGGTGTATACAACCTTCTATTATACATAGAGTCCTGTATTTTTGAAAAGTGCAGCCACAATGACAGGGTCAACTTTCCAAGATTTGAGAGTCAGCACTTTACCCTCACTGTCACTGAGTCATTTCATATTTAATATGTACTGAAGTACAGAGACAGCACACTGGAAACAGCACAGTATTATATTTATAAGTAATACATCTGTGTCAAGAAAATACTAAGTTTTCTAAAGAATAGTTATAACTCATTAAAATTAATGGTTGAAACCAGCTGATATTGAAGCAACGTTTAAAAATAGAATCCACCTACTAGACAGTGAACCGACATATTAAAAGGAAAAGCTGGAAGATTGTTCAGTTGAGTTGAAAGTGCTGAAATGTGTTGATGATTCAGCTGAAATCCAAGCACTGAAAGAATATGATGGATATGTGTCAGTATAGGAGCTGAATTCCTGACAGAAAGTCACGTGTATAAACTAAAAGACAGCATCAGCTGAAGTGCAAAAACCAAAGCAGTTGGAGGAAGGGAGAATTCTTTTTCACCGGTGAAGACGTGAGACATGAAAGGCTTTGAAGTGTCAGTTGAAGTGAATGCATTGAATGGAGTTGAGGTGTCAGACGAAGTGTAATCAATGAAAGTAGATAGTGTGTATAATAATATAATGATAACTTGTAAAGGCATGCGGTGCCGTGTTTAGTACTGTCGCCTTACAGCAAAAAGGTTGTTGGTTCAACTCCTGGTTTGATGTACGGTCCTTCTGTGTGGAGTTTGCATGTTCAGGTACAGGCTTCCTCCTACAGTCCAAAGACATGCAGGTTGGGGTTGGGTTAATTAGAGACCATAAATTGATCATGGGTGTGAATATTAGTGTGAATGCGACCCTCAAAAGGATAATTGTATAAATAACGGATGGATGGATGGAGGGATAGATGGATGGAATAAGAGGTAAAAGCAGTGGAGCTCTAAGATAACAAGAAAAAAATTATAAATACGTTGTATTTTTTAAGCTTCATATTTCATGTTACCTAACTTTTATGGATCAAACATAATTACTTTATGTGATGCTCCATATTAAATACACGCAACACAAATATACAAAATATATATCAGCAGCAGGTTAGTGCATTGGGTATACCATCATCAAGTATTATGTAATTATACCTACAAATCCATTAGTGAACGATTAGTATAATCAATACAGATTAAATGATAACATGTTATTGCAAACAGTATTCAATAAAGAACAGTTTATTTGTCTTGACAGGATGAGGTTGCAGGTGCAGTGTTGTGAATGTCAAAAGACCCTCACCAGCAAACTCCTCAATTCTGTTAGCGAGTTCAAACTGCAATGAATTATCAACTGTCATGACTACAAATGAGCTTGAAATATGCAATCAACATAATAATAGAACATTTTAATGAAACACTTAAGTTGGAATTAATTGGGGAATGAAAAATGCATGTTTCCCTGGGCAACTATTCATATTTCATCTTAAAGTATACCTTTTCAAGGAGAAACTTTTGCTTCTTTAGTTTTGTTTAAGCAAATCCATTCCTGAGAGTCATGTTATTGTACTGTATATTGCGCATACAGTTTATCCCAAATAAAATATGTCCATATTCTTCCTTTTCAAGCCTTATTTATCTCATCAGAAAACTACAGTGGCACATGAGAAAGATTCGGCCTTTTCATAATCATTGTGTTAAATAAATCTATAAACACAACAGGCACATTATACAATCTACACAATGGCTGTGAAATTATTGATAGAGAAAAAGTCAGATAAATATATACATTTGTCAAGTTTGACCTCAAGATGTTTTCCCTCCTCTGTCACTGCTGGTACTACTTAAATATTCCACCTGTCTTTCAGGGTTAAGGCAGTAATGCCATGAATAAACCTACCAGAACTGAATTCATTTAACTTTAATCATTGGAAATACAGTTTATGTGTTTACACAGACAGCTCAGATACATTTAGAAAACTGAACAAAAATATGAAAACATGCTGAAGACATAACAAGTCTACAGCCATTCAAATTTCACTTACATTTTTTGTTTTTATTGCTGTGAGGGATGAAAACCAACTTAATGAGTCAAGTAAGAGAGTAAACAAGGCCACACTCTGTTTTGGAAAAATACAATCTTAAGTGTCCATTCCAGCACAGCAGCGCATCAAATAAATTGACCTATGGTAGGAATTGGACTCCGACCTGTACTAGTGATAATGTGTTCCTGCCAACTGTGCCACACAAGCACACTATGCTAACAAAGTTGTGGTTGACGACAGGCGTGCAGGGCCACAGAGCAGCACATTTTGCTTTGAGGGTATTAACTGCTTGGATATTATTCTACAGCCGATCAGCAATTTTCTCCTTTTGACATTTTTCACTGCCTCGAATTAGAAGAACTTTTTCAGTTTCACTATTATTATTATTTTGGGTCTGGACCTTGACTACACAGATCCAAAATATTTCAGACGTGCATGCTTGTTGAAACAAAATCGAACGATAGAATTTCAAAGAGGAGCAAGAGTCCTCCAAAAATATCTCTGTATCTGTAGCTATTTATAGCTTTCTCCCCTCTCTCCTGACTATAGTCATCACCCCAACTCTGAAGAAAAACATATCTGGAGTTTAACAGTGTAGCTATCATTGGGAGCTGTGTGGGTTAAGACCATTGTTGTTCCTTATATATATTAGAAATACAACTGCAGGATCTGCAAAGGTTGCAGTGGAGCAGAAGAATGTTTGAACTTTTTTTATTCACGATTGAATAACTTGCTTCTAAACACACATAAATTAATTATTAGCAGTGAATATTACAAAGAAATCCTTTGTTTACCAAATTACTAAAGTATGTCCTGAATCAAACTGTGAATATCATACCCTCTTTAGTAAAATATATTTACCTCCCTTATATTATAGATAGATGGATAGACAGACTATGTAGATAGATAGATAGAAAGTTAGATAGATAGTTAGATAGATTGATAGATAGTTAGATTTATAGATTGATATTGTATTGACCCTGAAGGAAATGTAGGCGTCCTATAGCTGAAAAGTATAGAGGCTGTACATTAGTTAGTTTAATACAAACAATTTGTTATATAAGAAATACTAAACTCAATTAAAGAAAATATAACCTTAAAACAAACCAAACACATTGTGCATCAGTATAAACATGTGGATCCTGGCCCTGGATGGTTTTAAATTGAATCCAGTGTTGTGGTCTCACACACCCATATTGATTATGTCCATTTTATTTCATACGAGTATGTAAATAGGAGAACAATGTCTCCCTGCAGTGCAGCAACATGATCAGACGCAGCTTCCCCTCAGAGTAGCTTGTATCCACCTGTTCAACCCACAGGTTCAACCTGGCTGTCCTGGCTGGTTTTGCTTGACTCCCCTGAGAGTGGTTCCCTCTGTTCATCATTTCCCCTCACACATCAACTTTTTTCCCTATTTCAGTCGAAAGCGCGGTGATTGGCTGCCGCATCTGCTCTCCGCTCTCCGATTGGCTGCCCGTTGTTTCCGGGGCTCCGCTGTGCGCTCACTGACGTTTCTCGGTGTGAGCCCCGAGACAGACTGGAGAGAATGGCTGCCAGTGGAGGTTAGCGAAATCTTCCTTGTTTTCGTGTTTCAATCAGACTTCAGTGACGCCGTTCGAGCGCGTGGTTTGTGTGTCGGTGCGTTAGCGGGGTGTTGCTCTGTGCAGCGACGGGCAGAGTCGTGACGTGTTGGCTTCTTGTTGAACGAGGTCAGCCTCTGAACGACTCCTCAAAAGTGTTGCTTGTCGTTAGCCTGGCTCCGCTGCTAGCGCTAGCTGTCGAGCTAACTTTCGGCCGGTTAGCTCGCAGTCCACAGCTGATTGTGTAAACACTTGTTTGTGAGAAGAGACAAAGGGTAGACAAGTTGTTCGTACAGTTACTATTATCGGCATCAACGCCCCAGCGACTGCGCTAGCCACTGTTGTGTTTTTAAGAGTTAAAAGTGGAGAGTTGAAAACAGTTGAGATCTTTATCGCCCTTTATATCTCGCAATGTTGTGTCAAAGAAGGCTTGCTAACATTAGCTCGGTCCCTAGCTGTTTGCTAAAAGTTAAGCGTGCATGTCAGCTAGCTAACTTAACCACGAGCGAGCTTTGCTGTGGCAAACAAACATTTAGACGATCACTCGTGTGGCCGGACTGTTTAATAATCTGTACAGTTACAGTTGGCGTTAGTCTGCTTAGCTACCCACGTTATCGCTGTGGGTACCGGGCACTGAGCGAGGAGTTAGCAAGCTAGCTACCACCTGGCGAGGCAGTGGTTCTCTGTTCACTCGTCGGGAGTCTTTGTCCTGTTAAGGAGTTAGCCCTGTTCAACACGAGGTGTTTGCTGGGAAAGTTTTTCCTCTTGTGTCTCTGACTGTATGTGTGTGTGGTAGCCCACTACAGGAGCCATTAAGTTGGGATGCCATATGGATTTAAGTTGCCATGACACGTTAGATAAGAAACATGTTTACTTTGCAGACCCTCAGTGTCGGGGAGCAACACGAGTTTCTAGGCCCATGTGTTATCCCTATGTCTTAAGTCGTTCTGTGACAATATGGGCAGCTTCAGCTCAAAGTTCCAAACTAGCAGATTCAGAGAAAAGGGCTGTTTTGCAGTGGCAGTTAGTAATTATTATAACTGGGTCGGATACACTTGTGGCCCATATTGTAAATCTAATCTAAATCAACTTTGATATTGTGTGTATTTTGAGATCAGAGCGGATACAGTACCTTTCTCACTTAAACACACTGCTACAGTAACCTTATCTCAGATTATTTTAAAGTGACCTGTCTTGATTGACATATTTCAAAAAAAATGAACAGTGTAGATTAGTAATCACTGGATTTATTATTTAAACTAGTCACCTTTGTGTCCTGTATCATGTTCTCTGATTAAAGGTATGACAGTGTACATATGTTGTTATTAACTGATGTTTTCTGTTTTCACAAGACTGGACAACAATATAAATGTATTGAGTGTGTCAACAATGCTTACAGGAATAATATGAAATGTCTGTTATCCTAATGGGAGTCTGATCAAGTCTAGTACTTTGTGTGTTATCATGGCTACCAGTTCTTGGAATCCAGTGACAGTGTCTGTCAGTATAACACTTGTATTTTCTGTTGTGTTGGTCACATATACTGGAGTCATTGCATAGTGCATATTGTAATATTTCCAGGTAACTAGTACACAATCAAAATAATATTTTTGTCATAAAAGAAGATGATCTTGAGGTTATCAATGATGTCTCTCTATATGTTTTTTCATTTCTTTGCTGACAGCTTTTAGGTGCATTACCTAACACACATTGATCTAGAGTGTGGACTCACATTAGTCCCTGTCTTTCTCTCTGAATTCTGTTCTTTCACCAGATGTGCTCTCTGTACCTGACAATTTTAAAGTTAACGAGAATCATTACTCTGATCCAAAGGTGATATGCTAATCTTGTGTTTTCTCTCTCTCTCTATACTGTGTTGTCCAGAGGTAGGGAAGCTGTCACAAGTACAAAATGGGACACCTCCAACAACTAATTATAACGGGGTAGATGCTGTTCATGCCTGTAACATCCTTCAGCAGCTCAAAGCCTTGTACGATGAAGCACAGCTCACAGACATTGTTGTAGAAGTGGACCATGGCAAGACTTTCTCATGTCACCGAAATGTCCTTGCAGCTATCAGCCCATATTTTAGGTAAGATGGATACATCCGATCTAATTTTATGTAATGATATCCAGATCACATTTCCTTGTTGAGTTTTAACTTGAGAATTGTTTAATATAGTTAAAGTATTTCTATTTTCTCTGCTTTCACCATCAGGTCTATGTTCACCAGTGGCCTTACAGAGAGCAGCCAGCGTGAGGTCAGAATTGTCGGGGTGGAATCTGAATCCATGCACCTTGTCCTAGACTATGCCTACACATCCAGGGTCACTCTCTCGGAGTCAAATGTCCAGGCCCTGTTCACCGCAGCCAGCATTTTCCAGATTCCTGCACTACAGGACCAGTGTGCCCAGTTCATGATTAGCCGGCTAGACCCACAGAACTGTATTGGGGTCTACATGTTTGCTGATGCCTATGGGCACCAGGAGCTGAGGGAACGCTCACAGGACTACATCCGCAAGAAGGTCAGTCTAACATTTGGTTCTTCTCTGTATTCTGATTGTACAATTATGCCTTCCTCTTCTTAAATTAACTTTTTATTCATAATTGTTTTCCCCCAAAGATATTTTATACTCTTGATAACAGTGTTTTGTGTCTTCCCTGTGTGTATACTGTGAAATAACTAAACTAATTTATGTTTTTGTGGTAGTTTCTGTGTGTGTCATGGGAGCAAGAATTCCTGCAGATGACCAAGGAGCAGCTGGTCAGTATTTTGAACAATGACGACCTCAACGTGGAAAAGGAAGAGCATGTCTATGAGAGCATTGTCCGCTGGCTAGAGCATGATCTGTCTGGTCGTGAGGCCCACCTAGCCGAGGTTTTTTCTCAGTGCATCCGTCTGCCCTTACTGGAGGAGGCCTTCCTCACTGGGATACCTGCCCCCTTTGCTTGCGCCCTGTCCCTGTCTAAAGAGGTTGCTGAGGCCAAAGCCCGCCTCACCGGCACCAATGGTTGCCCACAGCGCCTGGGTATGACCGCTTCTGAGATGGTCATCTGCTTCGATGCTGCTCACAAACACTCAGGGAAGAAGCAGACGGTGCCTTGCCTGGACACAGCCACAGGAAGGGTGTTCAAGCTCTGCAAACCACCCAATGATCTCCGGGAGGTCGGTATCTTGGTGTCCTCGGAGAACGACATCTACATCGCTGGCGGTTACCGGCCGAGCAACAGTGAGGTGTCTATAGACCATAGAGCGGAGAGTGACTTCTGGCAGTACGAACATGCAGGCAACCGTTGGCTTCCACGTGCACCTCTACTGCGAGCGAGGATAGGCTGCAGGCTCGTGCACTGCTGTGGGAAGCTTTATGCACTGGGAGGCCGCGTCTACGAAGGCGATGGGCGGAATGCGTTAAAGTCAGTAGAGTACTATGATGCCAGGGACAACTGTTGGACAGCAGTCAGTCCCATGCCAGTTGCTATGGAGTTTCATTCTGCTGTGGAGTACAAAGATCGAATTTATGTCCTCCAAGGTGAGTTTAAGCTGAAACTGTGAAACTATTTCCTCTCTACAGTGGACTGAAGATGATGGGGAATCATGTTATATTTATCATTAATTCAAACAGAACTGAAAATGGGTGAAGTATGTTAAAGCATTTGATGTCACATAAGTAACATTTCTTTTTCTTTTCTGCAGGTGAATATTTCTTCTGCTTTGATCCGCGTAAGGACTACTGGAGTCATCTGGCCCCTATGAGTGTCCCTCGGAGTCAAGGTCTGGCCGCCTTGCACAAGAACTGCATCTACTACATTGCTGGCATCTGCAGGAACCATCAGCGCACCTTCACTTTGGAGGTCTACGACATAGAGAAGAACACTTGGAGCCGCAAGCGTGATCTCCCCTTTGACCAAGCCACAAGCCCGTACATCAAGGCCATGCTGCTTCAAGGCAAGCTGCACCTGTTTGTGCGAGCCACACAGGTCATGGTGGAGGAGCACGTGTTTCGCACCAGCCGAAAGAACTCCCTTTACCAGTATGACGACAAGGCAGACGCATGGACCAAAGTCTATGAGACACCAGACCGCCTCTGGGATTTGGGCCGCCATTTTGAATGTGTGGTGGCCAAACTTTACCCACAATGTCTCCAGAAAGTGCTTTGAGGTAGCTCATTTTTTGTGAAACCAATCTGTGAGGCAGATGGAGTGGTGTGATCCTGCCTGCCTTGTGCCTGGTGTAACCTTGGGATGCACCACAAGGATCATTTTTGGTTAAAGTCTTAAGTCGTTCAAACTTTGGTTTAACATGATCAAAATGGGGGTGCTTTTAAAAATTGCAGTATTTTTTCTCCCAGACAGCACCAACTACACACACCGATGCTTGTTTAACAAACCGTTCAATGAATCATAAGTGCAATTATCCTATTTTCTTTTTTTTTCCCGCTTCTTGTTGAGCCATGTTGTTCTGTTTTTGTTTTAGATACATATATAGGTAAGGATTTTTACAAATGATAAGCATGCAAATGAGGGTGTTGGCAGAATAAAAGTGCCCTCTGGTGATATGGATGCTACATGTCAGCATTAAATCTCTCTCTCTATATATATAAATAACTATATAAACTATATATTCATACGGGTAAGATGAGTACCGTAGTAGGTTGTTGGCTCTGAGGTTTGTGTTTTTGTTTTTTTTTTATTCTGTGCTCAAGTCTCTCTTTAGCTTATTTTATAGATAAGTTTAAATTTGAAGTGTGATTTACATTACCTTAGTGTTTTTGAAGCTTGAATAATATTTTTATGGCCCTCTTTTCCTTCACAAACGTCAGTGTGTCAAACAATACACTATGTGTGGCTTCCATGCTATTTTTTCTTTAACTTTGAGATTCCAGTTGCATGGGGGCTCGTAACTCCCACTCTTTTAAGTTGGAATCCATTTTGTGTCACATGCAAAGACAGCTTAAGTGAAATGCTAGAGTACACGTTCTCCACATTGGAGAAATATGGACGGAGTCAAATTTGTGACAACACTAAGTGGAACGTTCAGACCAACTAACAGGCTTACCTCAGACACTTCAGAGATCTTTGATAAGGAGAAAAGGGACATTTCAGGCCGTCGTGTTGACAAAGCTACTGTGTGAAAAGCTTTGTCCAGCATTGTGCTCCATTGAGGTTGTTTTTTGACATTGAATTAAACATTTTGTAAAAGGTTGAAAGAGCCTTCCTCTTAAATGCCAAAAAAGCATTTGAGGTCTTGTTATTGTTGATCTGGACATTGAAAAGAATTTTGTGGTAGCAATAACTCATGGAACTGTGATTAGGCTGTATTATGATATATTACCTTAGTAAAAGTGCATTAATTGTTTTGTCTGTCTGTCTGCTAGTGAAAATCACATAGGTTCCAATAATGATTGTTTGGTTGTTGCATGGGTGCAGGCTTGAAGTGATGTGTAATTTAGTGCAGATCATTTGGGATGCCAATGTGCCTGTGGCTAGAAAAGTGGCATCAGAATCAAACAAAAAAAACATTACCTTCTGATGAAGAGTATCTGAAAAGTCTTACTCAGCGTTGCACTGAATCACTCTCCACTTCAGCGGTCCTTAAACTGCAAACTTTACCAAGCACCCTCAAGCAGACTATAAACAAGCGAGGGTGGCCCCGGTTGTGTGCTAATTTATCGACCGGCCATGAATCTGTCTTTACACGCCATCACACAGAGGACAAAAACTGTTGGTGCTGCTTTTTGTTTTCTTTTTTTTTTGACAATCTTGTATAGAAGAAGTAATACCACCACTGAGTGGGGTTCCCTGTCAAAGTGTGACATTTTCAGTGCCGTCAATTTCCTCATGCAGGTTCCTGTGTCATCTTTGCACTACACATTTCCCTTGTATTTTATCTTAACAGAGTGCCCCTCTATTACAAAAGAAAGGTTTCAGCGACCGCATAGCAATCATCTTAAGAGATTTACATGGAAATGAATACTAGAAGACGCGCATCCAGGAAGGACTTGAGGATATAACTTCTCCAAGAGAAGATCCACTGTTGACTGACTTTGAACCAACTCTTAATCGATCCAGCTTGAACGATCTCCCTCATCAAGGGCGAGAGGTTTGAGCTTCATCCACATGTCCATAGACGGCCATTTGTGAACCAGGAACGGAGAACTCTCAGGATTTCTACTGATACACAGTACTGTATTTAAATGTTTTTGTTATGTGTAATATACTGTACTATAGGTTTGCTGTACTTGCACAGTTTTTTAAACTTCAGTTTCTTTTATAACTTGAAAAAAAAATAGATGTGATTTTCTTTTTGTTGTCTCCAGTGGCTGTTTTTTTTTCCTTATGTAATTACCTATTTAGTTATGGTAGAGTAACCCTGCTCTGTTGAGAAAGGAAAAAGAGATAATCAACACGAGTGATACATTTTTGATATTCCTTATTTTTCCTCCCCTGTCTGTAGTACAGTTGTATTTCTTTGTAACATATCACCGAAACTTAAGCATTACAGATCAAATAATATTGTTACGTCATGTTTCAAACACCAGTCATGTGATACAACAAGCTACAAAAAAATCTATTGGTGTTAAAGAGTTAGTGGCCTTAGGGCTACCATACTTAGCTTCTTCTGGTCAACTACACGCATCGCCTATGGGTGCTATTTCATTGTGTTCGTCATGCATTTCTCTCCTCACTTTTTACTTTGCTGGTTTTGTCTGTTTTTGGGGGTTTCGGGTTATTGTGGTTGAGCTCAACTGTGAAATTCACATTGCACATAATTTGAAAAATAAAACTGTTTAAAGTGGGTCTTTTTTTGTACATTTTTAGTATGCTGTAGTTTACCAATCCACTTATTGATATGTGAATTATGGGATGTTGCAACAGTGTGAGGCTGTGGTACCTCTGGGATGGCAGCCGTGTGACCTGCTGGGTAAACAACACCCGGAGGAGACAGAGGTCTATACATTATTGATCCTGAATCTAGTCTTTCTTGTTTAACAAATTCATTTACAAACTTGTGTATACACAAACATTGCAGACAGAGAAAGTAACCAGCAGAAGTGACAGTACAGCTTATTTAATTGATAATTTAATATTAGTTGGAAAAAATAAATGATGTAAAAAAACGATTTCATTACTTTTTTAGTGTTGAAAAGCTGTAGAGTTTTGGTATATACTTTGATTTCACACAGAAATCCTGCATTTATATACTTGAATGAGTTATAAGTAGGTTTATGATAAAGTCAATGTTGTGACTCCCATATTCACTTCTCTAAAGTCAAATGTAAAACTAGGGTGAGTTAATGAATGTAGTCAAACCCCCATAGGAAGTCGCTGCGCCACGTGACCAGACGTGGAGTAAAGCAGAGGGCTGAGACTTCGTGGACAAGCCGACGAGCTGTGGAGACGCTGAATGAAAGGTAATGTCCGCCCACACTTTATAAAACACACGAGCTCCTCCGTCTTTAACAGGAATAATTCACACTGACAGTTTTAGCCCGAGGTCTGTGTTCTCTTCACTCCAGTCGTCCACGTGTATCTCCTTTACGTCTTTTTGTCTTTTCAAAGTAAAGCGCCTGAGGTTCAACAATGAGGATAAAAGTGCGCTGTATGTTTGTCGTAAATACTTGTTGCAGTTTAATTATTGAATAGCGTTAAATATACGGCACTGACTACATATTGTGTGTGTGTGTGTGTGTGTGTGTGTGTGTGTGTGTGTGTGTGTGTTGCGTAAATAACGCTGTGGTCCTCATTAGCCAAACACACTGTCACATGTCTCTGACCTAGATGTTAGTCAAAAAGAAGATCTTCACCTAAAGGTCACATGTGACCACCACACTCATATTCAGAGCTTGACGTGATGATTGAAAAATAACTTCCGGTACACATGTGTCTATACAATGGTTATTTTGTGCTTAGTTACAGTCCGCTCTTGTGTTTGCAATCAGGATTTATGTAATCAAATCTTTCACAAAATCAAAACAACGAAAAAAAAAACTTTTGCTTGCACTGTGTCATTTTATTTGGTAGTGATATGTTTAGTCTTTTATTTTGAAATTCATCTCGTGCTATGATTTGTAGCGGTGGCAGAGGTACTCCATTTCTTTCTCTGTAGAAAATACACAACAATCTGTGGACGCTCTCATGTTTGTTCCTTGGAATCATTTGACGTAGCCTAATTTGTCAACACAGAATACACATATATCATGATCTGCTTTCAGGCACAGCTCAGGCTCTACTTTCTGGTTCCAGGTACAACATATATTCTGTTATTTTGATAATATAGTGTCACATACGTTTGTTTCCTCTCTCTGAACAGGAACATGCCTCCCTCACCACCAGACTCGTTGGGCTACAAACCTCTGGATGGTGGTTGGGGCTGGATGGTTGTGTTTGGGGCTCACATTTCCATCGGGTTCGCCTACTCCACGCCCAAAGTCCTGTCCATTTTCTTCAAGGCCATCCAAGAGGACTTAGGGGCCAGCTACAGTGAAATAGCATGGATTTCCTCCATCATGCTGGCAGTCATGTATGCAGGGGGTGAGTGGATTCAGTCAGTAAATGCTCTAATGGTCAGACAAAATCACATTGGTTTCATCACTTATGATTATGATTATCAGCAATATTGTCCACTGATTAATGCTTATTGATAATGACCTTAATACCAACTTAGTTTATATGGATAATGTTCTAGTCTAGGAACATGTTTCACAAAAGCCAACTCAGTTCAAACTAATTATTTAATTCATTTATTGTTTTTCCCCCAAGCTGAATTAAATACAGAATCAAAGTTTATTCTTTATCTACTTTGTCATCATTGATCAATAATTAGCTGGTTGTCTGGTGCAGTCAGTCATTGTCATTCACGTCACATTAGCTATAAAGTTCATGTTTTCATTATTAACAGTTTTCTCCCCAAATACCTTGGTTTTAAATTGCATTTCACAATCAAGTAATTTCAAAATATGTTATGAAAATATATTTTTTGTACAATCGAGGTCCTTCTGTGGTGATGGCAGCTCAAAAATAGCAAACTTCCGTTCTTGTAGCATGTGTGTTGCCCTCTAATGGGCTTATCTATTGGTTAACCCCTTTGAGGCTAGCAACTGCACTCAGTGCTCCCTCATAAAGCTCCAGTCTATTCACTGCTCAAAGGCTTTTGAAACATACGCCAAAAACGGGCCAGCTGGACTTGTATTTGGACGATGTTTGGGATTATGGACTGATCAAGTACTGTTTACATTGCCTTATAGCTTCTGTTTGAATTTGTACTTGAACAAACCACAACCTACCCCTTGACTGCAGACTTGCATATCTGTAAGAGCGAATAAGAAGTTAGTGGTTTTTATTCATACAGTCACATTACGGCTAAAATTTGAGAAAGTGAATTCCAGTTTTAGCAAATGGAAAAATCCTTTTTACTATTTGGCATCTATCGTCTCCCTGAAGAATGTGTATGGTTGTGCTGTCGACTCATTTGGACCAGATAGAAAATTAAGAAATTGACTTCACATGACCGACTGAACCCACTCAAATAGCTTGAGGCTGCGTAATAAGGGGGATGTTGGTTGCATGTACGACTCGCCTGACTTTAATTAAACTATCCTCTCTGACACAGTTTAGACTGTCATTTTAAGTTTATCTTTTCCTGATTCTAACTCATTCAAACAGAATATATGTGAATAACCTGACTGTTGGTAATGCAATGTGTGGAACAGAACTTGGAGGGACTGTAATAACCCTGACAGACCAGGGGACTGTTAAGATACGATAATATAAACCTTTATTTGTCCCACTAAGGAAATTTCCCATGCTACAGTAGCAAAGGGAATATAAGGTTTAAGTACCTTGGTGTTCATCTGAACAATAAACTGGACCGGACTTATCATGCCAGCGCACTCCATAAGAAGGGCCAGAGCAGACTGTATCTCTTTTGGAGTGCAGGGGGCGCACCTGAAGACCTTTTATGACTCAGTGGGGGCATCGGCTGGTTATTTGCTGTAGCAGCAGCATTTTAACTGCTGACAGCAAGAGACTGGATAGACTGTTGAGGAGGGCCAGCTTGGTCCTGGGATACCCACTTGACCCAGTGTGGTGGGACAGAGGAACTACTTTATTGATGCCAAAACTTAGTCATTAAGCGCATCAGATAGTTGCACCTGCCCAGTAGATTACTTATGTAAAATGGAACAGTGTCTTTCTTCTGTTTATCTTTCTTATTTTATTATTAACACTCAAAAATTTGCTTGGCTCTGTTACTTATCTGATAGCTATATAATGTGTGTGACAACAGTTGGATGATGACAAACTGAAAACCTCTGGGTTGCTGCTTAACATCTCATCATCAATGGGGCAATAGTCTTGTGCTGGGCAATATAACAATCTCAATAATTATTGCAATCTATTTTTCCTAACAAAGGATCAATATTGATATATGCGTTGTGTTAGTACAGTGAGGAGATTAAACACAGAATTGATCTTCCTCAGATTTGTTAAATGTTTTGCTATTTATCAAGTGTTTGTCATTCTCTGCTCATAATGAAGAGTTTAAAACCACAACCTTCACTCAGGAGAGAAAATCAGTCTTTAAACTACTATGAAATAATAATGTGTGATTTATCTCGATAGTTATCAATTACGACTGGTTTATTTTTACCTTGACATATTTTGGCCCTATTGTCCAGACCTAGGCTAGCCTCAACTAATTAGTTTCACCACTGCTTTCACAAGGTGCAAAGCAATTAGAGAAATGGGGAATCACTTCTTTTTAGTCTGTAAATGAACCTTGGAGAACTCGTTAGATGTCACACAACGCGCTGAAATAAATGTCTTGTGTCGTGTCACGTTAATTCATCATTGGCCGCTTTTCAAGGTTACAGAACAAGAGGGCGTGCGACTCACCTGCACTCAACTCGGAGAGGCCTTACTGGTGAAATATTTCCCTCCACTGTGGCTCAGGCACAGGGCTTTATCATATTGTCCTTGGCAAGGCTTCAGCAATGTCACCAAGTGGAGTAGAAAGACAGGGGGTATATATCAGAGGAGGGTTCAGCACACTGGGGTCTGATGCCTCGTCCCCGTGGGAGACGCATGACAGCCTTTCCAGAAAACCTCTGACTCAAGAAGTCCAAATGATAAAGTTATAATGGAAGTGGAAATGGTGAAAGTGTGGGAGATGCCCTATTGTGACACAGCTACAGTGAGGAAGATGATCTATGTTTGACCCCTGCAGGCGCCTGGTTAACTGTATAACTGTTGAGAAAGATCCTTTACAGTTTGACATGAAACTAGAAAATCTAGTTAAAACTAGTTTTATGGTACATAGGCCTGAGGGAAATTAAACATCTGAAATGCACCTATGATGTTCTGTTGATGGACACACATGTCTTTTGTTATAATTATCTATTGTATATATTCTAAAATGTGTTTTTAGCTCAGCCCTTGTGGTTCTGCTTTTGTACGACAAGGAGCTGTCTTCTGTCTATCTATTTTCAACAGGAAGGCTAAATATCGAACATTAATATCATATGAAATGAGGATAATCAGAAATGGTTAAGTAGCATCAAGCATCCAGAACTGTGAAATACAATTTTACTTGAGATGAAAACACAGATGCATTTGAGAAGTTTGTCTTTATTTTGTGGCTTAAGCAATATTTTTATGTTTATAGTGAAACAAATGACTGTATAATGTGATAGAAGTTGCTTGTGGTAGAACCTGCACAGAATTATCACCAGACTCTGCAGACCACCTCGGGTCGACAGTATTTTCTCACATTTTTAGCTTCTGGTTCCGGTTCCATGGCCAACAACTTAATGTTTTGGTCAGTCTCACTGCCCTCACCAGTTTCTCTGGCTATAGCAGTTTACTGTAAAGAAGCTCTGTGAGCCAGTGTCTGCTGCACCATATACCAGTCTAAGTTAGCAGCTGGTAAATATGGCTGAATATTGGCAAGATAAATTTAGGAAAGATTCATTTTGTTTAGATAAAATTATTGATAATTCAGCTCAGGTAAACGGGTATCAGGTAAACACCATTGTTGTAGCACCTTTAAGGGTTTATCATGGAACTTATTTTACATTCACCAAGTGAATATGAAATTTAACTTGATATGAAATTGTGTCAACTGAACATCATAGACTAAAGTTTGTTGCTGCTAACGCAAGTAACTCAGGGTGGCATCATTACTTTTTAAATCAAAGTTAACGTCTTGTCCATGTTGTAATCAATTGATTTCCACAAAATAAACATCTTGCACATCGTACAGCCCTTACTCAACCACTTACACAAAGAAACCACTGCAATATGATGTTAGATGCAAATGTGCAAATGTTCACCGAGAGAAGCAGCAGATGTAAAAACTATTCTTCAGCTAAAAAAAAAAGTATATCGGATCAGTCGATGAACCTCTCATCTATATGAAATATGTACGATACAAAAATTACTGTAAATATAAATAATATTGATAGGATTAGAATAACCTCTATGTGCTCATACAGGTATTTCTGCATTTAGCAGGTGATGAATCAGATATTTTTATCAGAAACTTGTAGATATTGGAAACTCAGCTAAAATAAATGTATATTAATTTAGATTTGACAGATGGACGGAAAAATTACTAATCAATAATATGTATGTATAAGTGTACCTTAAGAAATTCACAAGTAAACAAAGTATATTAACTTGTACATGTGAAGAATGTGGTCACAGACATGTTGGCACATTCAAAGCAATACAGAATATCCACAGATTTAAGACAAAAGTGGTTTTATTATGCGCTGAGAAATTGATAATGAGGCCTGGTAAATATCCTGGTGAAGACAGTAGGTGTTTGTCTAATATTAAATAATGTTGCTGTTGATCAGGCTGTTTTCAGTTATCACCATCCACACACACGCTCCTCCTACGCAGCATGTGAAGCCTTCAATAATCACGGCAGCCTGTGTATTAGTTTGAACCTCTACCCATTTTTCTATGTTTGATTTAAATTATTATGTATTCAAAGGATTGGTCTTCATAGCGGGGAGGAAAAATGACTTTTTCATTATGGCGCGCTGCTGAAAGGCTGGTGTTGGAGCTTCACTCTTTTCAGGCAAGGTTATGAGATGGAGGGAAGAGAGACAGAATATAAAAGGCTGTTTAATTGCTGATTGATCACAGTGTAGTATTCTACATTATCGGGGGAGTATAATGAGTCGCCAAGTTGCTTTGCAGTAAATTCCAAAAGTACAGAGGCGTTCCATCACTCAGTCGATTGAGGACTTGTTCTCTGAGTCCTTGAACACTAGCAGAGTGGAAGCTAAATGTTAAAACTGTTGTATTGAGATGTAATATTTAAATGTTGATACTTTCTCCTCTTCTCTGCAGGACCTGTGAGCAGTATGTTGGTCAGTCGCTTTGGAAGCCGACCAATAGTGATGCTGGGTGGACTGATGTGTGGGGTCTCTATGGTAACGGCTTCTTTTGGGAACTCCATCGTTTACATCTACTTTTTCATTGGCATCATTGGAGGTACAGTGCTTGGATATTGTTGTACGAAATCTTTTTTTTTTTTTTACAGTTTCATGTGACACTGCTTTACCATTTTTATTAATTCTACTACTTCGATGTTGGCCTTGAGAATCCATAGAAAATTAGGCCTTGATCATTCCAGGTATCAATATCTGTCCTGAGGGATCTGATCACAAGGGGACGATATTAAGTATGTGTGTTCACGCCTGAAATCCATCCTGAATGTGAACTTGTGATTAGTTCTCACTTCCCTGCCCTATACGCAAATAATCACATATGTAATTTCTGTTCATGAATACTAAATGATGTTGTTTTTACCCAGTATGCATTCACAGATGTGTCAGAGAGAGAGGAGTCAGGAGGGGATACATTAATTATGTGTCGCTTGTGTGTGAAGAAAGAATTGACCAATTTGAGAAAAACTGTCAATCAATGAAACTGTAGTGGGGCAGGGGACATTAGCTGGGCAGGTGGTCCTTCATATGTGGCTCAGGATGCATTTGTGTTCAAGCAGCGAAAAGAATGTAGCCGCATGCATCCCAGACGACCTCTGAATGTGGTTTGAGTGATCTGATCTCAGGACTCATGGGTGTGTTCAGACCTGAACTTATTTCTTACCACTTGTGATTGGATCACTCCGGACGCATGTTAATATGAGGTGTGAAGGGGTCTTTGTTGACCAAGAGATCATAGCTTGAAACTAAAACAAGGCAATCCAGTGAATGAGCCAGCTAATTTCACAATATGGATTACTTTCTTTCTTTCTTACCATTCCCATCAGCCCTAGTGAAGCCCCCATGTGGTTGGGAGGTTGGCAGCCTGCCTCCTTTCAGATTCTGTCATGACAACAGGGTTACCACACTAGCCTCTACTGACTGGGCTGCTGTGCAGTTTGTCAGGGGCCCCTGGCACCTGCCCCGGCTCCTGGGGTGCGGTTAGAGCACTGAGGGGGACAGAGCCAGGACAGTAATTAAGACAGAAGCCTCCCTGATCCCAGAGAGCATGGTCCTAACGTGGCCCTCTGTACTCTCCCATAGGCTACCATTATGGACGTCACATGGGGCTTCCCTGCCACCCAGTGAGGCTCATTACCCTGCCAAGGACTGCTGTGATGGATTAATAGACCCAGCAAGTGGCCAGACCATGTGTGGTGCCTGGGAGCATGTGTGAGCCCTGCTCTGCTCCCTGGTGCCCTGGCACACTGACGCAAAGGCATCAGGACGTCTTACCTAGCAGACATGCTCACATGTGCACACATGCATGCACAAATGCTGACGGATTCAAAGAGATAACTAATTAGTTGTAAAAACTTAACAGCATCAGTGAGTGGCTTGCAGTTAGCAGTTATCCTCATGTCCTGTAGGGGAGGACGGATTTTGAAGTTGGCATGAACAACCAAGGTCAGGCTTATTGTCATTATACAAGGTTGCAGAAATTAGTTGTGGATTCATACGAGGCGCAGAGGTCGGCGTATAGACGTTCAATCTCTGAAAGGTTTATATTTTAAAGTATGTGGGGCAACAGAGGACGTTCAAGTGATAAATTGCTCCAGAAATATGTTTAATAGAGCAAAAAAAGTTAGTGACAGGAGATGTAAAAATGGTGGGGGAAGAAAAAAAGCTGTTAGCTGTGCAATGCTTAAGCTATAGTGTGCAGGGGATAGTGGATTCTTTAGTCAAGCACTTACACATGGGATATTTAAAAGGAAGTGATGTATTAAGCTGTTTTATTACCTTTTGTTACCAAAGAGGTTTGCGGTTCAAATCCCAGGTGACAGTTCCTCTCATTTGGTCGTCTGTGGTTCCAACAAATGGAGATAGAATAAGGGACGAGCAGTTCAGGGATAACACCCTGGATACCAATTAATGCAGTGGTTTAAAAGCACTTTATTTTTCCTGCATAGAGAGACCTGCAGTAGTCAAGGAGAGAGGAAATAAAAGCATGAATTATAGCATATAGCACCTATAACAACATTGTTTGAATATCTAATCGTAAATCTGAGGGACCGTTTCCTTGTTACTGCACCATTGAATGTATGTATAAATAAGTATGCTTGAATAGACAGTTGAACCCTCTGGGGTTCATAATGTGATGTGTCTTTTTTGTGTTGATGTACTCTAAGGTGAAAAATGTATTGTTTGGTCATATAGGTAATTGTGTGTTGTGATGTGGGAAAATATATCAATTACTAAGGCAATTAATGTATGAGGTATATAAGGGGAAAATCCAAATCATTCAAAAATAACTTGCCATGTCAAGTTATGCCTCACCAAGGCCCAACAGTCCTCTTATGAAGACGCACTTAAATTTACATTGCAGAATATTGTACACACTTATACATATCAGTCCCCAAACATGTTAAATCCAGGATCCCCCCCCCCCGATCTGGATCCACTTCAAAATGTAATGGGTTCTTCTCTGACCCCTACCACATCTTTCTTATTATTGGATGGCCAAACATTTCCTCCACTGTTCAGAAATGTTTGTCTACCTGTCACAAACCTGATTACATGTCAGACCTACACAGTGACTAACAGTGCTCAGAGTAGCTTGTTATGTAACACAGTTAAAATATTGATCCAGTCACTCAGAGAAGCCACCTTATTTGTGATTACATAAATGAATAAGAACCTTTTTAATAAAAAACAGACTGTGAAGTTTCTAGTCTGATTTCCTAAACTATGACAGAGGGTTATTGATTAAATTATTATTTGATAATTAATTAATAATACATTTGATGATGCAAAAATAATGTTTCACTTCCACTTCTATATTTATATATAATGACATTGTAAAATCAAGATAGCTGTTTCCTCTTTATGGAAGAAACTGTTTCTCAATTCCACATCTATGAAACGTCCTCTGCTAGTCCTCTGTTTGGACAGACTTTGAATTGAAAACCTTTTTTCCAGGAGCTTTCTTTTGGAACCAGAGAGGAATGAATTGACAGACAGATACAGCAGCCTAATACAGCAGCCTAATACCAACCTGTAGCTTCCATCTTGATTGATTTATTGGTAAAAACACTGGAGAGTGAACATGTTACCCAGACTGCCTAATTTCTCTCCATTTAACAGGAGAAGTCATTTCTGAATTAATTCAGCTTTCTGTGATGAGATTCTAGCTGGCACAACTGAAATGAGATGGGACCTTAATGAGCACCATGCTGAATAGCTCTTAATCTAATTTAGCAAGTGCCCTTTGGAATTTGGGTTCAACAAGAGTTTCTTACTGAATATTTTCTTAAAGTTTCTGTGCATTTATTTATTTTTCGATCTGTCTCCACACAGGTTGTGGACTCTCCTTAAATCTGAATGCATCCCTGACCATCATCAGCAAATATTTCTTGGCCAGACGTCCTCTAGCCAACGGACTGGCCATGGCTGGGAGTCCAGTGTTTCTTTGTTTAGTGGCCCCTCTAAACCAATATTTACTGGACAAGTTTGGCTGGAGAGGAAGTCTGCTCATCCTCGGGGCTCTGATGCTCAATTGTTGTGTCGCTGGGGCCCTGATGAGACCAGTTCTTCTGCCTTGTAACTCTTGTGCATCACAGAAGATGGTGGGAGAAGAGCCGAACATGTGCAACACTAAGGTAAAAAAAGGCTGCATGAAGGAGGCTAAGAACTTCTTAAATGTGTCTTTATTCAAGAATCGAGGCTTCGTCTTTTACCTCATAGGAAACATGATGTTCATCTTCGGTGCCTATGCGCCCATCGTGTTCCTGCCTGCCTATGCCATCAGCCAGGGTGTAGATGAGTACTCTGCGGCCTATCTGCTCTCTATTATGGGCTTCGTGGACATGTTTGTTCGTCCTGGAACCGGTCTGTTAGCCAATAGCAAGTGGATCAGACCCAGAATCCAGTACCTCTTCAGTTTTGCTATGGTTTTCAACGGTACGTGCCACTTACTGTGCCCGCTGCTGAATACCCATGCCTTCCTGATCGGATACACAGTGTTTTTTGGTATTGGCTTTGGAATGGTCTTCGCCCTCATATTTGAATGCCTGATGGACCTGATGGGAAGTCAGCGCTTCCCCAGTGCTGTTGGAATGGTCACCATCATCGAGTGCTTCCCCATGCTACTGGGACCCCCTACTGCAGGTACCTAAACACACTCAACAAAAACTATCCATCTCAGAAAACATAGAATCAGTCTGACTGGTTTAAAAACACAAACATGCTTTTCAATGACCATTTCTACATGAACACTAACATGCTGATATTAAACAGATAAACACAATAGTGTGAAGAAGACACTGATGACCTTACCATACTGGGATTGAGCAATAATCAAATTAAGAAATGGAGTTGACAGACATACAGTTATTCTCTTGATGTAGTCTTAATCACATTCTAATGTCCTACGGGAGTTTTTACTGCATTTTGTGACATTGACATTCCACAGTTACCATCTGCTTGACGACACATGAAAACAAGATGGAAAAATAAAAATAAATGATAGCTTTTGCAAAATCAGAAAGAAAACACTCAAAATAGTATAGGGCAGCATCGTACAGTAAACAATCTCAGGTTGGGATTGTAATTGTAATAACATCGGATGTAATGGTGTGAGTCATAATCAGAATTAGCTCTGTAACATGTGCACTGGATTATTAAAGGAATATGTTCGCAGCAACTCATGTAACATCACAATGGACATACAGTAATTGTATTAAGAGTAAGGGCAAAAGTCAGAATATTGGTGTCCATGTAGTCAGTGTTTAAGTACCTACCTTGTAGAATATGATAAACCATACACCAACAATCAAATAGTGTAAACGGATCCTTTTCTCTCAATTACAAACAGAGACTTTTAACTCACTAGACAATTGATAGCTGTCTTATGGTGCTCCTGTCTGACGCTGAACTGCCAAGGGGATTTTATATTTCTTGATACTGTTACTTGAATCTAAAACAAGAGCCTGAATGATGTCACACACCTCAATTACAAACCCCACAGCTACAGTTTTGAAGCTTAATGATCTCTAATCTATAGTGAACATGTTAGAACAGTAAAAAAGCAGACTCTTAATCCCCAGACATTTCTCACGGGAGCTCCAGCAATCACGTCTCCTCGATAACATCGCTGCCTGTCACAGAGCTCAATAAATAGATCATATAAATAAAATGGACATCATTGATAAATTATTCTCTTGGTAGGTATTATAAGTGAGGGTTTGTGTTATTATTTTATTTCACAGCATAAATCTACAATTGGAATCACTGAAGTTATTTTTGCTTAGCTGAAGAAATAGTAGAAAAAGCTGTTATCGTCTGATGATGTATGACCCCAGCACTGCTGTGTCTGAGAGAGCTTTAGATAAAAGTGTTGGACAGCTATCTTCATGGTAAGAATGACTGTGTAATCAGATTGATATTGTTTACCCTCTCTGCCATTTTCAAGACAGTTGCACTTTTTGAAAATCCCACTGTAAGACATTCTTTTGTTGATTGATTAAAAACTGAGGCTTTGTATGCAATGATAGAAACTGTCTTTGAGAAAGGAGCCATTCAAGAAAATAGTTTTTCAATTGAGTAATAGCACTTTGAATTGAGGCAGGCAGAAAAGAAGTTCTTCAAGCACGTGAATTTATTGATGCTTAATGCTAATGCAGCTACTTTGTTGTGAAATGGTCTTTAAACAATTCACATGGATATATTTCCACAAAACTGCATAAAAAGTACCAAAAAGGCCAAATAGGCCAGAATTATTTTGCAGAAAAAATCCTGGATCCGCCCCCTGATCCACACCACATTTTAATGGGTTCTTCCCTGACCTGCCACATCCTTCCATCGAGTTTAATTCTAGTTTCTGCATTATTCTGCTAAAAAGAGACATCAAACGCAGACGAAAACATATCTTCCTTGGCAGAGGTAGTTATAGCCCGCACAAACCAGGAGGTGAAGATTTTCCTGCATCACACCAATGATGAAACAAGGAGGATTCTCATTAAGTTAAATTCAAACATGTTGCAAAGTTTACCGGTTTGTTGTCTGGTGATTCACCATTTGCTGAAACCATTAACTCTTAACCCTTTTTTCAAACAAGTTAAAATAAAAATTGAAAAAAATTGAAACATTAAGCATTACATTAACCACGTGCACCACATGTCTTTAATATTCTTTGTCTCTATAATCCCACACACTGCGCTCACAGAAGTCCACATCACAACATCCATCTGCACGTGTAATGAGTATTTGAGCCATTAAACAGATTTAAACTGCATAACACTCACAAGCTTCCTCACCAGTAACTGATTCGCTGTCTGTGCAACAATCAGTCCACCAACTTTTGAGTTCATTCAGTGTCCCTGACAAATACACAGAGGGCGTCGAGTACCTGCTCATCAACTGTGCATATCGTCCCAGTGACAAACTTCTGTTTTGCCTCCAACCCAGGTTTTAATGAGGTGAAAATTTATAGGCCCCCAGTTTGTCTGGTGCGACTATGTTCTCAGGCGCTCATTTAATAGGGTAAATAAGTGCCTCCCTGCACGTCTAACGTTCTCCTCCAGAGGGCACAATCGTTATTTCTCCCCCAACTCCGCTGCTTGTTACTGCTCCCTCAAAACCTGCGGGTCAATCCAATTAGGAGAAAGCGAGTTAAGTGGGTGTAATTAGCCTTTTGCTTTGGGTGTTTAATGACGCTCGGTTCAAACTCTCGTCGTCAAAGTCCTGTACCTGGGCCATAATTAAGCTGTGAATGCATTAAAAAGAGGTGACCACACCAAATAGACCTAATTACTGCTCAGCCAATCAAGGATAGTCTTAATGAGGCCTATGTCACCAGCGTACACGCATCAGATGAGTGCTATCAATCAGACGATGCGGCCGTCATTGAGATGCTTGGAACTGATCCAAATGTGACCCATGCCAGTGTCCAACTGTAAGTGCACACACGCACATAAACATCATCAGGATCTGTCGTAAAGATGATAATTAGTGTACTTAAGATGAACAAGGAAGGAAACTGCCCTATAAAATTAATCGATTGTGTGGTAAGCAATAAAGGTGCCTCCCACATTGTTAAGTAAAACTGTCTCAGCAGTCAGAACAAAACATTTCTTCGGGGTTGGAAGAAGAAAGAAGCTGAAGGTTGTTGTTGAGGTGAAAATAAATTGCAGGTGTGGGATGTAACAAAGTACATTTACTTAGTTACACTTTAGTACATTTTTCAGGTTTCTTTAATTTTCTCAAGTGGAATTATATTCAGGTACTTTTCAGTTTTACTCTTCTACATATATCAGCAAATATCGGTACTTTCTACTCCACTACATTTTCAGATTTTTAGAGTTCATCAATGATGAAAGGGGAATCGATGCAATCAAAGCGTGCCAGAAACATTAGACTCCACCTCCTTTAGCGAGAGCAAAGAGCAGCATCGCCATCACTGGCAAACACCACCCTGCAATAATGATGTATTAGATCACAGATAATTGCATCAGGGAATAGGCTACACGCAAGTTACTTTCAATACTTTAAATATACTGGAAGCAAGTACTTACTTTTACTCAAGTGGAAAAGTTAATGTGGTACTTAAACATTTCACTTTTACTGAAGTAAAATGTTATGCACTTCCTCCACACTGAAAAACTGTTCACTGTTTTTTTAAATTCTCAAATGATGCTGAGGAATAAACCCATGTCTCTGATTAGCAGGAGCGAGCGTCTCTCTATAGGAACACCTCCTGACTTCATCAGAAATCTCAATAACATTCCCGCGTCCCAAATTGGCTGATGCCTCTGTCAGGAAGAGACTTCATCATATAATATATGACAAAAGAGATTGAAGTTTTTAGTTACTATGATGGATTTCTGTCAGTTGGATTCCAGAAAAGTCATTTATGAGATCACTGTAGATCTAAAGGGACAAAAAAAAGTCTGACACTTCGAGCAAATTTTAAAAACACAATTTATGACAAAAATGCAAATTCTCATGTAGGCTAAAGGTGGGCAGCTTCCCGCTTTTCATCATGAAAACCTGTGGGAAGCAGAAACGCTGGCTGCCTTCCAGACAACCATCTACTCATTAAAGTCCAGCTGGCTACTTCATCTCACACATTTTTGGTTCTAATAAAACAGTTTTGATGAACAACTTGCTATGCATGTACATTTAACAACAACCAGCTTCCATAATGATGTGAGCCTGATGACAATTTCTAAATGATTAGGAACGGTGCTTCAATGCTTCCTAACTTATCTCCATGGAAACACACCCACACAAATACAAAAAACTGAACAGCTAATTCATTCTCATGACATGATCCAGAACTGATGTGAATTCTCTGTTTTTCCCTGTCACATCTGTCTAGTCAAGAATCACAGTCAGCAACAGGCTTATTGAACTTATAGTTCTCAAAATCATTGTCAGAACTAAATTTGTACCAAAGTACAAAAGTCACTTCGACCCCCAGATTGTAGAAAGCAATCAAAAAATATCTTTCTCCTCTTATATAATGTTTTCTCCCATTTTTTTCGCTCACATTATTATATTATTTCAACATTTCAGTCCTGGTATTTTCATTTTCAATTCAATTAATTTGGTTATTATTTACTTATGTTCTGAAGTGAGATAAATGGGGATTTTAATATATTGACCTGAATACACAGAACATCTTAGATTTAGAGGTATGGCAACACTCGCCCATCGATCCATATCTGGAGGGCGAGTGGGTGTTGGGGGTCGGGGAGGATGCAGTAAAGTCTCTGAAAACCTGGAAGCTTACGTCTGATCTAAACCACATTTGTCACTTGTCTGCAGACTTGGGCTTGGTATTTATGGCTCTCAGAATGGGCCTCTCCTCTGATTCGTTTTGGTAGCAGCCGCCCAAATAGCCTTCCCAGAGATGCAGTGAGAGCCAGGAAGAGTGTAATGGCCCTCTGTCGTTTCTGACACGGCTCTTCTCAGTCTGGCTCCAGTTCACGCTCTCTCTCTTCCACACATAAGCCAAAGTTTGGTCTTGCTCGTCATCTCCAAACTTGTCAAGTGGTCAAATGAAGATACTATTCAGTGACATATTGTGTTTTGCTTGTCGTGATGGACCAGTAGTTTGAAATATCAACATTTCTTTGCTGCCCTTCTCCGCACAGGTTTACTGGTGGACATCTGTGGCGACTACAAGTACCTTTTCTTCATGTGCGGCTCTGTGATCGTGGCAGGTGGACTCTTTCTCTTCGTGACAAACATCTACAACTACCACATGCTAGATAAAGAGAAGATGGAAAAGGACAGAGAGCAGAAGGAAAAACCCTCAGAGAACCAGGAGCAGGTGAGCCTCTCAGAGGTACAGATATAACCTACTCCTGAGGCAGTGATGGAAGGAACTGAGCCCACAGCTAAAGAGGTGAATCCACCGAGATCCACGAATTACACACGAACACCAAATTAAACATATGCCCCTGTTCAGCCTGGATTCTAGGGGTCATAAGTGTAGTGCTGCTGGAGCGGACAGGATTCTGTCCATTTTGCTTTCTCTAAGTGAGTAAATGCAGCGTTTACAGTAAACCGTTTGAAATTATATGTGCTGCCAATAGAGGAGCAATACAATCATATGTATAGCAGCAGCTCCCAGAGGCCTTTGGGCTGCACAGAAAAACATCCCTCCACACAACATTCAGTCCTTCTGCCTGTTTCTTTATTTGTAATGAAAGACACATTACACCTTCATGTTAAACCTGTGCTGCATCCACAGAGCCTGCTGGGAACAAAAGCTTGTTTTCACACTCTGTTACATGAGCTTGACCCTTTGCAACTTTTCCTCTTTGATAGACCAGTGCGTTCACCAAGAACACTTCCCTAGTGCAGCCAACACTTGGTAAAAACAGCACCACTTTGGATATAGATACAGCCTGGAAGCCAGACCAATCAGCAGGCTCATATTTATTCACCCTCGAAGATGAGCCAGGCCCCCCTTCCCATTCAGACTGATTTCCGTCTGTCCTGTTACTGGTCGAGCCAACCACAGCCATTTATATAAAACGGCGCGGGTTTGATTTGATGAGTGATGAGTTGATGAGAAGCACTTTTCCTAAAAACTAAGATGGCTACTACTGTTGAATCCAATAGAAACACTGTTTAATGAACAGGGTGGTATATTTTCTCTCAAAGAAAAACAACTACTGTTGGCTGTAGTCTGTTTACATTTTTTTGTTACTCTGCACTGTCACGTTTGTTACTCTGATTGGCTGTAGGTCTGATCCCCCACAAGTGAAAACCCCCTGAAAATAAAAAAAAAGGACATAAGGAGTTCTTGACCCATAAATGCGACCGTGAGGTAACATTTCCTGCTGGTCAGGTTTCTTCAGGTGTGTCACTGGCCTCTAGCATCCCTACACAATCTAAAATTACCTTCCATTGCATTCCAAACACAGACATTTTAGTCAGCTCTTCACAATATTTTATTTGTTTTTAATTCAGATTTTAAGTATTAACTAAGTTCTGCAGGAAGCTCCAATTAGCTACACAGCATTTACATTTAGAACCTACCTCCATGTCCACAGGCTGGTGAGAGATGATGAGAACAGTTGACTGTAGACATGTATTTTCTTTGGGAGGACTTGACAGTGAGAAGGTGCTTTATGTAAAAAATACAGTCTCACTGTCTTGGCTCAGTTAACCATCTATCTACTGTTGTCCATTTGTTTGTTCGCACCCTAGAGGTCAGTTGAAGGAAAAGCAGTGTGTGCAGATGACACACTGCTTCTTTTTTACCACTGCTCTTTAATAGCTACCTCTGGATTGTGTATGTGATGTGTTCCTTTGGCTGCACTGTATTACATTGAATGACTGTGGCTAATGAAGGCAGCTAGCCTCAAAATGTCAGGGTAAATCTCTGATTGAATGAAATGCAGGAATGGTTAATTTTATTCTGTTACATGGTCATCATTTCTTTTCTGTTATTGCTCACCGCTTGTATCAGATGAATCTAATCAAAAGAGTTTTCAGTGCCCATATTGTGTTTTTCATGCTTTTCCTTTTACTTTGTCAAACAGCTTTTAACTGAATATAAAAGTTGTGCTCCCACAGCAAATGCTGATCACGAACATTCTGAAACGCCCTGTTTGCATTCCTTTCCATAAAGCGTCAGTCATCATAAGATTCCCACCTCCAGGCAGTTTTTACTCTGATGTAGATATTACACAGTTCTAATGTTGCATATGAAATATCAGGGCTACAAAATAAAAACTGTGAAACGTTTTGTTTGGTCTATCAGCTGGTTCACAAGAACAGACACTGTTACCAACATTGCTACAATGGCAAGGTGGGTGGAAGAGGAAAATGATGAACCAGTCAATGTGGGCGCTTTAATTTTTCTGGTGTTAACTTAACAGGACCGGCACCAGATATTTTGCACAAGAGTGTACTTTTATAAAATCAGCAATAAGTTTTGTTCATGAAATACTTAAACTGCTATTGAAGACATGGAGGTTTTTCCTCCTGTATTTACTGTCAATTAATGTTACATTCAGTTCTGAAGTGTGCAATAAATATTCAGTAACCTGTCTTTTTTAAATTTGTGTATTATTAACACATTATAAACTGTTGTGTGTCCCATAGTAACACAATCATTTTTGCTGACATTGAGAAGTATTTGTTATTTAGGCATAAATTAAACTAAAGTCAAGTTTAAAGTAATAAAATAAAGTTTGCATTCACTGTTAATTGATTTCATACTGTATGCATTTGCACATATGAATAAATTGTGTTTGTTGAGTGTGACCAGGTGACAAAATAAGATAAATTGTGTTTTACAAATAATCAAAACTAGTGAATTCTGTGTTGCAGAGTATTCAATGGAAGCTTTTTACATTTACTAAATTGTTAAATATCAAAAGTGTGAGTGTTGTAGCTTTATTAAAACTTTTACACATTTGGATAAAAAACTATTGATGCCATGTTGTTAACCTGTAAAAAACCCACATGCATAATTATATATATATATATATATATATATATATATATATATTTTTTTTTTTGTGTCATATTTAATTTGTCTTGCATATTGACGATGATTTTCATCTGCAGATGACTGTTCTCATTTCTTTCATCACCCTCTTCTTTGTCCAGGACGCATGAAAGCAAACATTTCATCAACTATTCAGGCAGCAACGTAAGCGAAACTCAGACCCGAGAAATTCCTTCAAATCAGAATCTACCACACGACCTCCCAGTGTTGGCTTTTTCCAATTTTTCACGACAATTAAAATACTGGGGAACAAGTTTGGAAATGTCAGCAGCTTAAGGGCGTGAGCACCTAATGAAGCAAGGCCCAAATGTTCCAGGCTAGTGCCCTGAGCTGCATGGAGCCTGACACACATCAGCAAATCGGTGGGCCAATAAATTAGAAATGCACGGGCAAACACACATACACACTTTTTTTTGCCATCTACTGTCCCTCAGCTTTGTATTATGCAAGGTCTTTGGACATGACAAGGTGGAATGTTACCCCTGAGACGAGGTGATGGGTGCTGCTGCGGCTGGAAATCTGTTTATCATTATTATATTTCTCGCTCACCCCCTGCTTGCCTCTGGCCTGCTGACCCTCCTCTGCAGCCTGCCCTCCCCATGATGTGTGTTCCTGCAGACCCTCATGACCGTTGTCCTCCATGCTCAATGCTAAAGAAGACATCTGGGTCTCCAGAGGGTCTCGGAGGTGGTCAGGTGATTTGGCAATGCTGGTTGAAAAATAGTGTAAAACAAAAAATAGAATTATGAAGAACATGCCTTTGGGTAGTTTAAATTTGGTTAGTTTTTTTCATTGTCACAGTAATGGTATGTGTTTATGTCAAGTCTCATGTATGTTTAACTGTTGAAGGTTAACATGGGCCTCCTCAGTAGAGAAATCCCCCCCGTGGCGTCCACAGCTCTTGCCGTTTGCGTTTCGGCGCCTTGCTCAAGACACCTCATGCAGTAAGATAGTCGCTCAGTTTAGCGGTTGTTTGCTGACTCTGCTGCAAAATGCAATTTAATTGCAAAGCAGCTTGAAGCACACTGACGAGCATCCATGTCTGAATTAAAAAGTGGAGCTGATACACAAGAAGAGTGGCTCTGATAGAGTGTGTGTGTAATACTCATCTCTTAATGAGGACTACAATTAGAATGCATCACCATGTACCAGCTGTAATTGACAGCTCTCAGTTAACTGTCAGCTAGTGTTTAACAAGTACCAAACTAGCAGGAGCATGATTGTAATTGGGTATCAATCTTCATGAAACTATCTCAGCTTGTGCCCTACGAACATATTCCTTTTTTTATGTTCAGCAGCATCTACCTTATCAGAGCAAGTGTGGACAGGAGAGCAGTGTGTGGATGTTGATTATTAGCCCTTCTCCTGACCTTTGGATTTGTGTGAGTCACATCTCGGGTTGTTTACAGTAGGGGGCTGACCTGATGAATCTGGAGTGGTCTTACACAAGCGAAGAGTCTGAGACAAGCGGGGAGGAAGGAATGTGCTCCCAGAGGGCTCAAAGAGCACTGGCATCTATCAGCAGAAGAAATTGAATGGGATGTTTCAGAGCAGCAGAGATTAGATGGGCCCGGGGTGTTGAGCAAGCACAGGCTACCAATGTAATGCTTCTGTCGCCGGAGTGGGATCAAACTTACAGAGCATGGTGAAGCGAGGACAAGTGTGCACACACACACACACACACACACACACACACACACACACACACACTCTGAGGATCCTGCGGTGGCCTTTAGATTTGTTGAAGAGATGTGTTGCTTTGTTGTTTGCTCAGGGAGAACACAGAGGGATAATGCTAGATAACACCAGAGGTGTGCTATTTCCACATTAGAGATGTCTTCATTAGAACTTTTAGATGTCAGGTGTCATGTGATTCCCACTGGAGACACAGTATTAACAGTCCAGCAAAGGTTCATCAGAAAGAGCTTACACAGGAAATGTCACGACACCTTCCCACCAACAAGGTGATATTTGTTTTCCACAGAATATTAAATCCAATTTACATTCATGTCATAACTTAAAGCACATTGTGAAATATGCAGATATTTAAATCAACTACTGACTCCATAAAGTAACATGGTCACATATTCATTTAAGAATTCATTCATTCATTTATTCAGTCACTGTAGCCCATATGACTTTAAAAGATATGAGCATCATACATGGTGGCGCCCAATAAAATACTGTATTCTTCAGTTTTCTCCTTTCCATAGTGATACAGCTGAACTGTTTGCTGCTAAACCATAGCCTTCACTTCTGGATTTTGAATTTATGCAAAGGAAATTCACATGAATTGATTTGAAAAAGGCAAAGACTGAATATAAAATCTTTTGAGATATGTGGGATTGCTTGACTCCCTTATGTCCTGCGAGTTGTTACCCTGCAGGCGCTATCATGGAGGGAATTCAATTTGTGGCCAGGTCCTGTTAAAGCAACACTTTTATTCCTTAAAATAACAGCTTCAAAATAACTTTGATAGTACACAAATAAATCATAGGCCTGGAACTGCACCATGTAACTGTGTTGTACCGTGCTGGAACATTACGAGCTGCTTTCAGGCATACGTCACACTCCAACAACCGCACCTGGAGCTGGCAGTTGGCTGGAAGAGACCTCTCGCTCGTCGTTCTGAGTGTGGACATCATGGCAGAGCTGCCAAAGAAACGAGGGACGTTTTTTGGATGAAACAAGAAAATGAAAGAGTAAGAAACTGAAGAAAAGTAAATATCAGAGCATATTTCATTCATTGGCCAGAGCTGAAAGAGGCTGAAGGATGCCCACCTGGTGTTCTAATTGGACAAGTAACTCAAAACTTGTGCTGTTCTGTGTGACATTAAACTTTGTGATGAAGTCGTCGACTCACTAGTTAATCATAAGAATCCAAGTAAGCCCGTTTGGACAGAGGTGTAGCTTCCAAGTTAGCCAAAATACTCAATTGGAATTGATACACATCATGCTGGCACACTGATAACCATGTTGGCTACTTGCTTGCCATATTAGCTTGTCAGCTTGTATGCTAGTGTAAGGGTAATCAGGCTCAAGAAAGTGAATTATACGTCCTCCCTGTAGGGGGAGCCCGAGTATAGCCGAGAGCGACTTTTGCATTGTGACGCTTAAAAGGAAAAACATCCACCACTTGGACGAGAACAACGTCTGCAGAATCATCTTTGTATTTCTGAGTAACATTTCTTTAAACAGCTTAGGAACCATACAACTCCGTCCTCACCCACTTTCCTCCCACTCACTGTAGGCAGAGAGTCACAGCAGGAAAAACCAGTATTTGTTTGAGTGTTCATGCTGGGATTGTTTGAGGACATGAAGCAGGTCTGCATGTGGGAAAGAGACAAAAAGGGGAAAGAGAGCCACAAAACGTGGAGGAATTGGTGCAAAATAAAGACCGACAGGGCGGGGACAGGGTTAGAGAAAGTAAGAGATGGGCCATTTACTACTTGGGGGAGTTATAGTGAGCCCCTTTCCATCCATCATCCCCGTCTCCATCCCGTCCACTGAGCAAGGGGAGGTAATGAAAGTAATTTAACGTACATCTATAATTAATATGCTCTCTTTGGGTGGTGTGGTTGAGGCGAGCAGGTGATGGAGTGTGTTTATTATGGTTGTGAGGGAGCTGGCATGACGGGGCACCGGGCCACTGACATGGTAATTCACTAGCCATCACTCCTGCAGCGCCGAGGTCAGATTGTTACAGCTATATGGGGCACCGCCGGCTTCAGCTCTCCCACAGGTACGCATTGGAAAGTGGGTTTTTGTTCTTCTTCGGCTCCTCTCATTTTCTTTCCTCCCGCCGAAGAAAGGGGAGAAAGGAGGCGCAGCACGTAGCAGCGCCCCAGGCCAATGTTCTTCCTCTATGTGTCCTGCCTTTCTCTTCCCCCTGTCTTTCTTTTTTGCCTTCCAGTCCCTGACTCCCTCTTCTCTTACATTGCTCCCTGATTGGTCAGTAAACCCCCTTTCTCCCTGTCTGTCTGGCTCTGCTACTTCCTCCAAGAAAACTCGGCAAATGCACTTCAGGAATTCCTTTTTTTCTTTCTCTTTTTTATTAAAAGGCAGACTGCTTTTCACAAACACAGTTCAAACCCGCCTGCCCTCAGTGCTGTCTCCTTTTGAAACTCCCTGCTCTTTGAATACCGTCTGTTTGAAGAGAATGCCCTCTGCATTTCTTTTACACAGTCTAGCACTCACACTCGGATCTACACACATACTAAAAACACACAGGCACATTAGGCTTCAGTAGAGATATGCTGGCAATTGCTCACGAATACCCAAACACACATGCATACATTCACACACGGGCTTGCACCCTAATGCACATGCATGCACCCTAGTGTCACTGAGTGATTTTATTTAACTTTTAACTCTCTACTCCCTTTCTCAGGCTACACTCACATTTACCCTGCCTAGCTCTAGCTACCACCTGTAAATGCTCAGGAGGTGTTGTTTTCATCTGCGTTTGCTTTGTTAGTTAGTTTGTTTTTTGATTGTTAGCAAGGTTATACAAAAACTACTGATGGAGTATCACAAAAGTCTGGACCAGGGCATTTTTTTGATATTGTCTTTGATATTAATGAAAAACATCAGGCATCTGTAGAGTGCTAGTGTCTATGAGCAGAAAGTTTGTGCAGGTGAATTAATTAAAAATGAATGGATTTATTTTGGGGATGATCTTTATTCAGGTCTGTACGGTAAGAAACATTCCTTTCAACTCTTTCAGAGAATGGATGTTTTTCCTGTGTTTAGTGTTAACAGTTTACAGACAACTTCTCTTTACATGGAATATGCACTTCATCTCAAGACATGTATCTGCGACATGGTGATGAGGTGGCCAATGAGACTTGTGCTCAGAGGAATGTGCTCTCTGAGTGTCCTTCTGGTTCAAATGAAACCTTCATGCATCTTTTATACTCCACAACTGAGTATTCTTATGTTTGCCTTGAATAAAGCAGATAAAGGGCTGGTTTTATAAAGAAACACATTCTTCCTGCCTTTTAGCAGCATTCCTGAGATAAGGATTGTTTGGGTTATTTTCTCTGCAGGAGAGTGTCCTTCTAGAGATGCTGATACTATTTCTCTGAATCTCTGTAGAATGTCTATTCACAGGGACTGATCATTTACTGTCACTGCAGCAAAACTACAAGAACAGATGAAACTGAAATATATGTACATTATGAATATATGCTGTATAAATGTATATAAATAGCCATGTGCACCAACATAAAAAGTAAAGAACCCCAACTAAATGTAACTGGGGGAGAGGAATGAACTGTAATTGTAACTGTAAACGTAAAGCAATCCTCATGAGAAACTACTCACATTTACCTCCATTGTATTTGGGTGGTGGCAGAAATCTCAGAGAAGAATATTTCCATGAAGAATTTCTTATTCATTGTTAATAAGTGTTTAAAGTCTGATCAGGGTAGACACAGTTAATTCTATCATATAGATCTATTCCCCTAAAACTATCTTTGGAAGTCTACATCTACTGTAGAGATGAATGGGCTGAGTGCCATTCACAGGGTAGGGATGTCAGAAAGTAGCAGGTCATGGATGTTTCATGGGATTTGTTAACATAGAAAATAAATAACACTAACGTCGTGCTTTATAACCTGGGCAAATAAAACTAAGATAATCACTGAAGGTAAGTGAGCATAAACATTATCTTTTAACTTACAGAACATTCTCCCTCATTCTTTGACAGTACAAATGAAAGTTCTTGTAAACTAATGGGAACCCCAGTGATGATCTCTTTCTCACTTTCTCCAGATCATTATACCTCCCTGTCTTACAGTTGTTATTGTATTATGATATAAACCATGATGACAGGAGGTGTATTTGCTCGCTGAATTTAATAAGCAGGAAAGTGAATTCTCAACATGTGAACATGGCTGCTGTTCCTCTTTGCTTTTCTTCCCTGTTGCCTGTCCCCCCCCCCTCTGTGCTGCATGTGTTTAAGGTTTTTGTCAACAGATGTGGAGAGGGTCAGAAGTGTGTGGACTCTGCCAGCCCGGTGCCCACACGTCTCATTTTAATGGGCAGCATATGGAGGTGGTGACTGATGAGTCGGACTCGGCCACTGACAGGTGCTGAGTCGTCTGTCGCGCTGACCCTCGCCCCACAGCGGACCAAATCAGAGGACACCTTCCTTCAGCAGGCATGACCCTACACACACAAACACACACACACACACACACACACACACACACACACACACACACACACACACACACACACACACACACACACACACACACACACACACACACACAACACACACACAGTTATTGTAGTTATAGAAATGCTCTTAATACTCTGCTGCACATGGACTATAAAAAATGCATTGTTAGTTGTTTTCTCTGGTTGAACTTCATCTGAAGTCTATGTTTTGTTCCGTCCAGCACCTTGTTACCTTCAGCACCTTGTTACCTTCAGCACCTTGTTACCTTCAGCAAACAAATACATGAAGCTTCAGAATGTGGTTTAAAATGTAGTAACACAAACAGACAATGCCCCCTCGCCTCAGGGGCAGGTTTTGAGCCTCAGGGTGAGGGCAGATCGATAGGGCAGATATCAATACTTTCTAGTTTAAAACCACAACATCACTCAGTCTTTAATTTTAAAATAAATAATAATGTGACACCTGAAATAAACATTTTTTTTATCTTGACATGATTTCTGGGCCATTTCATTCAGCTCTTCTAAGGGACATGTGTTTTGACTGTGGGGGCAAAGAAAGAAACAGGATGAAGATGCAAACTGGTGGTTCTTAGTTCTTATTATAGTCTGCAATGTTTCAATGTTGTTCAGTAAATGTGGATGGTATAATGCACATTGGTTATGCACAGATATTTTTGTTTAATTATAGATCATTTGATGTGATTTCAGTTTGCTCTGGATGAAAAAGAGCATATACAGCTAACTCTAGCTCCTTTAAAGCTTTTTGTCTGTTGAGCAATGAGCACTGTCCCGATCAGATAAATAAACCAATTACAGGAGCAAACATGACAGATCAGTTCGTACTCATCTGTGAAGTTGAGCTCAGTGTGTGATTTCTTTCATCATGTGTGTTTTGGGGGAAAAGAAGCCTACAAGAGAAAACAATGTTTAATGCAGCTTTTGTTAGGTTGTTTATTTCTAAATCAGAACGCCATTTCTGATCTTATTTTCTCTTTTTCTTTCCATTCAATACTTTGGTGTCATGACACCATTTCAGGAGAGCTCTCTCTTTATGTTGGAGCAGAGTTTTGCCCTTGAGGTGAATAGAATCTCATTAATAAAGCACACAGTCGAAGAAAGTACAATAAAATATCTGCACAGAAGTTGTGCATGTGGTGTTTTTCTGCTCATGAGACTGTGGAAAGAACGGAAGCAGCCCCGTCTAAATATTACGCTGCTTTAGCGGAAGGTTCACTGTTGTAACGCTGTCAGATTAAATGTTTTTACAGAGCCGTGAAAACAAGTCTGTCTTGCAAGTCAATGCCTCTGTTCTGTGCAAGGGGATTATCGTGTGTGTGCAATGTAATTCGTCTTACTGAGGTAATGACCTTGCAACTTCACAGCCGTCCCTTTGCCCCCCCCCAACACACACACACACACACACACACACAAGCTTTCCTATGATTCAGAGACAGGAGACGCAGTTTGACGCAGGCCGCAGTGGATGTTGTTGGGTTCTATGGCAACTGGCGCCTGCAATAAGGTCGCATAGGGGGTGTTTAATTAGTGGGCCACCGCCATCCCTGCGGAGGAGCTTTTTATTACCTCAATATGTCATAGAGTGCATCAGCTAGAAGCCACACATGCATATGCAGGCTTACACACACACACACACACACACACACACACACACACACACACACACACACACACACACACACATGCACACACACACACACACACACACACATTCAGTCGTGTCTCTGTGACTTCAGAGGACATTACATAGATTTCCTGGAGAATTACTCTAACCTTAACCACAGCAGCCACTTGCTTAACCCTAACTTAATGTTAACCTAAACCTGAACTTAAACCTAACCTTTACTCAACCCTTGAAAAAATGTAAATTGAATTATTTATGTTTTGGGGACTTTTTGTCCTCATACAGAAGACAAGTCTCCACAACGTGACAGGGTAGAGCAATTAAGATCCTAAACACGACCATAATGGTGACCATAATGACATAATGGTGGGACAGAAATAAAAATAAAGCAAATTAGTTGTGTGTAAAAATAAAATAAGACAAATTAATAGATAGAATGAGAGTGAAATGAGGAAAGAAAAGGAGGATGAAACAGAGATTAAGAGAAGGTTCAGTGTTGAAGGTGCAAGGTTTCTTTATCGGTGCCTGAGGGTTAATTTGTTGTGCAGATTCAGAGGATTTATAAACCAAATACATTATAAAACAAGCACAGGAAGGTCATGATGAGCTGTGCTCTACACGAGTTCCAAGCATGGCTGACGTTCATCAACTCGTGTTGGCTTTGTGTCTTGATGCAAAGACTGCAGGTACGAGAGTGAAAAGAGATGGAGGGACGAGTAAGCCTCAGCTCCAAACACCGGCAGGAGCAGGAAAAGGACAAAGAGAGAGGAAGCGACTGTGGCGAGGCTCCACGCTGCGCTGTCACCCAGTGGAGCATTCATTCCTCGCGCTTCTAGCTTGCTGGGATTTTTTTAAGGTGCTTAGCCAGCTGATTGCTGGGTCACTTTGGCCGGCACGAATGAGTGGCATCTGTTCAGTCCTGCCTGTGTGTGCACCTCCAAGCCAGCTGGATGTCTCACTTTACCGTGGGTGCAGGGTGCCAGGGCCATTAACACGTGCCAGCCCTGTGAATGGCTACGCAGCTTCGCCGTGCATGCCAGTACATCATTAGTTGAGGATGAGTGCGAGACAGGAATACACACACATGCCCACACGGACACTCGCAGAGGGGTGTATGGTTCTGAAATCTTTTGTGAAAGCTGTTTGCTCATGAGCTGGTTCAGAGTTTTTAACTTGCTTTTTGTTACCGTGGCACCCCCCAGGTAGCCACACACATTAACGAGGACGTCTGGACCTGCGAGGACCCCCTCCTCTTCTATCAGCTTGAGGTGGCATCGTCTTAGTGGAGAATAGAGCCACGCCACACGGTGTTGGAGAGACAGATGAATGCTCCTTTTCTCTTTTCTGATCTGAATCTGAATGACAGTGAAATCCTGTCTGCCTCTCTTCTTGAAGTTCACCCAAAGGTGTGGACTGTAGCAATGTTATTAACACAAGTGCTCTGTTACCTCTCCCCACGGGGTTTCTTTTTCCTGTGGCTGCAGCTGTGGGGTGTTAAACTGTGGACTACGTTGTGGGTGGCCCACATTGGAGCGAGTGATTGATTACATTTTTATAAGAGCAACAAAGAAGCTGAGCCAGTAATTGGCACAGTGCTTTATGTTTTTTTTCTCTTTTATTATTTCTGCTCCTCAAAGTGCTTGATCTATGTTCCCTCTCATTCACATGGAGGATGATTTAAGCAAGCAATATTAAAGTCGGTGTCGGTGTGTGTAACGACCACTGACAAGAGAGTTGAGCAGCAGAGGTCAGTGTTGCTCCACTGATGAAGTTAAAGGCCGGATCCCTCTCTCCTCTCTCTCTGTCTATCCATCCATCCTTCATCTTCTGTCTGTTTTCATTTGGTCTTTCTCCCTCACGCTTTCCATTCATCCGACTCTCTGAATCACGCTTTGCTGGGAACATTTTGCATACATCACAGCGAGACACATGTATCTCCTCTTCCTCACATACAGCTGATAGTTGCTCTGGCTGAGCAGCCGTGCACTGTAATTGCCTTTGACTCCACTTAATCTAATGGCTCTGCGAACAATGAAACATAAAAGACTGTGCTTTAAATGAGGAAACAGAATGAGCAGCGTTGGAGAGAAATTAATACAGTTGCGTGTGAGAGATGCTAACAGGATATTGGCACAGATAAAGACACACAGGAGAGAGGAGATTAAAATTCCACCATCAAAAGGATCCCTCCCATCTCATATTGATTGGCAAATGTGTTGTTGTCAACGTTTAGATTTGATTACCGCTGACACGCAGGGCTGAGGCGGAGACACAAGGCTGGTAATGGCCACGATGCCTCACGCATATCAAATATAGCACGAATCCTACCGGAGTAATTAATATCTCACTGTGGTTATGAATTTCCTGGCATAAACGGCCAATCGGATTTGCATGGCTTGCACGGCGGTAATTAAGATGAAGCATCAGGGAAAATGTTACATGAATGTTTCTGCTAACACTGCCCCCCCCCTCGCTGTATTTATTTCCCTCCTTTTAGTCACAGTTTTCTTAAATATTTTAGGAGAAACGAGGTGCTGACATTTTGCCGTTTCATTGTCATGCTACTCGGAGGAAACACACAGGGGTAATTTCACAGCTGTAATGGTGGGGAGTAACACCAGGCCGTGTGGAGTTATTTCTTGCAGCCGTACTTATTCCTGCTCAGGAAAAAAAAAGGCCTCACAAAAAGCTTTTCACAGCACTTTATTTTCACATGTTTCGCCCCCCCTATAGATTGCTCGCAGTATTGTGTGTCCCTCCAGGGGGGAGTCCGTCTGTCCCATTTGACAGTGGTTTGTGTTACCCGTGTGCTATTGGCATAAACCTCTGGGGGCGTTAATGGTGGTTTCTCAAAAATCATCCCATCAAAAAGCTGTCGGTGTAGTTTCAGATCAGTCAGCTGTCGTCAGGTGGGGGCATATATTGACCTTGTGGTAGGTAAGCTACACCACACACGGTTATTTCCAGCCCATCCCAGTGCAGATGTGGTGATTATCGGGCCGTGTTAATCATTGATTTTATTGCAATCCTGTGTCAGAAGTGGTGGTGACTGAAACATGATTACAAGCCCTTTAACTCAAACATGGCCAGATAATTACAAAAGTGTACATAGTTATCTCCTTCTGAGTGAGGTCAGGGGGCTTCAATAGCTTGTGTGTTAGTGCTGTTAAATAATATTTGATAGAATAAATACATGCAGTAAATAATTAAATAAATAAGGTTAAAAATACAAATTGAAATCTGATGTTTAACAAGTAATAGGGATCATAAACTACTAAAATGTTGCAATCAAATATACATTAGTCTATATTGTACATGTCTTACCATGAACTAATGTTCATTGTGGGACTGTCTGAAGTTTAAGCAGAAAATAAATGGACTTTAAGATGACTCAAGAATTCAAGACTTTTTACAATGAGGAATTCATTTAGTCTGTAAAATGTCCTTTTGTTTCATGTCAGCGCTGAGAATCATTTTGTGTTCACTTTTATACTAATGCAACATGTCGTATAAATGATTGAGTTGTTTTATACTGTAAATATTGAAACAAGCATGGCATTGTGTTTGGAGTCATGGCGTTATGGTGCAAAGGTTTCACAGCATGACGAAAGATTACCAGATAGATGAGACATGCCCAAGCAAGTTTCCATGAACTGACCTAAACCATCATAAAGTAAGTGAAAAGAACATGCCTGTATATGTTTTCATCATTTGGGCGAACAGAGCCTTTAAAAGCTCCATCCATATTTGCCAATGTGTGAGCTGCATGAATAAATGTGCTCCTGTGCTGGGCAGCTCTGAACAGATCAAGTGTCCCTGATGTCCTGAAACCATAATTGGCCCGCATCATCCCCGGCATTAATCCCTCTCCGAAGCCATATTTAAAAATCACACATGAAATATTATATTCAGGTGTGTGTGAAAGAGAAATGGGATGCACGCATTTCCCATGCGTGTGTGTGAGTGTGCCCGGCGGTGGGGCGATGCGTCTTTGTCCTTCCTCCTCTCCCTCTGCAGATGAGATGACTGATTCTGGAGTATGGGGGCTCTTCTTTCACTCCATGTCATTTCCAGGCCAGCGGGCCCTCAGGGACCCTCCACAACGTTCCCTACCCAGCAGCCCCGAGAGCCCCCCGGGCCTGCGACACACATAACGCATTGGCTCTGTCACCACAACAGCTTATTTTAGAGCAGCCTCCTTGGCTGCTGGGAGAACTTAAACTTTATGTAATTCATATTAATAAATTTTGCGGGGGGGGGGTTGGGGCTGTGGCATGCGTTCAGCACACATGCCAGTGCCAGAAGGTGAGCGGGACGGTGACAGTAAGTCAACAGATGAGCAGGAGGAGGACGAGAAGGAGAGACGGTCACAGATTGAGTAAAACCAGGTCAGGATAAAAATGATAACCTGCAGGTTTGGAACATTGTGATTTTACAGGGAACTAAAGAGACGGGTATTATGGGACAGTTACAACACATGTGGTTGTAGTATCTGAAAGAAAAAAAGCTGTTATAGTGGAAAATCTTTACATTTTATTCAGAGCAAACGAGAAAAATGTAGTAACTTTTGTGCAAATAAATCGATTGAAGTATAACGATCAAAACAAAGCTCTGAATCTGTGATTGTTTTTAGGCTATTTTACAGACCACCTCCTCACACCTGTGTGTGACGGCACATGTTTGCGTGCTCCTATTTATCCTTTGATAAAGGGCAGCATTCAGTCGGCTATGGGAAATCCAGATGACAGCAGTGTTTCTATTTGTTCAATTGAGCCCCTGCTGCTGGCGTCTAATGGGTCTTTCCACTGAGCTCATCTTCTCTATTTCATCCAACACCTGCCTCCCTGTCACAGAGACGGAGAGGAAGAAGAGAACTCATCTCACAGTTCAGGTCAGATTTTTGCAGTAATTCCTGATCTTCTGCCCTGGATAATGAAGATATGTGAAGGCTTTAAACGCCAAAATAATTCAAATACATGTGATGCTAGATATTTTAAATCATCAAAACAATAACTTGTCATATTTAGTGGAAGACACCATATGATGGAGACTTAACAGCAGCGAGATGGATAATATCTAGATGTGCTGATGTAATGATGTGAGGCGAAATGCTGCATATCGAGTACAGCCCAGGACGACACTGAGAGCCATTGATCGCAGACGAGATACTAATGTGATCGATGTAACACGCTGATGAGAGTGTCCGCGAGAAGTGAAGCTCCCCATCTTCGTCTCTGCACCTCATCTGACGTTCATATCAGGGAAGCAGAGGTACAGGACACAAAAGTGAAATGTAAACGGAGGATAGGGAGGATGAGTCACTCTAACTATATCAGTGCATTATCCTGTCATACATTATACTTGAGAATGGAGGCTCAGAAGTGGGATTGTTAATTGATGGTTAGTGAATCCTGTTATAGTTATTATTGTCATGGTATTAGCCTTTATTGAGAGGATAAAGCAGGTGTATGCTGTTTTCTTCTTACCGACACTAAATGATGGTGCAGTAAACAAAAACACATGATCACTTCAGCGGAATTAATACTTTACATTCTGCCTCTGCCAGCAGCACCACCTCTTACCCGAACGCTCTGGAGATTTCTGTGTTGTTGTGAATGCGTCTGAGTGGAGAATCTCCTGCTGCGTTGTGCATGTATGAAAGGCTCGTTTACCACGACCGTGTTTGGACTCGAAGCTAAAAGGTGGAGGCTGGGGTGGTGGGGGCAAGTGGCCGGCAGCAGGCAGGGGTGGCAGTATAGCTGAGCAGGGATCAGTGAAGATGAGATTGTTTTTCAAGGGTCCTCTTTTGATCGTATCGTGTGATCTCCAGAACAACTTCTAAAAGGAATTTGTGTTGAAATTATCTTCTCGACCTATTAATCAATAATCCAATAGTTACAATTTAGGAGCCTTTTATAAAGTGAAGGTCTCTAGAAAGTGAAGCTCAAAGAAAGACGCTCCACCAACATCAGTACCTTTGCCTTTTCAAAATATATTCATTCATTTGTTTTTTTAACGGTAAACAAGGAATGACTTAATGGTGCACCTTAATCATTCAGGAATTGTGCATTGATGTTGGACATATAATTGGCTGCTCTGTGTAAATTGCGGCACCTTTGTGGCCCCTGATTTAGAAATCCTAAACCACTAACGTAGTCGTAAGTATGCACTGTACTTACTGATAATCCATCTGATTTTCTTATGCCAGCATAAACACATCCAGAGCCTGACTGTTCAGGTCTGTGACGCCTCAGGTATTTGGCCTTGAGATCACCTACAGCCCAACACAGACACATGTTTTACTATGGTCATTAAAACATTTTCACTGCATCTAATTTGACATTTAATATTTTTTCCAGGACTGAGATATTAATACAGTAAGTCAATATCTACTTTTTCATACATTTATGTGCAGGACTATTTCATGACCTGCGGCTAAACGTGTCTTGGATCTCAGCTGGTTGCCTGGCAACCTTCAGGGGAAGTCAGGACTCCAGGAGGTTAATGGCTTGGTCAAGAAATAGTCCGGTAGACAAGTCCCCTGTCAAACATGTTGGATTTCCACTTCAAGTTTTCAAGTTTTTAAAGTGGTGGTGTAATTTTCATCTTATTCTCAGGAAGAAAGTCACTAATCATTTCCCAAAACCTTGAATCATTCCTTTGATTTGGTCAAGTCAGTTTTTAAAACACTGTGTTCACATCACAATAACGTTGTCGTCACAACGTGTCCTGAATCTGCAGATACAACTCCAGAACATTCTCTGGAGGGGCTTCATGTGTGAACTCAAATGTCTGAGTGAGAGCCTCCAAACATTCTGCTCTCCAGCCAGCCCCTTGGTAAAAAGTCTGGAGGAGACGATATGAGATCGCAGCAGGAAATCCTCCACAGAAGCTTGAGTGGGTGTGTTGATGACGGATGCAAAAACGAAAACAAAAAACATGAAACAAATATCTCAGGATGAAGAAGCTATACACCTTGCAGACATAGATGAAGACGTCAAGAGATGTTTCAGTGATAAAACCCGATGTCAGTGTAAATGTGCTGTAAATAAAAACATGTGATCTCCTCAGTGGAATTTGTACATTATGTCCTGCCTCTGCCTGCAGCACCACCCCCGACCTGAAGACTCGATTCATTTCTGTCTGAGAATCTCCCGCTGTGTTGTGCATGGCTGAACAAGATATTTCAGTCTTCTAACGACTTTTCAGACATGACCTCCCGAGAAAGTCCAGACTCAATTCTCCAGACATCCTCCGGATTTAAATAATTTCCAACCCTATAGTCCACACTGATCCCAATTTGAGCCTGATCTTATAGCTTCAATTCAAACAGCAGCACAAACATGTTCTATAAAACTATTACCCTGCCTCTGTAGGTGTGGCCCAACAGCAACTTGATCTCATCTTGGGAGAGTCCACCTGAGCTTGGGGCGTTGGCACCTCAGCTGATTCACCAGTGTTGGTGTCAGTGACGTCCATTTGAACATCAAGGACTTTGCTGGAACCTCTCCACCTTTTTCCAAGTGATTCCTCTTCTGTGATGGCTATTCTTTTCTTGGAAGCAGGCATGTACAGACACACTTCTCGACAAAAGACCGAAACCCACTGAACATCGACTTGCATGTAGAGCATCTCCTTTCACCAGATTGGATTCTGATGTCTAAGTTCTGTGTCCCATCGTTTCACTGGCAACATTTTAAAACCAGCTCCAGGTGATCAAGTCATTTTGTTGACAATTCCAAATCTTAAACTCTTGTTTTATTAAAGCAAGCGAAAAAATCTGACAGCGAGGTAAGAATAATAGAAACTGCAAAATAAAATCACAAAGTTTGTTCTGTTACTGCAGGTTGCTGCACTGAAACAATGTTAACTTTAAAAAATACTTACAATAAATATTTATGTTGGACAGATGTGCTGAGAATTCAAATGATGCAGCTTACATTCTAGACCACTGAATCATACTCCATGTTCCTAACACCTTTACATTGTAACAGTTTGTTTATCGACTAAAAGAACAATGAGCTGCACTGAATAAAAACTGTCCAACATGAGCAAAATAACCAAACAATATATACAATATAACCTAACAAACAGTCAATGATGTGAAGAACATGTTTCCAAAGACATTTTATTTTATTTTCAGATGAACAATGTAAATCGTTCATTACACAATATCACTATAAGGTAGTTGTCAAAGAGGAATGATTTAGTAACTTTTAGTAAAATGTTTCCCTTAAATGGAGCATTTATTTGAATTGACATTTTTGGGCTGTGTTTTTCAGGGGTGTCTTTAGCTTTTTGTTTACTTGTTGAATATAAGTTGCTCCACAAAGTTTACTATCTAGTTACTAAATGTTACTGCTGTTTGCTGCTGTGTACATCAGGTTCATCACAGGCCTTTCAGTTGCTGCAAACATCTGTCTCCTGCAGCTGGAAACAGGATCATACAGACTCTGCAGGTCTGAAGAGGCTAAAAGTGTCTGTGTGTTTAATCAATTTTCAATAAAAGGATGTTGATCAAACCCGCCTTTATTAATTGGACACTAGAAAAGCACAGAAGTAGTAAACACAGCATAAACATATCACTGTAAGTTAATATGGGTGTCTACAAACTCTTGCTTTCATATCTGGTAATTACACAACCTGTGGCACAAACTTTGTGGCACAAATACATTTATTGATATATTCTTATAAATTAAAAGTGATTGCACAGTTTCCAGGCATCATAGTCATTGACTTATTGTATTGCTCCACTGAGTGATGCACACACATGCCCACACTCCTCCAGTGTGTGACTCGTAATTACAGACAGCCTTTGCCGCGAGTGACGGCAGGCACAGTGCCCCTCACGCACAGGGGTCTGGGTGCACCCAGAGGGTCACGGCTACGCCACTCTCTCAGTTGCTGACAACCAGAGAAGAATACTGATCACATCTTGCCATAGAAAGAAAGGGAGAGAATGAGGCTGCCAATGAAAATAAAAAAGCGTTTGTCAGCTTCAAAATGCGCTTTAGATCAGTATGGTATTCAGATTTGTTTGTTAATTTGATGGTATGTGTGTGCCTGTGTGTGTGTGTGTGTGTGTGTGTTAGGCTATAAAACTTGGATGCATTATCCCATCTGTTCACACCGATGTAAATCTCATTTGGTTTATCTTTTTCAGTGGAGAAAGAGCCAAGAAGCTGTTTTTCTGAAATTGCTTTTTGGCTTCTGTATCCGAGCATGTTTGCCCACGTGTGTGTGTAATTTCAATACGCTTGTGGTGTGGTTTACATTATTTTCCCCGAACCATGGCAAGAGGTGCCTTTACACCCTGGCAGCGGCAGCAGCAGCTTCACAGCTCGTGTTGATTACAGGGCCAAGCACACGTACATATGTTCCCTGTCTGTCTGGCTCAGGGAGATGTAGACTTGTTACATGCTTTAGTAATCATTCCAACAGCAGCACATGGTCTCCTGGGACACAAGACAAACTCCATATTTCAGCAAACACTCGTCAACATAACAGTCTTAGAAATGGGATATCATGTGAGGAAACAAACAGTCTGCAGTCTGCTGCTTACCATCACATCGTACTTCTGCAAAGAATAAGTGAAGTATGGTCGGCTGATTTGGTCTATCTTTTTAAAATTGCATGGACTCATGCAGAGCTGCATTGATTATATTTAATCTGTAGATTCTTCTTCTTTCTTCTTTTTCCTTTAAAATGCCAGAAAACAGTAGGTAACATCCGTCATTATTCTCTAAATTGCTTGTTTTGTAGACTAACCCCGAGATATTCAGCTTACCGTCATGTAAAATGAAGAAAAGCTGCAAATTCTCATAGTTTAATGAATCAATTATCAAAATATTTGCCTTTTAATAAGTCTGTTTTCTTTCAGGTTATTTATTAATGAATTTGTATTTATTTAATGACATATACATCCACTACATTGTTAATGTAAATGCATCTTTCACCAAATATCACTGGGATTGGCTCCAGCCCCACTGTGACCCTCATGGGATAAACAGTTTCCATAATGAATAGATGGACAAACCCTTTTCCTTTTCTCCTTTTCAACAGGGTATGGCCGGCGTACGTCTTACTGCTGACACACACTACCCAGGACTTTAATAGGAACACGTGTTCAACTGTTTATTTCTTGAAGTTATCCAGTCAGCCAATCACGTGGCTGCAGTCCAATGCATAAGATCATGCAGATACACGTCAGCAGCTTCAGTTCATCAGAATGGCAGAGAAATGGGAGATTTTGGAAACTTTGGTTGATTTGAGTATTTCTAAAACTGCTGATCTCATGGCATCTCCACGCCCCGGTCTTTCCAAAGCGAAAAACAATAAAAACAGCAGCAGTTCAGTGGAGGGAAACACTTTGTTGATGAGAGAGGGGACCAGAGTGGTTGCAGCTGAAAGGCTTCGCTGTCTCCAATAACCACTTGTTTTAACTGTGGAGAGCAGGACAGCATCTGAGACACGGAGCGATGCCTGTGAGCTAGTTCAGGCAGCCGACTGGAGCTCTGCCGCTACAATCATGTGACATGCCTCACTTTCCACAATCCTCCATATTACATATCTGAGTCTTGTTGCTGACCGTGTTCATCACTTCATGGCCACAGTTAATTGATTGATACTTCCAGCAGGATAATGGATGAGGTCACAAAGTTAAAGTTTCAAACTGGTTTCATGAACATGAGTTCAGTGAACTTCAGTGACCTCTCCAGTCACCAGATGTGAATCCAGTGGAAAAGCTTCAGGATGTGGTTGAACATGAGAATGTTCAGCTGACAAATATACAGAGACGATGTGATTTATTAATGTCAACATGGAGCAGAATCTGAAATGCCACAAAGAGTTGTTGCTGTATTGAGAGCAAACGGATGAACTGTGGAGTTCCTGATGAAGTCTTACTATGAGTTTGTTTTGAGGCTTCATGTGGAAAAAGTCTGATCAGATTTTTACTGGATTTCTCCTTTGGGGAGTTGCCATTTTACTGATTTTCAGTATTTCTTCTTCTCCTCATGCACTTTATTTAGGTTTTATTTGTACCTATAGTTACTGTGTTCATTTGTGTGTGGAGTCACTGCAAATACAACAGCCCAAGCATGAACAAAACTTCATTAAGACGAATCCCACTGTGATCAAAGGATTTGCTCGAACACAGTCTGAGCATACGACAACAATTATTTCTTTATCTAACATTAAATATATGAAAACTCTTCAAGAAAAATATATCACAACTATGAGTACATCGCATTACTTCAAGACTCAACTACTGCAACATTATACTCTTTGGTGCCACAAACAAAGTCCACCACAAATCCAGTACGTACGGAACTCTACCGCCCTCCTACTAACCAGTACCTGCTCAACTGATCACATCACCCCAGTCCTCCATGACCCCCAGGCTCAGACCCTCAAAAACCTGGCTCCCCCCCTACCTCTACGACCTCCTCCCCCAGCACACCCCCGCCCGATGCCTCAGATCTACTGATGCCAACCTCCTTCAGGTCCCTAGAACCAAGCGTCTGACCTGGGGTGACAAGGCGTTTTCAGTCGCCGCCCCCCTCTGTGGCAATCATTACCACCCCACGTCAAAAAAGGCCCTCGAAACCCAACTCTACAGGCTTGCCTTCCCCAGCTAACCCCACCCCCCCGCCCCATGTTTTTATTTTATTTTTTATTTTTCTTATTATAGTTCATTACTATCATTATCATTTGTATTAAAGACCTTGTTTCCTTATTTTATGCTTGAGTATGTAAAGCGTCTTTGAGATCTCGCTATATAAATCTGATGCATTATTATTATTATTATTATTATTATTATTACATGAGTACAGCTAACAATCACAGAGTCATTGCACACCTCCTCATTCCTGCTGTAGTGAAACTTAACGTTACCATTTAATCTCATCTCAGCACAATAAAAGAAGGATGAAAAGTTGAAAGGAGGATAAGCGGCATAGATAATGGATGGATGGATAAAGTCTTGTGTTCTCATAGACATAGAGATCTTCTAAATGTTTCTTAAATTCATATTAATAAACTAATGATAGTGAGAGATAATAGAATCCCTCTATAAGCTGAGAGTATCACTCTGTAAGAAATGTGGCTCTTGAGGCTGAATTGTTCTCACATTTTTCTAAATGAATATTTAACATATGACGACGTGTGAGAACAGGTACCAGCACTTATTTGCCTGTTCAAGTTGTGAGTCTCTGTGGCATAAAACTGGAGGAGCAAAGCGTTCGGTCATCTTCACCCTGTCAGCACAAAGACAAAGAGCTGCCTCCGAGCAAGCAGAGCTGGTCATAGGTGAGGAACACACACACACACACACACACACACACACACACACACACACACACACACAGAGATAGAGACAGAACCATGTTTGGTGACAAGTCCCCCCCCCCAAACACACACACACACACACACACTAACACACACACATTATTGGATACATAAATACAAAGACAGAACCATGTGTAGTGACAAGTATCCCCCCCCCCCCCCACACACACACACGCACACACACGCACACACTCACTCACAATTGGCCACTAGAGACAAGGCTGGCTAGTACCTGGCTGGAGCGCCCTTGTCGTGATCTTCAGGCCTGGCCCCCGTTAATGGACACAGAACAGTGGCTACACACACAGACACACACAGGATGAAAACAATGTATCGGGTGTGCAGGGTAAGGAACACACTGCTTCACCTAACACACATACTTGCTGCGTCACATTGTTGGAATAGTCATTGTTGCCAACGTATTTATCCTTCTGAAAATTTAACAACAAATATCTTACAACCTTTTGTCTTCTGTCTTCTGTGTGCCCTGATTTCAATTATAAAGTACTCAGTAACTGTGTTTTTTAATCAGCGATACATTTTCTGTACTTTTATGTGAGCTTTGATCAACATTTTTTATTTTTTGATTATTCTGTCACTCACAAACACACACAAACTGCTGTGATGAACCTGTGTTACACTGCACCAAACAGCAGACAGATGCAGTGACTAGATAGTGAATATAGTGGAGAACTTATAATCAACAAGTAAACCTGACTCCTGTATTGGGCAGTAATCATATAATCCTGTTGGATATCTGTTTATTAAGTGCAGTGTGTTATTGAGTCCAGTATGTTCTCTCCTCAGCCTTGTCAAAACGTTTTCCTCTTTGTACCTTTTTGCTGTCCTCACTGTGCTCACTTCCTGCTGTACTGCATAAAGATGTCTCCCTGTGTGAGCTACATCCCAGCTATGCTGCCATTCTTTAATAATGTTTCCTTTGATTATTGTTTTTGCTTCAGATTTACTCAGTGAAATGTTCATGACTTCTTCATGATTTAGTGCTTGCTTAGTCAATAAATCCACCGCTTCATTGCCCTTTATTCCTCTGTGTCCCGGTATCGACATAAACGTAGTGACAATATTCATATTTTCAAATCTATACTTATATCTCATTAATTAAATGTTGCCCACTGTTGGATGAAAATAACTAAAAAACATAAATGCTGAGCATGAATCTGTACATAAAACAACCCTCCTGATCTGTAACTGTAATGCTGCCGCATTGCAACTATCTTCACTGTGACAAATGGTCTGAGGTTCTTCTGTTCTCTGAAACTTTGAAGTCTGGAATACTGACACAAAAACCTACTCTTCCTGTAACAGGATCTTTGGATCGCTCTGTATATACTCGTTAAAGAAGTCTTGTATAATGTATGCAATCTATCTTTCACCAAAACTGCAATATTTCCACAATCTCTGCGTCCTTGCACTTTCTCCAGTAGACACTGAGGGGAACAGCCAGGGTGGTGTAACTGACAACAATCCAGTAAAATAATTTTTAAAATTCCATAATATTACAACTTTATTCTAGTAAAATTACAGCTGAGGTTTTTTTCCCCTTTAAGTGTCTCGTATAAGCTGTCGTACATTAAACAATATCAATGATTAACATGTGGGGGGTTAACAGAGTGCTCAGTAAACCCTGATCAGAGGGAGGCAGCACAGGCAGAGGAGGGATTAATTGTCCTCTCCAGCCTTTATAGCTTTTTCAAGATTGTTTTCTTTTTTTGTCTTGGCATCACCAGTTTTTTCTGGAATTTCAGTTTTGCAGGTTTTTTGCATGTCTACTGATCCAAGTTTATTGTATTCTGTGTAACTGGTCCCATACCTCCATCCAGGATTCTGGTAATATGATAATACCACATAGTTCACATTGGAAATAAAAGACTGAACAATGTGATGGCTTGTATTTCTCCTGTATGTGTATGTGTATGTGTATGCATTGACACATGTATGTGCATTACAGTCAGCTCTTGTGTGTATGCAGTGCACACATTCACCTCTTCCTACTACTTGCTTCCATGGGGCGGTAATTCTTGGCCAAAGAGGAGCCTGCCCAGAGTCAGGGGACCTGCCCTCTGCACCCTCCTCCTGTTCCTGCTTTGATTTCCAATATGTCCTCCTATCACCACAGATGGCTGCGGAGTTAACATTTCCTGGGCCGATGGTGCTAGCGAGGCCCCTGGTCCCCGAGGCAGATAGGGGGCAGAAATTGGAGAATAATGTAATAGAATATTTGATTGGACTCTGATGTACAGGACACTGGGAAGACATAGTAATATGTCTGGGCTTGGCTGGAGGAGGGCATATCCCCCCTCTCTCCCCTGTCCCCTCCTTCTGTTTCTCATCTTCATTTAGCTGCAGGTTGTGATTTAATAATATTTGCTACTTGGCGCCGCAGCCAAAGGGTCTGGGGGCCTGGGGGCCTGGAACCAGGACCCTGTGCTTCCCGTGGTCTGACAAAAATATGCTAACAACATGACAAATGTTTGGCCAGGTGGTATAATAATCTGAAGGTGAATAAGTGGAGCTGGCAGCAGAGGAATTATATTAATATCATCAGTACATGAACACAGATGTAATTTCATGTTTGTCAGTGAAGACCATATATAAGGTGCAGACAGAGATTCCTTTACTTCTCATAGAAAGCTGTAAATATGTGAAAATAACCAGTGTAGCATGTTTAACTACCTTCTTCATTTCGTGGGATCACAGGTTACATAAAAAAAGCTTCATCAGCCAGAGGCATGTAACCGTACATGTATGTCTCTTTGTTGGGGCCCGATCATTGTTTATATTGTTGTCTCTCTTACTGCACCTTAAAGTAAAGAAAGACTTCCATTGGATTGCCATTCATTTAACTTGAGTCTCTTCTCTTCAGTGAATGTCCTCTTGGCATCGAACATGTCCTAAAATCTGTTGTTTCCCGAAAACCTGCGCAATAGACACGTCACATTCATTTAAAGTTACATTCACACACATTTTCCATAATGATCAAATCTAGCATCCAACATTTAGCATCAAACTATATGTTCCAGTTAGAGTTGTTGTTTTAGAACAAGTCAGCAGAAAAAGCTTTACAGTTCACAGCTCATGGCTTGTATAGTTTTTGTGTTGTTAACATCCTCCACATCCAATGCTACACAGACCTGAGGAGTAAAAGTTCTAGAAAGTTAAAGCAGCTCCAGTTTTGAATAAAAGACAGAAATACCTGCATAACAAATACTGCAAAATAAATACTAACCTCACCTACTATCATCTTCTCTCTCTTCCACTGAGATGCCCAAAGGTAAGCAAGAGGCCATCCATCAGCTGGGACAGGCGCAACCAATCACACCTCTTCAAACCAACCAGACGTTTACCCTCGCTCCCAGGTGGGTGGGCGGTAATTGCCAGGCGCAACTTTACCCAACTTGCAAGCTGCCATGGGAGACAGGGAGGTAGGGAAAGTCTGAAATGAGAGAAGGGTGGAAGAGAAGGGAATAAGGGATATTGTTCTGAAACAAACAGACAGTCAGGACTGGCACAGAGAAGTGTGGCCAAGAAACACTGATAAGCCATCACAGAGCTGCGGTACGTTACTCCTAATTCCGTTGTTGAGCCACTGTCTCTCGGCTCCTTGTTGAGTTTGGCTTGCCTCTGTAAACACCCCCGTTATTTAGTTCTGTTGTCCTGGGCCTCCGTGCTGGTTGTCATTATGCTGCCTCAGCGGCGTGGGGCGGGGCCCTGAAGAGAGGACAGTCACGCTGGTGGAGGATTTTTAAATTTCATGCCTGTGCTGTGGGAGGGAATAGGACATGGGGGGCTTTGGACAAGGTGCTAATTGAGGAGGTGATGCTCCACCTGTGTGTGTTCCGAGGCAAGCATTCATCCAAAGAGCTGACGCACGAGATTCAGACGAGGCGGCGAGGTGAGGGTTTGACTCACTGCTTTCCTGGCCCATAAGGACGCTAAGAGAAGCCGATCAGAATGGGACCATAGATATTCTACAAATATCCTCCTAATTGAACTTGAATGTGAAAAGAGCGAGCTCATGGTTGTTTCATGTCTCTGCGCGTGGGTGTAATACTCCACAGCCTCTCACTGAACAGACATTTCAAGCGTAGATTTTCCACCGTTACAAAACACAGAGCAGTGAGATCTGTCAGTGGTAGTGGTGTCGCATGGCAGAAGGCCTGATTCAGATGTCCGCCCGGCGATTGGGGATGTCAGATAGGCCGGTCGGGGGAAATCAAAGCAAAGCTGAGGACTACGCCTCCACAGTCATCAATCACCTGCCTGTAGCCGCTGTGCTATAGCCAATCCACCCAGGCCTCAGGCCCCAGGATTCATCAGCAGGGACGAGGTTTGACATACAGAAAAATGAGCTCAACCCTCCACAAGTCAGGAGCCCAATGTCACCGACTCGCTCAGCATGAGGGGTCTCAGTTCAAAAGGAATAAAAGAGATAAGAAATAACTTTATCGTTTCCTTTTCTATTTTTGTTCAATTTCTGACAGGCAGTCCCTGGAGATTGGTCTTTTGGCAGAAGTATTATGAGTGATTTTGGTAAAACTACACATGTGCATATCTTTCAGTCACACACTCTCTCTCTCTCTCTCTCTCTCTTTCTCTCTCTCACACACACACACACATCCAGGTTGAGGGGATGAAGCGGAGTCATCAGGCTGAAAATGATTAATGCCCCTTTTTGTCCGTCCTGGCATCTGGAGCACATCTTCCCCACTGGGACCAGGACAGATATGGTACCTGCTTCAGGGATTAAGCTGCCCTACGCCCCTCTCTTGAGGCTGCAGGTAAGGGATCCTCTCCAGTAGCCAGCCCCCCGCCCTCCAGGGTAGCAGAGTCTGGGCCCACCTTGGAGCTCAGCACATTAAGCTGGGATGATATTTATGATGTGGAAATGGTCTGCTATTTATTCAGCACACAGAGGATGTGGAGACAATTCATAGCAGGCCCTCGGACTTCCTTTCTATCTATTTTCTTTCACAAATCGTTCTCAACGATTCCTCTCCATTTTTTATTCCCTCCTCCATCTTTCTTTTTGTGCCTCAGTATCTGTCACAATTTCCCTCGTCCATACTTTGAAAGACTCCCAGTGCGCCTACAACTCCCTGAGTTTATTACATTATTGATGCACAGGTCGACTCACAGTCTGAGGGTGCTGGGGTGAAGCTGTGGGTCAACTGGTCATGTGATAAAAAAAAAAGATGGGTCAGCTGAGAAGTGAAAGGTGATTTTTTTACAATACAATACAGATGTTATTATTGAATTCGTTATTCTATCTTTCTTAATGTTGCAAAAGTAATGTGTGGTAACCTGATGACAGAGAAATGATGGTGCAGATTTCCAAATACAACAGACTCATCAGTTTTGGGAGGTTGACAGATGGATAACAAAGCTGTCTGACGCTATTTTGTCAGAGAAGCACATGAAACTCTTTTAATAAGAATATCCTGCTCCAGCTGTATAGGGAGACTGTGGTGTCCAAGGTAATTGTTGGAATATCAAGTACATTGTCCACAAATTATTCAGTCCGAATTTTATTATTCAAATCTTTCATCTGATCTGGCTGGAAAATATCAAGATTATGTGAGTAAATAAGACACCATCTGAAATCTTGACTATCGATTTAATTTCAAACTTTACAAGTCTCTCAAATCTGCTCGTGCTGATTTTAAAAGTTTGCAATGTTTATGTATCTGGTTGTAGAGGACTGGACATTTCTACACAAAGTGAATTAGAGATGTTTCTTAATTGAAGAAAGAAAACCAGCTTAAAAAAATATTTCAATTTCAAATTAATTAAGCTTTTCAAATTAAAGTTAGCAATTGTGTTAAAATACCTTGTTAACTTAACAAATATAAGTATTTTCTTAAGTGAGTAATAACATTATTATTTTTATAGAAACACTTACCCAATTCAAAGGGAAAAACTGAGACAGAGTTTTATCCTATTAAATAAATAAACCTGTCAGCATTATGCTACCAACATTTCTTTGTGGTTATACTGTATATGCTAGAAAATGCATCACATACAACCTGATTGATTTGTTGTTCTTCCATGTGTCATTGCATCTGTTTGATTGATGGAGAGGTGGAGCAGGATGAGTTCTGAAAAAAGAAAAGATTAAAAAAAAAAGGTAATAGAATATCATAGAGTCTCCATGAATGAATCAGTTTTCCAGGAAGTCCTTGTATAGTAGTCTCTAAATGATCATAGTTTATAGCACAAATGGCTATAAATAGATTAGACAAATAAAGAGATGATGATAAATAGAAATATGATGCAATGACATAGGACACCAATAACATATCAATACCCCCAAAACCACATTATTGGATCTGAGACCACTTTGGAGAATACTTTTTAGCCTGACTGACACACATGTAAACACACACACATGCATGCACGCACACACGCACACGCTAACCGGGCAGCTAAGAGAAAAGAGAAATGCCAAGGGGAGAAGTGTGTGAGAGTATGACAGTGGATCAATAGTTGTGTTTGTGGCGTCGCTCCCACAGGAGTGAAGCAGTATATGAAAAGCTGCCGCTGATGGCTGAAGGTCCTCTCAGAACATTCCCTGTGTGTTTAGCCCAGAGCCAAGGTTAAACCCCACACAAAGACGCCACAAAACCTCAGCCTGCCTCCCCGGGGCTACACACACGCACACAGGCGAGGTCTCACAGGAGCCTTTCTTCTTTCCATGTGTGGAGACAGAGATTGTGTGTGTGAGAGACAGAGAGAGAGTGTGTGTGTGTGTGTGTGTGTGTGTGCCTCTTTGCAACTAAACAGTCAACTCACATATCGCCACAGGCCTCAACAGAAGCTAATACTTCACTCTTTTTCACATATTTCTAATCATCATTAATGTGTAACTAGCTGTAATTAAATTAAAGCTGACATGGGGTCAGACTTCTCGCAGTGAAAACAATACAGTCAGGGATTATACAGCATGACAGCTACATTAGCACATTTCCATTGTGGGGTTTAATTCCACTGTTGTAAATAAAGTAATACATTTCAGTGGGGGAGGAGTATAATTGTGAGCCGAAGCAGAGTTAACCTTGGTGATTTATCCAGACTTAATTTCTATCTTAACACCTCTTTATTGCTTTTACTAGCATTAAACAGCCCCTCTGAGAGAGAGGCAATAACTGCAGGGCCGTAACACAGCTAAATCATGCATTTAAAGCAGTTCAGTGTGTGTATGGAAGTTTTCACTGCGCCCGGGGTGAATGGAAAAGTACACAGGCCCAGACAAATAAATGTAACTAATTTACAGGCCCAAGTCAATCACCCGAGGCCCATTTTCCCCCTCAAATTAAATCTTATTCAGCAGATTCTGCGCAGACAAAGCATTCGTGTTGTTGTTGATTATAACGGAGGAGGTGAGTAGGAAGCTTGTCATGCTCTCTACAATAATGATAGGATACTCTGTCAAGCAGCTCTCAAGACGTCTGCATTCCTTCACTTCACCGGTCCTCCCCACGTACAGGGGGTAACTAGGTGCGATGTGCCTCGACAGGCCGTCATCGCCACAGAGGACTGATGGAATACTAATTAGCATGCCACCACTTGAATTATTCATGCATCTTAATTAGGGGAGAGATTTCCCATTAGGCTTTTAAATGTGACTGAAGAGTTTGGCTCCTATTTTGGGCGAGAGTCCGTGTGAGTGTGGGGAAACAGATGAGCACAAACATGCACAAACATTGGCTGCTACATGTGGTATATGTATTCACATGCATTTCAAGGTAAAGATGAATATTTAGAAATTTGTTACTGAGGTGATAACCAGCCGTCCAAACAGCATGTTATTTATTGCAAATATATATCTTTTGCAAAACTGAGTAAAAAACTCCAGATCAGCACGTTGTCTTTTTTAAAGTACATGAATAATAAATAACAGCTGCTTCTCTGCAAGGCCGCACAGAAAACATCCAAGTCCTGCTGCCCTGCTAAAGGGTTCACTAATTAACTAATGTGCTACATCGAGGACAGCACTCAGCCTCTGCCAGTGCGTGATGTTCCCCTCCATCTCTGCGCTTCCCTTTTATGCTGAGTTACCGAGCGATAGCTGGTTTGAGCCAAAGCCACATCCATCTGCTGCAGTTTAGCAGGGAAATTAGGCACTCAATGTAGCATATTTGTTTTAGTAATTGGAAAGTAATTAATAACCTGCAAATATAATAATGTGCAAACCACCATTCAGAGGAAATGTAGTGGATGCTCTTGCCTGTGTGTGTCTTGTCAGCATATTGCAGTGCGGCCGCTTCGTGCATATCTAGGAGTGAGATAAATAGGAACGACAGTAGAAAGGGGAGAGAGGGGAGAAATCAAATGTTGATTCATAGGTGAGGCACCAAGGAGGTGCTCTGCGTGACATAACTGGGCAGGGTGCTCATTGGCCTGCCTGTTTGGCTGTAGACACTGCGGCACTGTAGGCTCCCATAACCACACAGTGAGGACAGCGGCGAAATAGGAGCCCAAGGATTAGTGCCGACATTAAACCCAGCCTCTAATTACACTGTTCAGAGATTGTTTTTCATAAATATTTGATGAAATGTCATCTGCTGCTCTGAGGTGCTGGGAGAGGGGTTAGAAGAGGGCGGGGCACACAAACACACACACAAACACACACACACAGACATGCACAGAAGATCAGATCATATTATCAGCAGCATAATGACTAAACAAACAGTGTTTCTTTGCTGAGGGTCTATAGGGAATTTTTTATGACAAACTGCAAACATGTTGTAGAACTGTAAGTCTTTTTGTGCCACATCCTCCATGAACATGATTCTAAACGTCCCACACAGCGACCAGCTGATTCCGAGAAGCCATCACTTCCTTTGAGACTATCAGAATCTGTCAATAAATGTTGTAAAATATTTAAAGTGATCTGCTCTGTTTGTTTGTATCCAGCGATACCACGTGTAAGTTGCTTGACATAGAAACCTGTCAGTCAATCAGAACCTCCGGCTATTTTGTTGCTCCCCTGGGTCCCTTCACATGGTTTCTCTCACACACCAACAATCTATTACAATGCACTGATGCAACATTAGACTCGAAAGTGTGTGTCTGAAAAGCAGCTGACATGAAAGATCTTTGACGGAAGCACTTTTTATTGATGTCAATGATTTCATTAACACATAAGTGAGGTGAACCCTTTACTTTGTATGACTGATTCATTTAAATACTTTCTAAAACAGATGTGTAGTATTATATATGATTGAACACATACATTACACTACCCTCTGCAATGCGATGGCTGGAACTGCTTTTCTTTGGTAAGGCACCTGATGTCAGATGGTAGTGATGATGAACGGGTCAGTTAGTCTGTCTCCAGCTCCCCTGACAAAATCCACATACTAGCACCTAAAGCTCATTAATTATAGCTCATCTGTTTAATTTGCATAAAAGCCACAAGACGGTAACAGTACCTTTCTGGAGTTTCTACTGGTTTAGTGGCAGCTTATCCTGGCCAATAAATAGTCCAGCACACCCCCAAATAATCAGCAACATTTTATTTTTATACAACAGCTTTTGTATCTGGTGACACTAACTCAACTGAGCTCAATTGCCTCTATTACCTCTGGACAACAGGCTCGCTGTTTCCTTGTGTTTAAGCTTATTTAATCTAAAACTGAACTAGCTCCTGCTTCATAGTGAAATGACGGATTAAGTGAATAAATAATATATATATAATAAAATATCTTAAAATGTTTAACTTTTCCTTTTAAATGCCTTTCATTTTTTGACCTTTGTTTTAGGGAAGGGACATTTTGTTGAATTTTATTTTTCTGGGACAAGAGAGACAGTTCAGTATCAGTATCCGTGTTTTTGGTTTCTTGAGTCCATGTCTTTTAAGCACATGTCACAATATATAAGATCTAATTAACATGACCAGTAGTGTTGCAGTGTTGTAGTAAATGATTAAATAACATGATTGCTAAATACAGCATTGTTCCTAATGGGCTAATTGTAATTTATAGTAATTTTAATGTTTTTCATGAGTCCTGTGAGGTTTTTTTTCTCTTCAAGTTTTCTCTTCTACCCCTGGGACCTTCAAAATAACCAACTGTTCTTGGATCATTTGATAAATCTACATAAACACCATCTCTATGAAAATACTTTCTCTTTAGCTCTCTCTCTCTCTTTCTCCCTCACACACACGCACACACACACAGACACAAACACACCTCTCCCTGAGCGGACACCTAAGCAGCTGCTGGTTGAGGCTCTTCGGGATCATTGCCTACATTATCAAACTCCAGCGTGAAGTTTGTCAGGTGTCCTTGGCAAGTGTGCGTCAAGAGCGATGGATCCAGGTGGAGGAAGACAGGAGGGATCTCCCAGCTTGCAGCCGCCGCTTTGTAGCTCCACCAAGACGGCAAATTGACAGCTGTTTCCCTGCTTGAGAGGACTGTTTTAAAATTGTTATTTTCCTGTTCTTTCCTCGCATCAGTGAAATGGCACATGAAGAACAGTGGGTGATGCGGGAACGTTAATCCATGTTGTCCAAGAATGAGTAATTATTATAGACATTCAGGTTTTCTTGCACATAGATCAATCATGCTTATAGGTGATATGGTAATTTTTATCAGGGGAAGCCCCCCCCCCCCCCCCCGTGTGTGTGTTTGTGTGTCTGCTCAATGCACAAGCAAAAGAACTCAACAATACATGGATGGATTTTTCTCAAACTTGTTGTGAATATCACTTGGTGAGGGTAGGTCCAGATGAACTTGGGGGTGTGGGTTTGGTGATAGACAGCCCTACAGCTGCAGTAGAGGGACGTATACTTGAACACTCACAGCGAAAGCGGTACCTATCGAGTTTATGCTGAATCCTGACTACCTGCAGAAGACGCTAAAATCATTATGAATGTTTTAACATGTAGAATTTCTCCTGCTGCTGCTTATATCTATGTGTCTGTGACAGTCGGTCAATGGGTTTGTGTTGGAAAGAGAGGGCGAGTGAGACACAGAGCTCTGTCATTCAGTTCTATTCAATGCCGTTCAGTTCCAGTGATTTCAGGAGTACGAGAGCATTAACCATCGGATTCTCACCTGCACTCACATATTCTCCATCTGCACATGCAATCCTCTCTGATGGCTGTGCAGGGTAGAATTGATAGGTAATTAAAGGAGATGAATTTTTGGTCATTTTGGTTTGAAGGCGATGACATCCCCCCTCATCCCGTACTTATAATGCTCTTATATTTCTCTCTATTATGAACCTGCATTAAATGTCCAGTGGCTGCTATTCAGGCCTCAGGGCGTCATCTGATTTGGTGTGAAACACTAATCCTCCTCATCGATCCAGACAGAATTATCAATGGCAGGAGAGCTGATAAATATGTGCATCTTTATGAAGCAGTACACCGAGGGCACAGCAGAGCTTCCATCTGATACCAGCACAGAGCAGGAAGTGCCTGAAGTGTCAGGGAAAGGGAGTATAGGGTTATTCTAGAGACGTGTGTGTGTGTGTGTGTGTGTGTGTGTGTTATTACAAAAAGCACATGTCTGTAGATGGAGAAATGAGCCTGAGCAAACACACTCACATACAAAAAGAAAACACATTTCCGTGTATCTTTGCCACATGACCTTGTCGGCTTACCAGAGCTCATTACTGAGAAAAGCAGCGGAGGAATCGTGGCAATGAAAAGCAGACATGACCCTCGGATTGTTGGAGCCAACATAAAAGCGCTCTGCCATCGGGGGGAGGCGGGGTGTGAGGAGGGTGAACGTGTACTGTCCACTAACTGGAATGTGGACTCCACTGTGCTGGTTTGCATAATTTAAGGTTAATGAGGAAACAACAGCAGACACTATCTCTCTGCTCATTTTTTTATCACCCCGGCTGGCTGCACTCCACCGTAGTGCTTTTCATTAAAAAGGCATCAGAGGTAGTGCTTTAATAATCTGTGAATTCATCAAAGTCTCGACTCATTTTACATAACGGCACGTGCGTGAATGTGAGAGTGTATGTTTCCTCTTTCCAAAGAGCTGCTCAGTCTTATTTAGCAACGGTGGATCAGTGGGACATCAGGCACTAACCTCTCCACCCATTTCCAACCAATTATTTCTTGTTGCTGTCCACTAACGCTCACATGCTGTGCGATCAAATACATATCACACGCACACAAACTACAAGTTCAGCGACACGATTCAGCCACAACAGTTAGTGTTTGTCTGCCCTTGATGAAGCAGACACTGATGTACCGTTAACGTGGTACCACCAGTGGTAGTGACTGGCTGCTGCCAGAGGCAACTCCCGGTAGTCTGGGGTTTACAGTTTTCTGCCTGCGCCCCCTGTGTCGACCAGTGGGCTGACCGAGAAGGGCCACGAGCATGTTTGTGTGCACGTGTGATCGAGCTGTTGGAGGGAGTAAAAAACGTTGAGAGGGAAGGCAAGTCTGTGGTGCTGCAGGTCTTAGCATTTGCAGCGCTACTGTGAAAATGATTGTGGGTATAACTTCCTGTGAGATAACGAAGTTAGCATTTCCAGCGACTAACAGTAGTTGTTACATTCTGAAAGTGTAGTAGTGGTGTAAGTTATCTGAGGACAATTTTAGGTTTTCGCCCCTTTCCTTGATAGAACAACAATGGTTACGACTGTTTATGACCATTCCTATAAGAGACCTCCATCTAACTCCTACTACACCTTCAACCCCGACTTCAGGTCATCCAGCTTTCTTTCCCTCCCAAATACAGAGCTTTGGCTCTATATTTAAACCATATTTTTTCCCAAGTGCACACACAGAATTTGACAAAAAGTGTATTGAATTAATATTTCTTTCCCTACCTTTAATATTTTGATGGAAATACATTAATACAAACTGGCTTTTAACTGTCTTGAAATCTTAAAGGTTAAAAGGAGAATGCCAAGGTGTCATGAATACCACCTCAATTACACTAAATAAAGCAAATGATGTAAACTATTCATTACAGTTGCTTTAAATGTACCAATAGTAAACACATGGCAGGAGTTTGTGAGTATGAAATAGATTTTGTCTAAAATACACAAATCCTAAACTCCTGATCAATGTTTTTGGAGGGAGAAGCAACCTTTGGCCCTCTCTCTCTCTGAGTTTTCCTAAAAGAGTTAATTGGACTGAAGGAGAATGAGGGACAATGCCCTCCCTCCCTCCCCCTCCTTCATGTGCCTAATCACACCTCTATTTGCATGGACAGCACCAAGAATCAGTCTCAATAACGCCGCGCCGCTTTGAAAGATGAGTTTTTAATCTGCGAAAGGAGATGAGTTTCTGACCCGCACCTGTTTTGTTTCTGCAGTTTCTTTTTCCTGTTGTACAAAAAGTGACCTGCGGGCAAATTTGCAGAGGCAGGATGGCTGCTCGGCTCCATAAGTACTGTCATCGTGCATTCATTAATATTTCCTACATTTGACACGGTGGGGAAAATGGTTCTTGGCGAAAAAGGGCACTTGTCGTGGTGGGTGAGGCTCCCTAACAGGCAATCAGATGAGCTGACAGCGAGTGTCAGTCGGTGTGTGTGTGTGTGTGTGTGTGTGCAGGCAACAGAGAGGGCTGCAGGCTTTGGGAGAGGTGTTGGTATTTATTCTTCTCCCATTGCCCTCTATTGACCCATGTAATGGAAAATTTTTCAAGGGGAAGTGTTTGAAATATCCTTTGGATGTAGGTAATGTGTTCATCTGTGGGCGCTGCTCTCATCCCTTTACAATCTGTCGCTCTACCTCTCACACAAACACATTCGAATATAATACATGTAGATTATATATACTGCAAAATGAAGTAACTTATAGCCGTCTTACATTTATGTTTTTAAATGGACTAGCACAGTGCCTGTTCTAAACATGACTGTTTGGAATGGGCCGTGTACTTGGCCTGTGATAATACAGGTGACAGTTTTCTTTCTGAATCTGTAAAATTGACCTGCAGTAATTGAGCTGCTGCGAGTAAAGACCACAGCACCATGATGCTGCATCACTGCTGCTGCACTACAGCTGTTCACCTTGTACTCTGGTATGTTTTGGATTATGTTGACTGTTGTTGATAATCAGGGTGCATAAGTTGTACTGTATGAATGATGGGTGCCCACAGGAAATGATGTCCAAATCTTCTATTGGTTTAGACAGTTATATATTGTTGTCTCTGTCACGAGTCCCAGCTGCTGCTAGTGCTTATCGTCTGTTTATTTAAAGTTTATTATTATTGAATGTATCACGTGTCAAAACCAAATTCGACACTGCACTTCCTTCTGCCCTTAACAATACATATGTAAAGTGTGAAGCCTATAAAATGAACGGAGAGACCGATTTCTGGAATATGCCGGTGGTATGAGGACGTATGGCAAACTTACAATTTGATTTTCAATGGCAGTGGAGTGATGCTGGCTATTCATCACAGTTCTTGAGATATGCATCCCACATACAGACAGACGTGTGGAATCAGTAGATTGATTTACGGAACAGAATAAACTGTTTTCCAATTCATTGTAATGGTATAAATCCAGGAAATTGAAGTCTGACTGAGTTTTTGTGTCACAATAGGACTTGACCTTGATTTTCAAAGAAGGTAAATGAGTAAAATGAGCTGCAGGTACATTCAGTTTTGAAGGAAAGACAAGATGAGGTAACTGATTGCAACTTGTGTCACATCGGGTCTTAGAGGATTAGTCACTGTGGAGTGTTGCTGGTGTTGAATAAACCTTCAGAATCACAGATCTGCAGCTTGAACTGGTCTTTCTGGTGTTTTTTGGTCTGAATGAGCAGAAACTGTGATGAGCCAAGACTCTGCAGCACCTCAGCAGGCAGAGGACAAGGAGAAGAGGCTGTGGTCTACAGCCGGTGGAAGTCTCCACAAATGAATGTTTGCTACAGCGCAAACGCTCTGAGACTGTGTGTTCAGCAAAACAACAGCAGGTAAACAGACAGTTTACAATTAGTCATTGTTTTGTCCAGCGTATTCAGCTCATGCAAATTTGCTTCCATGCGATTTAAATATTCCAGACGCTTTTAGCTGGAGATGAGTTTACCTTGTGTTGATAATGCAATTCACTAGCAAACAAACCTTCAAGCATATTTGAGCACACAAACAGTTCATCCCACTGTTCCACAGAGGATGAATGCACGCATGCACACACTGGAATACACAGATCTGATGTTCATGCGGTTTTAACACACATCCACAGAACCACAAGTAAAAATAAACACAAGCACACCTTCTCTGATTACCCACAGCTCCTGCATCAGAAGCAGATCCTCAACGTGGCACACCTCAGCGGGCATGCTAAACTTCTTCACCTTGTTCACTGCGTCTGTTTATAGCTGGATGAGCGATAGTGCTTCGGCGCAGCGGCAGCCTTCATCTTGCCATTACCGCTCCGCTTTATATTGCTGCCAAAATCACAGGTGACAGGCCACTTTTCCCGGGTGCTCGACACAAACCCTCCTCTCGGCGCTCGCTGCAGGCAGAGCCATTTGACGGCGATAGCACCCGACATGCACAGGTTTCATATATTCAGTCTGAGTATGAGACGGCAGAGGGAGAAAAGGAGGCAGTGAAAAGCTACCGTTATCGCTATTAACAGTCAAAGTCACCTTCAACCCGAGGCACAGGCCGCACTGAGCACGCTACACACACACACACACACACACCCACATGAACGCACACACACAG